>NC_081300.1:62692647-62993970 GCF_030435805.1 Mustela lutreola | reverse complement strand
CTACCCTACAAGAAATGCTAAACGGAGTCCAAGTTGAAATGAAAGGATACTAGACAATAAAACAGAAAGTTCTCTGGTAAAAGTAAAAGTAAGGACAAATAAAATAACCCATATTTTGTAATTTTATTTGGTAATTCCATTTTTTTATTCTATAAGATTGAAAAGACAAAAGCATAAGAAACTATAAGTCTATGTTAAAGGCTATAGAATATATAAAGATATAATTTGTGATTTCAATAACAAAGTGGGGGGAGTGGAACTGTAAGGGAGTGGGCAATTTTTCTGTATACAATTGAAATTAAACTGTTATTAGTTTAAAATAGATTGTTATAACTTCAGAATGTTTTTGTTATCCCTATAGTTACTAAAAAGAAAATATCTATAGAACATACATAAAAGGAAAAGAAGAGAATCAAAACATGTCTCTAAAAAAATCAACTAAAATGCAAAGTAAAATAGTAAAGGAGGAAATGAGGAACAAAAACTATAAAACATACAGAAAATAAATAACAAAATGGCAATATTAAGTATCTGTCAGTAATTATTTTTTGTCAGTAATTATTATTATTATTATTATTATTATTTAGAGAGAGGGAGAGGAAAGGCAAAAGGAAAAGGAGAGAAAGAGAATTTTGAGCAGGCTACATGCTTGGTGTGGAGCCTGACATGGGACTCAGTCTCCCAACTCAGATCATGACCTGAGCCAAAATCAAGAGTTGGATGCTTAACCGACTGAGCCACCAGGTACCCCTGCAATAATTACTTCAAATGTAAATGTATTAAACTCCCCAATTAAAAAAGAAAAGAAAAGAAAACAACGGGTAAAAAACCAGAATCAAACTATATGCTACCTACAAGGAACTCACTTCAGAGCTGAGAACACATACAGGTTGAATATAAAGGATAAAAAAGAGAGTCCATGGAAATAGTAACCAAAACATAGAAGAGTTGGCTATACTTGTATCATACGAAATAGATGTTATTTCAAAAACTGTTAAGAGACAAAGAAGGACATTGTATAATGATAAAAGGGTCAATTCACCAAAGATGATGTAACAATTATAAACATATGCACCAAACATCAGAGCTCCTAAATATATGATGAAAACATTGAGTTGAAAGGAAAAATAATTCTACAATAATTGTAGTAGACTTCAATATCCCATTTTTGATAATGGATAGAACAACCAGAAAGAAGATCAATAAGGAACCAGAAGTCCTGAAAAACAATATAGAACAATTGTACATTATGTACATATATAGGACATTCCACTCAACAACAGCAGAATCCACTTTTCTCAAATGCACATTAAACACTCTCTAGGAGAGACCACATGTTAGGTCAGAAAACAAATCTCAATAGGTTTAAAAAGACTGACATCATAAAACTATCTTTTCCAATCACAATGGGATGAAACCAGAAATCAAAAGTTAAAGGAAAACTGGACAATCCACACATATGTGGAAATGAAACAACACATTGCCTTTTTTTTTTTTTTTTTAAAGATTTTATTTATTTATTTCACAGAGAGAGAGAGAGATTACAAGTAGGCAGAAAGGCAGGCAGGGGTTGGGGGTGGGGGGGGGGAGAAGCAGGCCCCCTGCTGAGTAGAAAGACCTGATGCAGGACTCCGTCCTAGGACCTGAGATCATGACCTGAGCCGAAGGCAGAGGCTTAACCCACTGAGCCACCCAGGCACCCCTAAATAACACATTGTTAAGCAATGATTCAAGAAGAAATCTCAAGGTAAATTAGAGAATATCCTGAGACAAATGAAAATGAAAACAACATACGAAGAAATATAGGATCCAGTAAATGCACTTGTTAGAAATTTATAGCTGTAAGAATCTACAAAGAAAGACCTCAAATAAATACCATAGCTTTCCATCCTTTGAAACTAGAAAATAAAAGCAAGCTAAACCCAAATCAAACAGATGCTAGAAAATCATTATTTCAGAGAAAATAAAATGGAGAATAGAAAGATCGAGAAAATAAATGAAACCAAAATGTACTACTAGAAAGGATCATCCAAACTGATAAACTCATAACTAGCTGGACTAAGAAAAACAGAGCGAAGACTGGAATGACAATCAGAAATGACACAGGGACATTACAACTGATGTCACAAAAGTAAAAATTATAAATATGGGGTTACTATAAGTAATTGTTCACCAACAAATTAGACAACTTAGATAAAATGGACACAATCCTAGAGACATATAGCCTACTAAGACCGAATCATGAAGAAATACAAAATCTGAATGGATCTCTAACTAGTAAGGAGACTGCATCAATAATCACCAACTTCCTAAAAAAAAAGAGCCCATGACTTACCAAATGGCTTCACTGGTGTATTTCACCAATTATTTAAAGAAGAATTAATAAGAATCTTCAATTGATGCAAAAAAATTTTTTTGATCAAGTTCAACACTCTTCATTACAAAAACACCCAGCAAACTAGTAATAGAAGTCAACTACCTCAATATGATACAGACCATATATGAAAACATCACACTCAATGTTTAAAAAACTGAAAGCTTTTGCTCTAAGATCAGGAGAAAGGTGAGGATGCCAGCTTTCACACTTCTACTCACCTTAGTACTGGAAGTTCTAGCCAGAGCAAAGAGGCAAGAAAAAAATAAAAGGCATCAATATTGGAAAGGAAGAAGTAAATTTTTTTGTTTGTAGACATCATTTTATATGTAGAAAACCCTAAAGACTCTACAAAAAACTTGGTAGAACAAGTGAATTCAGCAAATTTGCAGAATAAGAAATCAGGTCACCAAAATCAGCTACATTTTTATATACCAACAACAAACATTCTGAAAAGAAAACTAAGAAAACAGTTCTGTTTACAATAGCTCCTGAAGAATAAAATACTTAGGAATAAAAAAACTTAACCAAGGAGGTGAAAGACTAGTACACTGAAAACTACAAAATGTTCCTGAAAGAAATTAAAGAAGACACAACTAAATGGAAAGACAGCCCCTGTTCATGGATTAGAAGACTTAATATTCCTAAGATGTCAATATCATCAAAAACAATCTATAGATTTAATGTACTCCCTATCAAAACCCTAATGGTGTTTTTCTACAGAAATAGAATAATTCATCCTAAAATTCAAATGGAATCTCAAGGGATCCTGAAGAGCCACAAGAATCTTGAAAAAGAAGATGAAAGGTGGAGGCCTGTTTCTGACTTCAAAACTTATTTCTGCTCTTCCCATAAGTGGCCTGAGGTGACCTCTGAAAATGGTTCACTATTTACTTGACCCAGAAAGCCCTACAAAATCATGCAAATCAAGAGGTTCAAAGCTTTGTGTTCACTTTATGAATGCACCAAAAGTTTGCATATCTGAGAAGCCACCACATATCTGAAGGATGTCATTATATAGAAGCAATGTGTGCCATTCTGTTGCTATAATTGTGGAGTTGGTAGGCGTGCTCAGGTCAAACACTGGGGGTGGGCACAGTGTCAGTGACCTGAAAAGGGTGCTGAATTTTTACTGCACATGCTTAAAATTGCATAACAATGAACTTAAGGGTTTAGATGTAGATTCTCTGGTGATTGAGGATATCCAGGTGAACAAACCCCCCGAGATGTGGTGAGAACTTACAGAAGGCATGTTTGGATTAACCTGTACATGAGCTCTCCCTGCCACAGAGATGACCCTTTACTGAAAAAGAGCAGATGGTTTCTAAACCGGAAGAGGTGGTTGCAAAGAAGAAAAAGATATCCCCAAGAAAATGAGGAGACAAAAACTTAACAGTCTGGTTGGGGTACCAGGTGGTGGGTATTATAGAGGGCATGGATTGCATGGAGCATTGGGTGTGGTGAAAAAATAATGAATACTGTTATGTTGAAAATAAGTAAAAAATAAACTTAAAAAAACAAAACAAAACTTAATGGTCTGAGAATAAATTCTGCATAAAATAAATGTAAATAGAAAAACACCCAAAACAAAAAACAACCAAAACCAATCCCCCAAACTTACTTCAAAACTATTATACCTTTTAGTTTTGAACTATGTGACTATATTACCATCCAAAATTAAATTAATTTATTTATTTAAAAATATTTTATTTATTTATTTGACAGAGAGAGACACAGTGAGAAAGGGAACATAAGCAGGGGGAGTGGGAGAGGGAGAATCAGGGAGGTGGGGCTTAATCCCAGGACCCCAGGATCATGACCTGAGCTGAAGGAAAGATGCTTAATGACTGAGCCACCCAGGCGCCCACAAACTAAAATTTAAAATAAAATAAAACTCAAACATTTAATTAAAAAATCAAAGGGGGTGAAGTAAACTGTTAGAAACAAAGCAGAATACTCTGTCTGCCTCTGGCAACAGAGGAAAGCTGCATGAGGATCCGACCTGAAGGTTGGTGTAAAAACCAACTGCCACAGAGTACCATCTCCCAAAATGGGCTCTCAGTATGTCTCTCTACTGTTTAAAGCAGCAGCCGGAGACATTGCTCATCACCACATTTTTGGCCATTGTCACAGGTCCTACCGTGAAGACTGGCAGAGGGAGGCTTCCAAAACCAGGATCTGGCTGGGAAGACAATGGCCAGCAAAGAGCTCTGGCGCCTGAAGGATAACTGTTTAGTGAGCCAGCCCTTGGTTTTCAGTCTCCCTCCTGTGCAGACTGAGCCATGATCTTTGAGGGAAAGAAGCCTGGACCTTTGGGGTCTCCTGAAGCAAACTGGTAATTCATATCACAAAGAGTAATTTCCCAATATATGAAGAATTCCTATGAACCAATAAAAAAAATATAACAATGAAGTATTTCAATAGATAGTTAAAAAAACAAAAGGAAGTGTAAGTGGCTCTTAAATATACTAAATGATGCTTCCTAATACGCCTCTTGGGAGGGCTGCTGAGTCAGCATTGCTGGTTGGTTGTTTTTTGTTTTTTAAAAGCATTGCTGGCTTTTTTTTAAAAATTTATTTATTTGACAGACAGAGATCACAAGTAGGCAGAGAGGCAGGCAGAGAGAGAGAGAAGAGGAAGCAGGCTCCCTGCTGAGCAGAGAGCCTGAGTCGGGGCTCGATCCCAGGACCCTGAGATCATGACCTGAGCTGAAGGCAGAGGCTTTAACCCACTGAGCCACCCAGGCACCCCTAAAGCACTGCTGGTTTTAAGTCCATCTTCCATCTACTGATCCTTTTTCCCCGTAACTCTGAGGATCAGTTACATTGGAATGATCCATTCTTACTGTTAAAGTGTTTATGGAGAAACTCAACAAGAGAGCAGAGTGCTCATACTCCACAAACTTGCCCTTAATATCTAGATAAAGAGATAGTAAAAAAGGTTTTGTAAAAAAGGAATAAATTCAGTATAGTGCTGAAGTCAGGAGGAAATGTGGCAGACATCAAGAGTTGGCTGTGTCCATACCTGCTCTAAAACCTCTCCTACATATGCTTTACTGGTCACTTCCCCAGACTCTCTTGCAATGAGGGTGTTCAAATGACTTGCTGGTTGCCTGTGAGGCACAGACTAGCTTTTGGGAGAGCTTTTCTTTTTCTTTTTCCTTTTTTTTAAAAGGTTTTATTTATTTGTTTATTTTAGATTTTATTTATTTATTTATTTGACAGAGATCACAAGTAGGCAGAGAGGCAGGGAGAGAGAGATGGGGGAGCAGGCTCCCTGCTGAGCAGAGAGCCCAATGCAGGGCTCTATCCCAGGATTCTGAGACCATGACCTGAGCCAAAGGCAGAGGCTTAACCCACTGAGCCACCCAAGTGCCCTAGCTTTTCTTTTTCTGGTAAGAATTGTAGATGCTATTGGTACTGGTTTCCCCCCCCTCCGACTGACTTATTTGGAGGACAGAAAACAACAACAATATTTCAGTCACTTTTGGGAGTACCACTTACCTGCAGCTGAGAGCATTTGTCATAGATACCAGGGACCATGAGCAGACTAGCTGTGTTAGGCAGTTTACAGAAGATGAAAAGCAGATGGGACGGAAAGGGAGTGTCAGGCTCTTCTGGGCAAAGCTCCAATAAGGTGTCCTGCTCAGAGCTGGTAAGAATAAGTGGCAGGAAGGAGAGGGAGAAAAGAGCACATGGCTAATAAATGGTGGCCTGTCTGTGCCTCCTTCCATCGGCACCTTATTGGCCTAGTACCCCTGCCTTCAGTCTGAGACAGAAAGCTGTTATGTAGAGCTCCAGCTCACGTCTTGGGCTAATGCTCCCAGAGTGGCAGCTAAATCACAGAATGAGGCTCTACAACCTGGCCAGGGAAGAGGTTGGTCAGGCACATGCTGACCTATCTCCCACTCAAGAAGACATACTGTCAGGGTCCCCCAGAGCTGACGTGTGGTAGGGAATTACTGGTAATTTGGAACCACCCTTCCTATTGAGGTACACAAATACCTACACAAGTATCTTGAGGTACACGGAGGTACACAAATAGAAATGGACCTCAGGGAGCTAATGTGCTAATGACCTAGGGTTGAGCTGGGATGCGGGGAAGGTAGAAATTCAGAGAGGGATGCCTTTGCCTTGGGAATGTTTATTGATGAGAAAGAGGCTGAGCGAGCTTCTGTCAGACTTGAGGGCCTAGGGAGACAAAAGCAGGGGCCAAAATGAAAAGTGGGGATTCCTGTTAAGTCATTCCTCTTTGTGCTGACACCCCAAAGGGATGTAACCCAGAATAAAGGTAAACCAGAAGTAAATCCGCCCCTACACAAATGAGTGTCTGGCTTTGAATCATGAGACAGCCCGGAAAACCTCAATCCCAGAACTGGGCTGAGGGGAGTCTGCAGTGCTGCTGGTGCCTCAAGAACTGGCAACAACAAATAAAAGCACTCTGTAAAAGAAGATAACATCACCTGAGGCCTCAAACCATTTCTACAAATAATTTTTCAAACATGTCCAGCAGATAGAAATGATCAGGCACGTAAGGAAACAAGATAATATAAATGAGACCCGGCAGAGACATTTATAGGCAATTGAAACAGATCCAAGAGGGCTCCCAATAGTAGAACTATCAGATATACAACTTTAAAACAACTAAGGTTACTATGCTCAAGCAGATAAAAGACTAAATTGAAAATATGGGGGGAGAACTGCAACCATAAAAAATGATACAGCAGATTTTAAAAAGAGAGGGCATTACATCTCTCTGAAGATGTGGAAAATGGAAGGGAAGATATCACTGAGGAAGAGAACCAAGGCAGATCCACAGAATGAATGAAAGAAACAGACTTTCAGGTTTGTGGAACTTCAAAACAAGAGATGGAGCCAAAAGAACTTACACAGCAATGGAAATCAGATTTGCAGCAGAGATTTTAGCAACAACAGTGGATGTTAAAAGTCTGTGGTGCCACACCCTCAAAGATGTAAGGAAGGGGAACTGGACTTTGAAGTTAGGATTCTAGTAACCAACCAAATTAAGATCTACTGCTACAAAATAAAAATCAAATAAAACACACAGGCCATTCACACACCAAGGCCTGTAGAGCCTGTGAGGTCTGACCCTCCAGCCTTTCTGACTGCAACCCATTTCACCCTCCCACTGCCATTCTGCTTGGCTATTCCTTCCACACGGCAGGCCCTTCCACCTTGGGCCTTTAGACTTGCTGTTCCCGCTGCCTGTATGTTCTTCCCCCAAACATTTGTGGGGCTTTGCCCTTCACCTTTTCTGGTCTCTGCTCAATTAGTTAAGACTTCCTTGATTACTCATTATAAAATAGCATCCTGCCAGTATGCCCCTGGCCACTTGATGTTTGTTCTCAGCACCTACCCCCACCCAACACAATACATGTACTTGCTCAGCTGTTTAGAATCTGCCTCTCTGCACAAGAATGGAGACCTAGGAAGGTGGGGGCCGTTAGCTTTGTTCACTGCTCACTGTCCCGTGCCGAGCCAGAGCAGGTGCTCCATCAGTATTTGCTCAGTGACTGCATGAAGCAGGGGAGCTAACTTATATCCACAACCCCCAATCCCTCACCAACCTGGTCCTTTCAAGGCACTAGCAGGCACACGTGCAAGCCAAAAAATTTGGAGGTGACTATATGCATGTTCATTATTCTCTGTCTCTTAATCTATTCTACCCATCCACCCACTAAGTCTTGTTGGGTCTGCCTCTAAAATACAACTTCAATCTGTCTCCTTTCCCCTCTCCATGGCCCTCACACTGATCCAAGTCACCTTTGTCTATTGCCTGGACCACTACAAAAACAAGTTCTGACTGCTCTCCTATGTCAGTTCGCATTACCACCCCTGCTAATCGATCTCTTGCCACCAGCTCCTCCAAAGCTCCAGCTCCTCACAAGATCTCAGTGATCTTCTTTCCTGCTCCTCTGTCTTACCTCATCTCCTACCACCCTGTCCTTTGCCTACTATGCTGCAGCCAGGTTTGCATTCACTATCACCTCTACCAGGAGACTCCCAGGTCCTGGTAGAGCTGGTACATTTTCATCCCTGGGTTTCATCCTAAAAGACCCCTCCCTCTCATGTCTTCCCTGGCCATGCGTTCCCAGGCCCCCTTGTCTGATTGCTCTGCTTATTTCTGGGCATAGTATAATCCACAGTCTAAAACTATCTTGTTGACTGAATTGCTTCCTTGCTTTTGTCTGCCTTCCTATTAGACTGGGAGCTCCACGAAGGCAGGGAAGGATCTTTCATCTTCTCTACCGAACAAACCCATAACCCCAGCAGGCAACTCTCCTCAGGCTGAGCACTCTCTAGGCCCCTGATGCTGAGGGCCCAGCTGCTGCCTGGCAGTGCAGTGCTGGCATTTCACCCTCCCACTGATCCTGGGGCCTGTGGCAGTGTGCTCAAGAAGACTAATGGGGAAGAATTCCAAAGCACTTTGGCTTATTTTTCATCTCCACTTTCACTTTTCAAGACAGAATTCTTGTGGCAAGAACGAAAGCAGCACCTACCACTACCGTTGACTCCCACTGGCTTCCAGTGGAGTAGTGAACCGGACCCAGTAAGTCCTTGCATATTTCTCGGAGCCGGTATTCAAACCCTAATTACGGAAAAAAACAAAACAAAACAAAACAAAACAAAACAACAAAACAGAAATAGGAACACATTACAAAAAGAAACAAAAAAATCAAGAATATGCTAAGTTGTTGTGTATAGCAAACCAGATTGAACAAATGTTTATTTTATTGCCTGCTTAGAGCAAAATGCCTCTTGCATGTCTCTCAGTTTGGGGCACTGAGATTCATAATGACAGACTCTCACTCAGGAACCCACTCCCTTGACAGCATAAAGAGCAGCCCCTCTGTGTGCTGGGCCCATGGGAAAAATAAATGTGGCCAGCTCTGGGAAAAACTCCCCAAGGTGATGGGAAAATGCAGGAATTGTGGAAGGAGGGGAGTGGGCTAGTTAGATTTGCTTCAGAGAAGACATGTTGTAGTGAGAGGAGATCAGCAGGGTCAGGAGGCAGCCTGCAGGAGATGGCAAGGGTATGAATTTAGGCTGAGGAGGTGGTGACAGAGTGGAGAAGACAGGAGAAACAGTCACGGGCCTGTCAACTCATGGGTTATGGCACAGGTATGTGGAGTGCCAGAAGTGCTGGTGGCAGAATGTGGGGGCCTGTCAGCACTGGCGGCAGCTGAAGCCACAGGGAATGATGAAATCACCCCAAGATGAGGGTAGAGAGTAAGAGGGTGATGCTGGAATCTGAGGAATTTTAGAAGTGAGAGGGGTCTTCCTTTACAATTTGAGTCTTTTTATGGTCAAGGAAGCAAGAGATAGAGTGGAGGTGACTTGTGTATGGACGGAGGAACAGACGTGTGGAAGATGGACAAAGAGAAGCAAGTGGTAGAAGTGATCCCACAACTGGTGCAGGCCCTCGAGGAGGCAGCGACCTTGTACAGGGCATCAGGATGAGTCCTGATCAGTCCCCAGGATGAAGAAAATTAGAGAGGCCAGGGGAGCAGTCTCCCCAGTGGAATGGGGTATGAAGCCCAGATGGGACAGGAGCATCCCAGCAAAGGTATGGGTTTGGGAAGACTGATTATTCAGAAGAGTCAGTGACCACACAGGCTGGGCAAACACACAGACTGGGCAGGAAGAGAAAAATTAAACTCCTGTACGGAGTCTGCTGGAGAGGGGCAAGGGACTTCGAGTTGGTCGGCCATGGCTGTTGTCACCAGAGGTGTATATATACATGTCATCAGGGGCAATGTGGCATGTCTGAGTTCTGGGAATAACATTTTTAGGGGTTTGGCATGTTTTTCTCTTTTTCTGTACTCTAAATTTTAAACAAAATAGGGAGGGTGTCGTCAAAAGCAAAGCAGGAAGGCCAGGAAAGGCTGTGGGGAAGGCTGCTTGCTCTGTGACCAGGCCTGGAGCTGTGCGGTAACACAGGGAGCTTTGGGAGGGCTGGTTCCCAAGCCACAACCCTGGAGGCCAAGCTCAGGGAAGAGGAAGACTGGTAAGAAAAACACCACACATGCCTAGCAAACAGATGAAAGGCTATTTATTGGAGGTCGCCCTGAAAGCAGGATGGCCACCTCTTTCAACAAACCTAGCTTTCTGTTGGCCAAAATGGGCAAAAGGAGGTGGTGGGGAAGATACTGGGGAAGGGAAGTGCTGGCAGGGAAAGCTGGGCTGGAAGGCCATGGGAAGGCACTGGATGGGCTGGCCCTTCCAGGCCAGGAGGGGCTTGGGGGAAGAGAAATACAGGCTCACTGGATGCTGCCAGAAGATGCCCTTCCCTGGTGTGACCGGCTGACCACTGAGGATGCAGGGTGTGAGGGAGGGCAGGAGTGTGAGCATCTCATCTGCTCCTTTGGAGAATGTCTATCTGAGCATCCTGTGCCCCCACCCCCTCCTACCTTCAAACCTTCTGGCCCTCAGGGCCTACCTGATTCAGAGCCTCAGAGCCTCTAATGCTGGATGCCTGCTGAGCTGCCTTGATTATAGCTCAGGCTAAGAGATGGGGCGAGGGCCATCTTTGCCTTGATTCACAGGCTTTCAGGAGGGTCGTGTTGGGACAGAAATTGAGTCAGTCCCAGGAAGATGGAAGGGCCGCAAGAAACCTCACCTTCATTCACAAGGTACCGAGCGTAGAGGAGGAGCCAATGGCGGTACTCATGGCTGGACTGCAGGGTGAGTGCCGCCGCAACCTGATTCTCCAGATAGGCCAGGGTGGTCTCCTGCTGCACTACATGAGGCACGGAGAAGAGCCGGGCTGCCTGTCTTCCTGAACTGCAGAGACCGGCAGAGCAAGCATCATGAGGCAGTGGGTACTGCATGGGTCAGGAGGCTGCTACCTCGAGCCCCTGGGCCCCAGTGAGGAGCCAGTAAAGGGGCAGGTGTCCGACACCATGCTGGCTAACCTGTCCCCATGTCCCGCGACAGGCCTCCTGGTCACTCTAGCACCCCAGGTGTATCCCACCTGTCCTTTCTATATCTAGGCCTGAGGTGACAGGTCAGCAGCTCATTTCTCCCCACCCCAAATACTGCCCATCACGGTGTCCATGACTCAGAGCACCTCAGACCGCCATCTATGCCCTGAAGTGACAGGGCTTGTGACCTAGCACCCTGAGATATTACCCAACGTGGGCCCACAACCCTTGGCACCTTGAGCCGACTTGTGCTAAGCAGCAGTTAGGCAGAGGGCTGGGCAGTCAGAGAGCAGGCCTGGGTGGGACTGTGCTTGCATGACCCAGCCACCTCCCCCACACTTGAGTCACCTACGTGGAGGCACGGCCCTGGACTATGGCTAAAGGTCCGGAGCATAGCATGGCATCCTGGGGAGGCAGGCTGCTCCTGAAGTCCGCACACTGGGCCAGGGAGTCCTGCTTGTCAGAAACCAGGTTCCTGGGGAGGCAACAGCAGGAGCAGAGGTCAGAAAAACCTGGAGGTCCACCAGAAAGGCTGGGGGTGAGGCCACCAAGGAGTAGGTACCACATGACTCTCTGCCAGAGTGTCAGCAGAGGCCAAGTAGCACTGCATTCTCCCCACAGGGCCCTTAGGGACAGGTTTCATGAGGCAAAATCAATGACGGTGAAGGTCATCAACAGGGTTCTTGCTGGGACCACCTTAGTACCATAGTCTCAGAACTTGAGGACAGGAACTTGTGTATGAAGTGTACACAGGATGCCCACTTGCTGGGGGCCCATACGGCCTGGTCCTTGGAAGCGTCCAGGAATGCCAGGTGCTAGCCTTCCCGAGCCTCTCTAGCATCCCAAGCAGATAGTTTTCACCTTCTTGGGACCTTTCACATCTTTGTTGAAAACATTCCAGCCACACTTTAAAAACAGTTGGGTGAATTTGTAAAATACCAGGCCAACGTTTCCCTTCTTAAATAAGTTTCCACTTATTTAAGTTTAACTTATAAGTTTCCAGTCTGTTTCCACTATTATAGTAATCACATAAAATACACAAGTTTGCAATTTGGGAGAGCTGGGAATGGGGAGGCTTTTTTTTAAAGATTAAATTTTACTTTTTTAAAATTTTAATTTTGTTTTTAAAGAATTTATTTAATTGAGAGAGAACTCAAGCAGGCAGAGTGGCAGGCAGAGGAGAAGGAGAAGCAGGCTCTCCACTGAGCAGGGAGTCCAATGTGGGACTCAATTCCAGGACCTTGGGATGATGACCGGAGCCGAAGGCAGCCACTTAACTGATTAAGCCACCTGGGCACCCCTTAAGATTTTATTTTTAAGTAATCTCTACACCCAACATAGTGCTCGAACTTAAAACTGTAAGATCAAGAGTTGCTTACTTTAATGACTGAACCAGCCAGGGGCAGCGGCTCCCCATCCCCTCACCCTTCTTTTTTAAACTCAAGAAAGAAATCTCAGTGGGAAGATAAACTTGTGCCTGGCAACTCTTAACAGAAGAGGGCTGGAAGGCAGCTGGTTTGGGTATGATGGACCAAAGGTGCAGGCAGAAGAAAAGAATTTCTGATTGGCTGGTACACAATGTACACACTTCACAAATCTGGATTAAAATCTTGGAGGAATAAAGATTTTGCAAATACAGAAAAGGCCTCCAAACTCCAAAATGGGCCGAGGAAAGACAGACCATGACACACGGTGAGTGACTATGCAACCTCATTAATTTACAAAGTCATCCAGAAGTACTACTTAGCTCCTGCTAAGCTACAAGAAGTGAGGAATGATGGTGAAGTTGTTATGAAGCCGACTCACTTATGCTGACAATAGCTAAGGAGGTGAGGCTGGAAATGTGTATTGACAACCTTAAGAATTTTCAAATGCCTGTTCCAAACAAAGTGACCTCAGGAAACAATGTAGAAGGAAAGCATCCCTGCCTACAGGGACAGTGGGGCCTGTACTGGCAAGTTTGAACTCTCTCTTCTCTAGCAGACAGAGTCCAGCAGGGCTGCCACCATGGCACCCACTCCAGGGCTTGACTGTCAGAAGCCGAGTCAGGCAGGCCTGACTGTTTTTGTTCCAGCTCAGATGGACACTCTCCCAGAAGGGTAGGGCCAGGAGCTGACTTACTTACCATGTAGAAAGTGATGGATTAAAGCAGTATGCCTTTCCATCAGACAGATTCATCACTGGGATTCCATGCTGTGTCAGCAAGATTTGTGACACTGTCATGTCACTTCCTGGGGAGACAGCACAAGAATGGGTTCTTGGGTGTGTTCTGATCAGCAGGTGCCTGCATACACACCTAAGGAGAAATGCAAAGCACAGCTCCCACAGTCCTAGCAACAGGTGTCTTAACTCTTACACATAACTAGTCAGTCACTGCTCTACTCTGCACATGCTGGTCTCGCTGCTATCCATACGCTATTCGTCACCTCTCAGGGACCCATTAAAACATGTCTCTGGAGAGAATGCATTGTCCTACAACGTACTGACATCCCCTACAATACGAAATGCCTCAGGCTGGGCCCAGAGCTTGGCTCTCCATCTAGGCTGAACAGGGTGCTTCCATGTCAGGAACCCAAGCTGCCAAGCCCTCCCCCAACTCCAACGTACAAGGGGAGGTCCACTGCTGAGGTTACCTGCCAAGATGGAGTGTAGAGATTCTTCTTTCACCACAACCACCTGTCTGTGAACATCCCTAGGAGGGAGAAAGGGAATAGCTTACTCTGCAGCAGGGGTAAAAGCATCACAATGTGCCCCAATGATCAGACCCCACTCCATGGTCCCTGGTACATACCTAGCCCTTGCTTCGAGGAGAGGGGCTCTGTACTAGAAGTGGCTTCTACTTCCCATGTGTCACTACACTACCTCTGCACAAGTCTATAGCAGAGGGCCTAGGAAACAGCTGTGGGTCCCGCCACCAACACTATGCCAACTCTGGGAGAAGCGTGGCCATGCTCTGGCAGCCGAGATCCCCTTTCTGGACCCTGGCACATGCAATTAGGCATTGTGATTTGTCGTGAGGTTTCAGGATGCTCTAACGATGGCAGTAGGGCCAGGCAGCTTGCGCCACTTCCATTGCACACTCTTCCTCCTCCAGTGCGGGGTGGCTATCACAAGCAATGTGTGACTGACTGCTCAGGGCTCCTCAGGCATTAAGATGCCCAGGTCAGCAGGGCCCCAAGACATGTCTGCCGAGTAGCCGCCTTTGCTGCCTTCCTTACCCTGCAGTGAGAGGGGACCTGCACAGCCCCCTCCCATCCTGCTTAGAGCCCACCCCATCTTGGGCCTGCCTCTCACCAGACAGATAACGTGGCTGCAGCAGTGAGCGCCATGACGTAGGAGCCCGTGCAGTGCAAAGTGGAGATTGGGGATGGCAGGAGGATGGGAGGGAGGAGGCGGCGACCACAGGCGGAGAACACGGACAGCATCCTCTTTTCACAGGCGACACATACCACATCACTGAAAAGGCAGAGAGGGGACAGGTGTCATGATCATCAGGAGCTGTGGCAGAGGCAGCAGCCCTGAAATGCAGAGCCTTCCCTCTGTCTGTGCTTGACCCGTGCCTGCTGTGGACTTCCTCTGAGCAGGTGCAGCAAAGTAAGAGGTGGGTGAGGCCTTGTCCAAGGACTGGGGCAGCAGGGCTGATGCAGCCTAGTCTCAATGAAACCTCTGATTAAGAAGAATGTGTTCTCTTTCTTTCAGGGGCTGCTTGAGCTTTACTGAGCTCATACTAATGCTAATCCAAGGGGAGCCCACAGCAAGGCCCAGGACACAGGCCCATTTGCCCATTGTGAGTGCCTGGGATCAGGAAGCTCAGTTTGCTTATCTTGGCAAAGAATGAAAAAGAGGTACAGAATTATGGTTTCTTTTAAGTGCAACACCATGCACTCACTCAGGGTCCATGGGAACCTGACCTAAGATCGAAGGTCAAGTACTCACAGACATTTTGAAAGCATTGTACGTGCAGCCTTATGATAACTGACTAAGGGCTTAGTTAAAGTTACTGTATCTAAGCCAATTATCTTTGTAAAATCCTTTTAAGAGTCAAAGACACGGTACTGACTAGAGACCCTACACCTCAACAGGCACCTGAGGAAAATGCTGGTCCTCTTTCCAGATCAAGCACATGTGAAACAGCGCTAGGGCGTCATGGCCTGGAAGTCCATGGGAAGACATTAGGAGACTAACCACTGAGTTAAGGTTCCCCTCAAAGTGCAGAATATGGAGAGGGCTGGGCTACGGACTCACAGGACAATCAGAAATCCATCGTGACTTCTTTAGATGAAAATCTGGGGACCAGAGGAAGAATCATCCCATGTTAGAGAGAGCCAGGCAGAGTTCAACCTGGAACCTGAGACTTTAGGAATATGGCCAGAGAAGGGAATCAGAACATCTGGGTAGAAATCCTGCCTTGGTTGACCCTCAAAGACAGTTTCCCCACCTATAACATGGTGATAATGATACTGACTGTATTAGGTTTTGTGGGGGATGAGAAGACATGCTTAGCCTAGGGCAAGGCATGGCACAGGCCATTGTGGAAGCTAGCATGTAGGGCAATGCCTCCTGCCTCAGACAGTAACAGGGCCACACAGCATAGCACATGGTGCTTGTCTGACATTAAAAGCTGGTTTGGGTAAAGACCCTCGCCCTTACCAGCTGCCGGCAGCAGTGAGGATCCGGCTGGTGAGTACTGTCTCCCACTCCTTCCCTTCCCGGTTACACTTCAAACGACTTAGCTTCACACCCCCCACGGCAGTCACTTCATTCTCCACTTCAATGTACATGGAGGGATCGGAGCTCACCTGGGTGGAGGAAAGCAAACACAATGTCTTTTCAGGTGATGGTGGGCCCACTGAGACTTGGGTCATGTGACAGGTGAGATGATCAGAGAGCCCAAAGTAGGAGAAAGACAGAGAGGCAGACAGAACTGGCTGGTAAGTAGGAGGGTGGCAGTGTGTGCAGTAACAGGGTGGGACAAGAAGGCTAGATATTTGGATGTGTGGCCCCTAGGGCAGGGCGAGGGCTGGGAGCTTGCTTGGTCTCATCTCTTATGCCCAAGGAGCTCATGGACTAGATACGCCTATATGGAAAACCCAGGCAGAATGGCTGAATAGTTTGTACTCATGTGGGCACAAAAGTGGGTGACTGGGAAAGACCCGTTTATAGACTCCTGGAAACCAAGAATAGCCCCATGCAGCACTCAGTGGTAAAGGCCCTGGATGGGGGTTGCGGGGGCGGTGGCTAGGGTTTGGAAGGGGGTTTGTGTGTCCTATTTCCATGCACAACAGCAACAGGAACAAACCACGTGGGTCCTTATCCTTAGGCCCAGAAGACCTGTAGTGGGAAGGGCTGACATCAGCTCTCAGGTGTCCCAGGAAGACCAGCATGCATGGGACAGTTGTGCCCAGTGGAAAGTGACCTCCATGTGGGGTCCTAGAAGGTGTTCTGAGGACATGCACCTGAGCTGAGGAATAACAGGCATGAACCTAAGGCATGTCCAAGGTCAGGTGCTAGATGGAATGAATGGAAGGCTTCTAGACATAAAGGATTCTTTGTTTCAGAGGTGTGTTTTGAATAAGCACACAGTCATAAGCTTCTACTTCAAGAACTCAAATAGCCCCGACGATGACAGGGACAGGGCCAGCAAGGGAGGATGACGGGGAGGTAGGCCATTACCATGCAGTCCAACCGTACCAAGCCCAAGGCTGCCCAGGGTGGAGTGTGGAGCTCAAGGAGGCTTCCAGAAGAATACCTGAGACAAGTTTTGAAGGAGCTGGCCATTCAGAAGATGGCAGCAGGACTATAAGAGCAAAGCATAGAGGAGAGAAATTCGAGGTGGGGGCAGCAAGGAAGCCCCTGGGGAAGAGGCTCGTTGATCTGGCTCTGATTAACTATAACTTCCCCCAGAAAGTGATGGAGAACCATTGAAAAGCAGGTTTTACAGAGGGGGATGGTGGACAGAGTGTGCAGGGGTAGGAAGCCTGCTCACCTGGAGGGTGAATGCTCTCTGGGGGCCTGGCATGGGTAGTTTCAGTGCAGGTGCTGGTACAGACAAACACACGGCGTCCTTCTCTGCATTCAGGGCAGCTGGGGACTGCAAGAGGAGAAATGTCTCTGAGCCCCGCCCCAGCACCGTAGGGCAAAGTCAGGTAAAGGTGAGTCACCCAATGGTGAAGCCAGGCAAGTTCCCCAGGCGTTTCCTCCTACTCTGTGAGGGTGAAAGTGCAGATGAATGCTATAAAGACCCCCACTTTCCAGATGAGTAGTTGACCCCAGGGAACTGGTCAAGGACTCTGAATGGGCTGAGGGCAGATGTGGGGGCCTACAAGTTTCTGCCGATTGTTCCCACACTGATGAGGCACACAGTGGCATGCACCACCTCTCCTATCCCACTCGGGCACGTGCAGATTCCAGCACTGAGCTCCCAAGGTGGGCTGGGGGAGACTGCATGGGCCCACTGGCCTCACCTGGACAGACAGAGACACAGGCATGAGCCGAGAGTCCTTCCGAGGCCGCCCTTTTTTCTTCTTTTCCACTGTTTCCACCTCAAGCTCCAGTTTTCGCTTGGACAGCGAGGATGGCTTGGCCACAGGGACCTTTTCGTCGCTGTCACTGCTGCTCTCCAGGAGGTCCCGCGGCCTCAGCTCCTTCACAAGGTTTTGCTCTTTCAACCTGCACAAACACAGACATCCATGGCCTACTCCATATGACTACTAAGTTTATAATAATTAATAAAATCCATACTCATCACCAAAAATTAATAAATAAAAATAGTAAAAAAGAACTTCTTGTTTCTGCCCCAACATGTGAAGAGCTTGGAAGTCATTACTTCATTCTTTTTTTTTTTTTTTTTTAAAGATTTATTTATTTATTTATTTGACAGAAAGAGATCACAAGCAGGCAGACAGGCAGGCAGAGAGACAGGAGGAAGCAGGTTCCCTGCTGAGCAGAGAGCCCGATGCAGGGCTCGATCCCAGGACCCTGGGATCATGACCTGAGCCGAAGGCAGAGGCTTTAATCCATTGAGCCACCCAGGTGCCACAATTACTCTCATTCTTAATGAGGAAAGCTGAAAAAGTGAAAATCAACAACTTTTCTTGGATTCATCAGAGAAGTAAGATCACAAGGCAAACTACCACCCTGGAAACTGGAGATGCCAGGTGAAGACAGAAAGTCGGAACGCACCTGGAGCTAAGCCCCTGGAGCCCTAACTGGAAGGAAGACTTAAAGTAACTGGTACACTGCTGGAGGCTGAGTGTGGGCTGGCTTGTAAATCAAAACTCTTGGGGGTCTGGTGGCAGGAGGGTCCCCACACTTATGTTGGTTTTACCTCCAGGAGCTCTAACAGGCTTTCACGGGTGAAGATCAGGGATGAAAAAAATCCCCTCTGTGCTTTGGGCTAGTGGAGGGGAAAAAGAACCATTGAAACATAGTCAGAGTTCCCTTCTCCTTAACAAAAGTCTGCCTTCAAGTGAAACTACTTTACTAGACCCCATGTAACTTAGTGGCAGGGAAATTAACCAACTATAGCCTAGCCCCCCCATCCACACCCCCACCCTACATAGACTACAGAATTCTTCTGAAGGTCCTAGCTCAGGGTCACCAGTCCAAAAACAACTGAAAAAGATTTTTCACATGATAACAGAATGCCTCTCCTCCCCGAAACCTTACCACCAGTTCAACATGGCTCTTGTATAACAGGAGTAGAATAACTAGTTTGAAGCTAGCATAGGGTGGTTCATGAGTTTGAAGGAAAGAAGCTGGTTTCATAACTAAAAGTGCAAGGAGAAGCTTCAAGTGCTAATGCAGAAGGGGCAGGAAGTTGTCGAGAAGATCTAGCTAAGATAATTAGTGAAGGCGGCTACACTAAACAGCAGATTTTCAATATACATGAAACAGCCTTGTTTTAAAAAGTAGAAGCTGGGGCGCCTGGGTGGCTCAGTGGTTTGGGCTGCTGCCTTTGGTTCGGGTCATGATCTCAGGGTCCTGGGATCGAGCCCCGCATCGGGCTCCCTGCTCCGCAGGAAGCCTGCTTCCCTCTCTGCCTACTTGTGATCTCTGTCAAATAAATAAATAAAATCTTAAAAAAATAAAAAATAAAAAGTAGAAGCTATCTAGGATTTTCACAGTTGGAGAGAAGTCATGCCTGGCTTCAAAGAACAGGCTAACTCTCTTGTTAGGGGCCAATGCAGCTAGTGACTTTCAGTGGAAGCCAATGCTCATTTACCACCCCCAAATCCTAGGGTCTTAAGAATTATGCTAAATCTACTCTGCCTTACCCTATATGAGTGGAACAACAAAGCCTAGATGAGAGCATATCTGCTTATAGCGTGGTTTACTAAATATTTTAAGTATTTCAAGCTCATTGTTGAGACCTACTGCTCTGAAAAAGATTCCTTTAAAAATATTACTGTTCAGGGGCACCTGGGTGGCTCAGTCAGTTAAGCAGCTGCCTTCAGCTCAGGTCCTGTTCCCAGGGGCCTGCGATTGAGCCCCACATCAGGCTCTCTGCTCAGCGGAGAGCCTGCTTCTCCCTCTGCCTCTGCCTGCTGCTCTGCCTACTTGTGATCTCTATCTCTGTGTCAAATAAGTAAAAACCTTAAAAAAAAAATTACTATTCATTGCCAATACCCCCAGTTACCCAAGAGCTCTCATACGGATATATGAAATTAATGTTGCTTTCATGCCTGATAACATAACATCTGTTATGCAGGCCATGGATCAAGAGTAGTTTTGACTTTCAATTCTTTTTATTAAAGAAATACTTTTTGTAAGGCTCTAGCTGCCAATGAGAGTGATTCCTGTGACGGATCTGTACAAAGTAAATGGAAAACTTTCTGAAAAGGATTCATCATCTAGATGTCAATAGGAACATTCAAGATTCACAGGGTCAAAATAGCAACATGAACAGGAGTTTTGAAGAAGTAGATTCCAATTCTCATGGATGACTTTCAGCAGTTCAAGACTTCAGTGGAGGAAGCAACTGCAGATGTGGTGGAAACAGCAAGAGACCTAGAATTAGAAGTGAAACCTAAAGATGTGCCTGAATTCCTGCAATCTCATGAGAAAACCTTAATGGATGAGAAGTTGCTTCTCATGGAGGAGCAGAGAAAGTTTCTTGAAATGAAATCTAATCCCAGAGAAGATGCTGTAAAGGTTGTTGAAAAGACAATAAAGGATTTAGAATACTACATAACTTAGCTGATAAAACAGTGGCGTGTTTTGAGAGGATTGACTTCAATTTTGAAAGAAGTGTTGTGTATAAATGTTGGCAAACGGCATTGCTACAGAGAAATTGTTCATAAAAGGAAGAGTCAACCGATGTAGCAAACTTCATTGTCTTAAAATTGCCACAGCCGCCACAGCCACCCCAACCTCCAGCAACCACCACCCAGAACAGTTAGAAACCATTAGCATTGAGGCAAGACCCTCCATTTGCAAAAATTATGACTTGCTGAAAGCTCAGATGATGGTTAGCATTTTGTAACAATGAAGTATTTTTTCCATTAGGGTATATATATTGTTTTTCTTAGATACAATGCTGTTATTGGACACTTAACAGGCTACAGTAGTTGTCAACAACTTTTACATGTACTGGGAAACGAAAAAATTCATTTGACTTGCTTTATTGCAATATTAAATTTATTGTGGTGGTCTGGAACCAAACTTGCAACTCTCCAGCATATGCCTACATGCCATGCTAACTCTAACTAAAAGAAAATTGGAGTAGTTATATTACTTTCAGACAAAGTGGACACCATAGTAAGGAAAAGTATTAAGAATAAAGAGGAACATTACATAATGATAAAAGGATCAATTTTCCAAGAAGACATAGCACTCCTTAATGTACATGCCTAACAAAAAAGCATAAAACACATGTGGCAAAACCTGATAGAACCACAAGGAGAACTACACAACTCCACAACTCCACAACCATAAGTGGAGATTTCAATTTACCTCTATTAGTAACCGACATATCCAGCTGACAGAAAATCAGTTAACAAATTACTCAAACGAACAGTACTATCATTCATTTGAATTTGGTTGATATTTATAAGATACTTAATATAACAATAGCAGAATACACATTCTTCTCAAGATCACACAGAATATTCACTAAGACCACATTCTGGGCCATAAAACATACTCTAACAAATTTAAAAGGATAAAAAGCATACAAAGTATGCTTTAAGCCCACAACATTGAATCCTGAATGTTCGATAGACAACAACAACAAAAATATACCTGAAAAACTCCCAAACAGAGACTGAAGCACACACTTCTAAACAACATATGGTCAAAGAAAAAGTCACAAGAGACTTACAAAAATATTTAATTAAATTAAAACAAAAATGTAATTTATAAAAATTTATGGGATGCAGTAGAAACAGTGCTTAGAAGGAAATTTATAGCAGAGAATATATTTTATTTTACTCCTATGATTTTTAAAAAGATTTATTTATTGGGGCACCTGGGTGGCTCAGTTGGTTAAGTGCCTGTCTTCGGCTCAGGTCATGATCCTGGAGTCCCATGACTGAGTCCTGCATTGGGCTCCTGAGCAGATAGTCTGCTTCTCCCTCTGATCTTCTCCCCTCTCGTGCCTCTCCCCATTCAAATAAGTAAATAAAATCTAAAAAGAGATTAATTTGTTTATTTTTTTGGGAGAGGGGCAGAGGGTGAGAGTCTTAAGCAGACTCTGCACTGAAAGTGGAGTCCAAACACAGGGCTTGATCTCAGGATCCTGAGATTCATTACCTGAGTCAAAACCAAGAGTCAGACACTTAACAGACTGCCACCCAGACACCCCTTTGTTTTTGTTTTTGTTTTTTTAAAAGATTTTACTTTTTTGAGAGAGAGAGAGCACAAGTAGGCAGAGCAGCAGGCAGAGAAAGAGGGAGAAACAGGCTCCCTGCTGGGGGAGGGCTCTAATGCAGGGCTCGATCCCAAGGCCCTAGGTCATGACCCAAGCCAAAGGCAGGCTCCCAACCAACTGAGCCACCCATGCGCCCCCTCCCTTTGCTTTTTCTTACATATTTATTTATTTGAGAGAGAGAACAAGAGTGAGGGTGGGGGGAAAGGTAGAGGAATCTTCAAGCAGACTCCCTGATGAGCATGGACCCTGATGTGGGGCTCAATCTCCTGTCCCAGGATCATGATGTGAGCCACAATCAAGAGTCTGCAGCTTACCCAACTGAGCCACCCAGGTGCCCCAAGAGTGCATATTTTAGAAAAGAAGAAAGACCTGAAATAAAAAACTTAAACTTTACCTTCAGGAACTAGAAAAAGATGAGAAAGCAGATGCAAATAAATAATAAATAGCAATACAATAATATAATAATAAGGCAGTAATAAGTAAAATAATACAAAGCAAGGAGAAGACAATAAATCATAAAAATTAGAGCAGATATCCATGAAATTTAAAACAGGAAAACGACAGAGAAAAATCAATGAAATAAAAAGCTCGTTCTTTGAAAAGAGCAATAAAATTAATGAACTTGTAGCCAGGCTAATTAAGAAAAGAGAGGACACTCAGGCGCCTGGGTGGCTCAGTGGGTTAAGCTGCTGCCTTCGGCTCAGGTCATGATCTCAGGGTCCTGGGATCGAGTCCCGCATCGGGCTCTCTGCTCGGCAGTGAGCCTGCTTCCTCCTCTCTCTCTCTCTCTCTCTCTCTGCCTGCCTCTCTGCCTACTTGTGATCTCTGTGTCAAATAAAAAAAAAAAAGAAAGAAAGAAAGAAAAAGAAAAGAGAGGACACAAATCACTAATGTCAGAAATGCAAAAGGGGCCTTTACTACTGCTCCCATAGACAATAATAAAAGGAACACTGAGGAATATTATGAATAATTCTAAACCCAAAGATTGGGTAACTTTGAGGAAATGGGCCAGTTCCTGAAAAAAACAAAAAACAATCAACTTAAACTCACACAAGGAAAAATAACTAATCTGAATAGTTGTATTAAAGAAAATGAATCAATTAATAACCTTCTAAGAAAAAAAGTACCAGGCCCAGAGAGTTTTACCTGTCAGTTCTACCAAATATTTAAGGAAGAAATTATAACAATTCTCTACAATATGTTCTACAAAAGAGAAGCAGAGGAAAATAAATTCTAACACCCATGATGCAAGCATTACCCAAATAAAAACCAGATACTGATATTACAAGGAAGAACAACTATAGGCCAGTATCTCTCATGAAGATAGATGTAAAAATCTTCAACAAAATACTGGCAAACTAGATCCAACAATGTATAAGAATTATATACAACAATCAAATGGTATTTACACCAGATACACATACTACTCAACATTCAAAATGATTAATGTAATCCATCACATCTAATAAAGCTAAAGAAGAAAAATATTATTGTCTTATAAACAGATGCAGAAAGGGCATTTGACAAAACCCAACATCCATTCATGATAAAAAACAACAACAAACCCACCCCTCTTAGCAGTAAAAAAACTCTTAGCAAACCAAGATTAGAGAATTCCCTCGATTTGATAAAGGATATTCATAAAAACACCTATAGCTAACATCATTTTTAATTGTGAGACACTAAATGAGAAGGCAAGGATGTCCCCTCTCACTGCTTCTATTTAATATATTATGGTACTAGAAATCCTAGCTGATGCAGTAAGATAAGAGAAAGAAATCAAAGGCATTAAGATTAGGAAGGAGAAATAAAATTATCTTTATTTGCAGATGACATAATTCTCTTTGTAGAAAATCTCAAAGAATCAAAGACAACAAAAAATGGAACTAATAAGCAATTATGGCAAGGCTATAGGATATAAAGTTAAGATACAAAAGTCAACTGCTTTTCTACATATCAGTAAGGAACAAGTGGTACTTGAAATTCTAAACACAATACTTTTTACATTAGCATAAAAAATGAGATAATTAGATATAAATCTAACAAAATATGTCTAAATTCCATATGAAGAAAACTACAAGACTCTGATGAAAGAAATCAAAGATCTACATAAATGGAGATATACTACATTTATGGATAAGACGACTCAATATGTATTTTTTAAAAAGTTTTTTTTTTCTTCAAGATTTTATTTATTTATTTATTTGAGAGAGTGAGTGTGCACACAAGGAGGAGGAGAAGCAGAGGCAGAGGAAGAAGCAGGCTCTGTGCTAAACAGGGAGCCTGAAGTGAGGCTCAATCCCGGGACCCTGAGAATCACGACCTGAATTGAAGGTAGACTCTTAACCAACTGAGCCCCAGATGCCCCAGAAGACTCAATATTGTTAAGATGTCAATTTTTCATAACTTGATCTAGAGATTAAATGGAATCCCAATAAAAGTCCCAGGAAATTATACTGTATATACTGACAAACTGATTCTAAAGTTTATATGGAAAGATAAAAGACCTAGAAATAGATCCATGCAAATATACTCAAGTGATCTGATTAAGGCAAAGGCACAGAAAGGACACTCTTTTCAACAAATGATGCTGAAACAACCGGACAACCTCATGCAAAAATGAGATCTAGACTCATTCCTTACATCTCCCACAAAAATTAACTCAAAATGGATCATAGATCTAAGTGTAAAATGTAAAACTATAAAAGGAGAACTTAGAAGAAACATGATAGGAAGTCAGGTGTTCAGGGAAGAAGGGAAGGATTAATAGCAAAGTACAAGGGATATTTAGGGAGGTGAAGTTACTGTGCATGATGCTATAATGCTGGATACAAGACATACATTCGTCAGAACAGATACAACTGTACAACACAAAGAGAAAACTCTAAATGATGGACAGTACTTTATAAATATTTTTAAAAAACATTTTCAAGTGTAGGACTAAATACCTACTGGAGTATGATAATGGAATGTGATTATGTAGGAGAACATCCTTGCTTAGGAAATGACTCACAGCAGGAAGGACAGAAGTGTTTTGTTTCTGTCATGTGTGCTGTAGAGTAAAAGAAAAATAAAAACGGGCAAAAGTGATAAAAACTGCTGAATCCAGGTGAAGGATACAAAGAAAGATGTTTGATGTTGCTGAAAGTATGGAAGTTTTCAAAACAGAAGCCTATAAAAAACTCCACTTAGAAGTCCTAGGTACTGCTGACATAGAAACATGGTATCTCATGCATTTTATTGCACTTCTCCACTGGAATCTGTGTATGTATACATGTATGTGTGTGTATGTTATGTGTCTAATGTGTTTATTTTTGGTAATAGCTTTACTGAGATGTAACCCACACACAATTCATGAATTTAAAGTATACAATCCAATAGTTCATGCTGTCTTCACAAAGTTGTGCAACAATCACAATAGCAATTTCAGAATATTTTTATCATCTGAAAAAGAAATCCTATACCTCTAGGTTATAACCCCTTCCCTCCCCCAACAAATTCTCCTATTCACCACAGCTTGGGAAGCCACTAATCTACTTTCTATTCCCATAGATGTCCCCATTCTGGACATTTTCTATAAATGGAATCACAGAATAGGAAATATCCAGAATTGGCTTCTTTTACTTAGCATGTTTTCAAGGTTCATTTGTGCTGTAGACTGTATTGTACTTTACTTCTTTTTTTATGATTGAATAATATTTCATTGTATGCACAACCACACCTTGCTTATCCATACTTCAGGTAACAGACATTTGGTTGGTTTCAAGCTTTTGGCTATTGAAAGAATGCTGATATGAACATTCATGTATAAGTTATTTGTGTAGGCATGTTTTCATTTTTCTTGGGTGTTTTTACCTAGGACTAAAATTCCTGTGTCAAATGTTAGGTCTACATCTAACTTTTAAAGGAACTGCCAAACTATTTTCCAAAGTGCCTGTACCATTTTATATAACCACCAGCAGCATATGAAAGTCTCAATTTCCTCACATTGATGCCAACACTTATTATTTATCTTTTGATTTCCTAGCAGTACAAAGTAGAATCTTGTGGTTTTACTTGTATTTCCCCAATAGCTAATAAGGTTGAATATCTTTTCATCTGCTTATTATTTGTATATCATATATATTAAGATTTTATTTATTTGACAAAGAGACAGAGACAGCAAGAGGGGGGAAAAAAAGCAGGGGGAGGGAAAGAAGGAGGAGGACAGGCTTCCGGCTGAGCAGGAAGCCAGTGCAGAGCTCGATCCCAGGACCCTGGGATTGTGACCTGAACTGAAGGCAGATGCTTAATGACTGAGCTACCCAGGTGCCCCTATATCATATTTTTAAAGAAGATTTTTATTTATTTATTTTAGAGAAAGAGAGATTGTGAGCGGCAAGACGGACAGAAGGAAAACGAGAATCCCAAGCAGACTCCCCACTGGGCGTGGAACCTGATGTGGGGTTTAATCCCAGAAACCTGAGATCATGACATGAACTGAAATCAAGAGTCAATGCTCAACTGACTGAGCCACCCAGGCACCCCTCATATACTGTATCTTAAAAATGCTGGGGCGCCTGTGTGGCTCAGTGGGTTAAAGCCTCTCTGCCTTTGGCTCGGGTCATGATCCCAGGGTCCTGGGATCAAGCCCCACACCCGCCTCTCTGCTCAGCGGGGAGCCTGCTCCCCCCACACCATTGCCTCTCAGCCTACTTGTGATCTCTGTCTGTCAAATAAATAAATAACCTAAAAAAACGATGCCTATTCAAATCCTTGGACTGCTTAAAAATTGCGTCATTAGTCTACTACTGAGTTGTAAGAATACTTGTATTCTAGACACAAGTCTTTTATTATAGGATTAGTAAATATTTTCTCCAGTTCTACAGTTTTCTCCCCCACTATCATGATGGTCTCCTTTTTTTTTTTTTTTTTTTAAAGATTTTATTTATTTATTTGACAGAGAGAGATCACAAGTAGGCAGAGAGAGAGAGAGGAGGAAGCAGGGAAGCAGGCTCCCCGCGGAGCGGAGAGCCACATGCGGGGCTCGATTCCAGGACCATGGGATCATGATCTGACCCAAAGGCAGAGGCTTTAACCCACTGAGCCACCCAGGTGCCCTGTGATGGTCCCCTTTAAAGCACAAAAGTTTTAGGGGCGTCTGGGTGGATTGAGCCTCTGCCTTTCGCTTGGGTCATGATCTTGGGGTCTTGGGACTGAGCCCCGTGTCGGGCTCTCTGCTCAGTGGGGAGCCTGCTTCCCTTTCTCTCTGCCTGCTGCTCTGCCTACTTGTGATCTGTCAAATAAATAAATAAAATCTTAAAAAAAAAAAGGCACAAAAGTTTTAAATTTTAATGAAACCCCCTTTATCTATTTTTTCTTTGATTACTTGTGATTTTGTTGTCACAGATTATCGAAAAATGCATTAACAAATCCAAAGTAACAGAGTTTTCTAGTTTGGCTCTTAAAATTAAGTTCTTTGATTAATTTTGAGATAATTTTGTATGTAAAGTGAAGTAAGGATCGACTTTATATTTTTGCATATGTGGATATCCTGCTGTCCCAGTTAACAACTGTTGTTAAGACTCTTCTTTCTTTAACCATTGAATGGTCTTGGCACCCTTGTTGAAAATAAACTGATCGCAGACTTCAGCTTATTTCCGGGATTTCAGTTCTACTCTTTTGATCTACATGTCTATCCTTGTGTTAGTACCACACTGTCTTATTATTGTTCTGTACTAAAGTTTGAACTCAGGAAGTGTGAGTTCTCCAACTTTGCTCTTTTTCTCCAAGACTATTTTGGCTGTTCGGGGGCCCCTGTGTTTCTACATGACCTTTGGGATCAGCTTGTCGATTTCTAAAAGGAAGACAGAATTTTGCAAAGGACTGCACTGAATCTGTAAATCAATTTGGGAGCTACTACCATCTTAACAATATTAAGATAACCAAAGGAATGTCTTTCCATTTATTCAGGTCTTTAGTTTCTTTCAACAATGTGTTGTACTTTCCAAAGTATAATTTTTATGCTATATTTCTATTGCTAAATTTATTCCTAAACAATCTTATTCTTTTATGTGCCATTATAAATAGAACTATTATCTTAAGTTCTTTTTTGGATTGTTCTTTACAAGCGTATAGAAATACAACTGATTTTTGTATACAGATCTTGTATCTTGCAATCTTGAAGTCATTTAGTCTAGAAACTCTAGTACAGTATTGAAAAGAAATGGCAAGAGCTGACATCCTTGTCTTGCTCCTGTTCATTTTCCTTAGGGGGAAAACATCCAGTCTTTCACCATTAAGTATGATCTTAGTTGTGTGGGTTTTTCAAAGATGTCCTTTGATCATGTTGAGGGAGTTTCATTCTCTTCCTAGTTTGTTATTTGTTTAGGTCATGAATGGGTGCTAGATTCAATCAATGGGGTGTCTGTTTTTATTCTATTGATATCGTATATTACATCAGCTGATTTTCATATGTTGAACCAACCTTGTATTTCTGGGATAAATCCCACTTAGTTATTGTGTATGATTAAAAAAAAAAAAAAGTTGTATTTTTGAGGATGTCTTCTGCTGTTCTTCCTACCAGTAGCCCTAGGTTATAGAAAGGTAGACAGGCGCACTAGGGTCTACAAATCCTGAACTCTTTCCAATATGTACCCATGTAAAGAACTGGGAAAACCCAGAAATTCCTAGTTCTACTCCATGAAACCAGAAAGCCTGCTCCCCATTCTTCTGATGCCCTACAGCAGAGCAAAGCATCCACCTTTGGATGTAACTTGATGGTTTAGACACCCTAAGTTAGTGTTTCCCAAAATCCTTTCAAAAATCCTTTCTAGAATTTGTAGACTTTTGTGTAATTATGGTTTTAGAAAATACAGTAAGAATGTCATAGCAATGTCAAACTCATATAAGCTTCTAAATTATCTGATCACTTTCTAAACTCAACACCAGTGCATGAACCTCACTTTGCTTAGCACTGCCCTAGCTCAGGCTGTATCACTCTATGGCTGAGACTTCTTTGAGAGCCCTCAGGAGTTTCTCCCTTTTACCTCTACCTGACATCCCATTCAGGGCTCTAAGGCTAGGGACCCACTGAAAACTGCACTTCCCAGCCTGTGTGGGCCTGTACCAGAGATCACCCAGTACCCCTAGGAGAACCAAGCTATGGATCTATAGCAGCTGTCTCTTAGATCCAGGTATCTGCTGAGGAAGAGCACACCTGGTCAGAGATGCCACACTTACAAATGGGCTCCATCCTAGTTCTGCCTGCACAGGCCAACTTGGAACCCTAATCTGTGCCTTTCACTGACACACAGCCCTAAGGCAGGGTGGAGTGGAGGACCCACCCACAGGTTCAACTAGGATGGCCACCCTGCACCTGGGAGGCTAGCATTAGGCTTCCAGACTCATCTAACACTCTTGGCAAAGAAGTACCAGTCAGGTTGCAGAGACCAAATTGCCAAACCACTAGGAGGTATAATGAAGGAGTAACAGCAGGAGACCAGGATCAGGATATGGTTTTACAGGCACTGCCTTCCTCTTCAACCCTCAAGATGGATCTCCTATGAGTTAGGTGTTCCTCATAGAGCTGTTTTGGCTAGTAGGGAGATGGGCTGAGAAAGACTGTGTGTCTTGCTTAAGATCACCCCACCATAGAGTGGGGAGGTAGGACAACCTCAGAGTGTATGGCTCTGAGTGCTGCTCTTAACTATGCATGACACTGTGACCCCAAAGGAAGACCTCTACTGATGGGTGATTTAAAGGATTACAAGAAACAGCCATATCAAGAAAGCTGCATTTTGGGGTGCCTGTGTGGCTCATGACCTGAGCCGAAGGCAGACGCTTACCTGACTGAACTATCCAGGTACCCCCTCATATCACTTCTCCTCCTCCTCCTTCTTCTTTTTTTTTTCCAAGATTTTATTTATTTGACAGGGAGAGACACAGCCAGAGTGAACATAGGCAGGGGGAGTGGAAGAAGAAGAAGCAGGCTTCCTGCTGAGCAAGGACCCAATGCAGGGTTCCATCTCAGGACCCTGGGATCATGACTTGAGGCAAAGGCAGACGCTTAATGACCGATATTATGACTTTTTGAGTACAGCCAGGCTAGTGGTATCTCATTGTGGTTTCCAGTTTGCATTTCCCTAATGACTATTGACAGTAACAGTCTTTTATGTGTTTATTGGTCATTTGTATATTTTTGGAGAAATTTCTATTCAAATCCTTTGTTCATTTTCAAATTGGGTTATTAGTCCTTTTATTGTTGAATTGTAAGTTCTTTATACATTTTGGATCCTAAGTCTTTTAGTTGATTTTAGTTGTTTAGTTCTTTAGTTGCTTGTGCTTTAGGTATCATATCTAAGAAACAGTTTTTTAATCCAGGGTCATATAGATCTACATCTGTTTTCTTAAAACAGTTTTAAAGTTTTAGCTCTTACATTTAGTTCTTTAGCAGATTTTGAGTTAACTTTTTACATGAGATGGCAGATTAGAGTTTACTCACATTTTATCTTTCATGTCTTCATTTAAGCATATTTATTTTATAGTCTTTATCTGGCAATTCTCTATGATCAAATTTATAAAAAGGTCTAAACTCACTCATTATGTCTCCAGACATTTGTGTGTAATGCACGGTCCCTGCATGTTTTTTGTTACTTCGGATTTTGAGTGTCCCTTTTTGGCAGTGCTTCTCAGTGGGAATGCTGGACTTCTTGGGGTCAGAGAAACATCACTGGGATGGGGCAGGGGCGGGGGGCAGTTTGCGTCAGTTTTGCCAAGTGCCTCTGGGTGTTAATTAGGCCTAAATCTCCTTTTGTGTTCATTTCTTTTCTTGGTTTCCAGATGACCTAGGTAGCATTAAACATCCCCAATCCACAGGAGGGCAGGTCTGTGGCTGTATAGTCTGTTTTCCTAACCCAGAGGACTGACTGAGATATTTCAACTTTTTGGCCATCCTGCCCTTCAGGTTTTTTCTATCCTCTCCTTCACTGGTGGTGTACTTTCTCAAGCAGCTTGACTTAATGGTAGTGTCTTAGTTCCAACCCCCTACATGGCTCAGGCCCAAGGCCCTGTTTTGAATCTGTGTGGCCATTAAAACTCAAGGTTACCATGTCAGTAACCCCCAGCCCAACACCCACAGTGTGGTCCTGCCCACTGTTCTGGCTGTCTTATCATCCTTAGATTTCGGCTCCTGGGGCCTTCCCTTACTTTCTCACAAACTGGTTACATGTTTTAGGCATATGTGTTGCAGTTCATCCATCGTTTCAAAGTACTGAGCAGCAGCAGGAAGGTTCTCAGATCATCCATACTGCTGGACAGAGGAACTACTACATAAAGAGATCCCATAGAATATCTTTATATGTAAATAGGCATGATCACAATAGAGAAGAATACAGGTCCCGTGCCAAAGTCATAGACGCAGCTGATAATTTGAAGGGAGAGTCCTCCCATGCTCATTTCCAGAGGCTATTCTCCAAGGAGAACAAATCCTGATCAGACAAGCGATTTTGAGATCATGAGTCCAGTCCTAGGGACAGTGTCCCACAGCTTTAGCTCTAAGACATTACCTATTGCCAACGTCAGATCTTATCACAAATGCTCCCTTCATTAAGTACCTACCTGTTGTGTGGCTACTATGAGTCTATGACCAATGTCCCTGAATTTGGCTGATAGCGGCAAAGGGCTGCTGAGCCCCTATCACCTCAAGGTAGAGTGCAACCCCAAGTCTTTAAGTCCTTTGCCCCTCTGTAGGAAGCTAGCCCAGCCCACCTCTAACCCCCTCAGCCCCAACCTCACTGAGCTCTGTCTCGTGGTGGGTTCATGGTCATGGGGGTGGAGATACGCTCCCTAGGAATCAGAAAAGTTCTGTGCCAACAAACACACCTGCTCTGGTCACCTCAAGAGGACTCCTGTAATTCTAATAAATAGACATCCTAGATGGTTTGGTTGCTGTGTGCTAAGGGAGGTGCAGAGAATGGGCGAGTAGCATAGAGCCTGAAAACGCGCAGAAGCTCATTTCATAAAAACCTCTTATCACTTTTATCTCAAGCTCCCAAATGCCTGGTGTCTAAGCAGGCTATTACTTCCATGGTACAACAATATCAGAGCCAATCTCCTGCTCCACTTTAGGCAAACTTTGGGCTCTATTCAAATGACAACCTTATCATCAGCATAATCTCTGCACCGACCAGCCCTGGTGTCATTGTCTTCATTGTCCTTTATGCCTGTTCTGTGCCCCCATGGCTCCCTGCAACCATTTTCCCACTAAAAGAAGATGCTCCTTTCTCTTCCTTCCCAGGTCTCTTGAGGCCCCACACAGCCACCACCTACCTTTCCACGGCTGTTGGAGTCACACTGGTCAAGGAAGGAGCACCTGGCGTGGCTTTGGACCGCTCCGTGAATCGGGAGTCAAATGCTTTCATGGGTTCAATCTTGGACGGGGTTGTTAACATGGAGGGTGATGATACAGCAGGAGTAGAGGTAGCATTCACACTGGGGTCGAGGGGTAAAAAGGGGAACATGTCAAGCACAATTCATCAAATATCTGGGAGTCCTAGATTTGTGTTACTTGGAGCCAACTAACAGGGGCATGAATATCAAAGTTACATAGACCCAACTTCAAGATGTAATCTAATACTACTGACTATTTCTTCAATAGTTTCATGTGTTAAAATCTGGAAGTCTGTCTATCTGAGAAGGTTATGAGCAAATGTACTCATATTTCCCCACTGCATGTTGACAGCTTCTGGGGGTAGTATGAGGCCTAGAAAGTGGCTCTTATAACCTTTTTTTCTCACCATACAGCCTTATCTCCACAACCTGAATATAGCACCTCCACCCCAAACCAAATCCAAACCCACCAGCTTTTCCTGCTTCAACAAATGGTCTGAGAGAAGTCCCCACCAGCATCCTAAAGCCACTGTCTATACCTGCCCTTCAACCTCAGCCAAAGACTGTGGCCTGGGTGGCCCCTCTCATCTTACCTTGGCAATTATGCATTCTTCATACACTCATCCAAGTGCACACCCCATAGCCCTTGTGTTCTCCACAGGAGGGGCCCAGGCTTGAGCCTGCAGGTTTTCCCCCATGCCCAAGCAGGTCACATAAGCTGAGTCCCAAAGCCATTGGGCCTCCTATTGACCACATCCACCTGCCTGGATCCCACACCAGGCACCTGGCTGGTATCTGGGAGCCCCCCTCCTTACCCAAGATCTGTAGGGCCAACTGTTAAAAATGTCTTACAGATCTGGAGCTGTCCTTCCCCAGATACCCTTTCTGAGATGACTGGTGTGGCAATGCTCCTGACTGTGCAATGACCTAAGCCACTTCCAGTGTAGAACTGCTGACAGCTGGGGCTGACTCTGAGGCAGGTGATCTGTCCCTGGCCAGGTCCCACCCTCAGGAACACATCTTGGGACTCCATCTTGTCCCAGGAGGTAAAGTCCTTATGGCCCTGTGCATCAGAGACTCACCTGAACAAGGTCTCCCTCCCAAGCAGGCCCTTATAAACAAACAAACAAACAAAAAATCAAGCATCTCTTTCTTTTTTTATTGAAGGAGCCATGAAGTGTCAGTGAAACTGTGTCCAAATCTGAACTTTCCCCAGAGACAGAAGCAAACCTTGGCATGCCCACTCACCTGTCCTTACTGACAGTATCACCAGCCGGCCTGGCGCCAGTTGTAGCCACAGGCTCTGTGGAGGGCTTCGAGGAGCCAAAGGAGTTGGGGGTACTGGAATCCAGTGGCAGTAGCTGTGGATTGCTATGAGAGGAGAGCATGGTGCCCGCCAGGGAGCCTGAGAGTGGGATGCTGTTAAAGAATGCCGTGGAGAAGTCCCTGTTGTCAAGAACAAAAATCAGCCTGGGAAATCAGACACCACATCAAGTACTTTCTGTGTTTGAAGTAATTTTTTTCTGGGTCCATAGATGAAGTATTTTTGTGGAAGAAAATGTGCAAAATTACAGAAAAGTAAAAAGAAAACTAGACTTACGTCATATACTATGTGTAATTGAAGCTAACATGAACTGGTACTTTATGTACCACTAATAAAGAAAAAATTACTACCAAATGTAATTGTTAGATGCCACTGATTATAAAATGTACCCTGATTTCAGAGATAGTAAAATGTGCAAACATGTGTCTCAGAACTCAGGAAATGCAGCATACAGAGCAAAACTCCCTTTCATTATGGGCTGTATGGATATACCATAATTTACCTAACCAGCCTCTAATGAAGAATGCCAGGGCTTTCTCCCAGCTTTTCCTGTAACAGACACTGCTGTAACAGGAGGCAAGACACTGCAGTGCTAAGGCTAAGGGCCCTGGGCCGATCCAGCCAGTTCTCATTCCTTTGCCATATAGAAGCTCTGGGATCTTAGGCACTTCAACCACTCTGTGCTTCAGGTTCCTATCTGCAAAACGGGAAGTGACAGGCCCCTCCCCATGACTTCAGGACTGTGGTCAGTGTAGCACATACTTAGAACACATAGTAGCTGCTCAAAGTTGCTCCCTATCATAATCATCCTTGCACTAGTTGTTTCACATATTACATAGGATAAATTCCTAGAAGTGGAATTGCAGCAGCAGATGGAATGTTCACTAATGAGTTCTGATTAATAGTTCTAAAGTGCCTTCCGTGGAGGTTTAAATTCCAGCTGCGCACGAGAGTGCTTATTTCCCCAAACCCTCACCAACAGTCTTGCCAAATTTTTTGATACTTGACAATCTGGTAAAAAACAGTAACTTACTATCATTTTAATTTGCAATTATTTTGATGTGAGATTGGAATTTTTAAATATAGAAGCATCTGATTTCCTTTTTTGGTGATCTGTTTATATCCTTTGTATATTGTTCTATCTGGTACTGGTCTTTATTATTGATTATAAGACCTATTTATAGAACTAAAATATTCCTTATATGAAGAATTAGTATTTTCCCTAGGATTTTTAAAAAGATTTTATTTGTAAATAATCTCTACAACCATTGTGGAGCTTGGCTCACAATCCCTAGATTAAGAGCTGTGTGGTCTTCTGACTTAGCCAGCCAGGTGTTCCCAAGATGCTGTGTTTTGACTTTTTATGGTGCAATTTTCCTTGCCCCCAAAATGTTATTTTTGTGTGATCTAAATTTTATGTCATTTAAAAAAATGTCTTTTTTTTTTTTTTTAAATCTCTGAGATCCTAAAAATATTCTCTTAGGGAATCTTCTAAAAATTTTAAACAACAAAAAAGCTAAATATTAAAAAAAAAAAATCTATGAGCTGTTCAGAAAGTATCTAATTTTAAGTTGTGAGGTAGGGAGGTTGTTTCTAGAGGGTAGGTAGTCCTCTCATTTATTAGATTACCTGATGCTTCATCACTGATGCAAAATGCTACCTTTAAAATTCTCGTAAATATTTGGGCTTACTTGTGGGTTTTCCATTGTATTTCACTGCTCTAGTCATGTGTTAGTATCTATTTTATTATAGTTCATAAGTTTTAATTTCTGGTGGAGCCAGTCTTCACCATATTTTTCCATTAATTTAGAATCAGCCTAATTCTGAAAACTGCTGTTAGTTATTTGTATGGGCTTATGTTGAGAGAGATCATCTTATGATGTTGAGTTATCCTACAGAATAAATGGTATGCATTTTCAGTTATTTCTTTGAATTTTCTTTTAGTTCTCTCAGTATTGAATTTTTTTTCTTCATAAAGAGCTACATTTCTTGCTACATTCTAGGTACTGCATTTGTGAAAGTGATTTCTCCCTTTATATCTTCTAAAGGTATAGATCTTCTTCATCGGTTGCATCCAGTCATTTTTTTGTCCTATTGTACTATCTATGACAGTTTTCCCAGTTGCCTCTTTTGTGCATCAGACCGTCTTTAAATAATGACACATTTTACCACCTTCTCTTCAATTTATTTTCTCCTGATGACAGTATGAGCTAGGACCTCCAGAACAATGTTAAAGTATAGTCAACAAGAAAGGACACTTATTTGTTTAGTTTCTGAATTTACTTTAAAATAAGGTAGTTTTTAATCAAATTAAGGAAATATCCATCTATTCATACTTAACTAAATTTTAAATCAGAACATTAGTAAAAATGTCTCCTATGCATTCGTGGAGATGATCACGTATTTCCTTCGATCTTTTGACATATAGAATCAAATTAAGTTTCCCAAAATTTGAACTGCCTTGCTTCCCTGAAATATAAACCTTACCATGTCATATTGTATTAGCAATGTAATACACTGTAAGTTTCTGTTACTATTTTCTTTAGCATTTTTGAACTGACATTCAGAAATGAGATTGATCAGGCATTTATTATGTTCTATCTTTGTCATGTTTTTGATGTAAATATTATGTTCATTTCAAAAAAGGTTTGGGAAGTTTTCCTTTTTCTGTGCACTGGAGTATTTTTAAGAATATTACAATGATCTGTCCCTCTAATCATTAGAATGATTAGAATGAAAACTTTATTAGAATTTCCCTGTGATACCTTCTTAGCCTGGTGGCTTTTGGTAGGTTAGCTCTGTGACAGCATCCTTTATTTCTTCTATAATAATTTAGCTGTATAGATTTTATTGTTTTTATAATTTTATTTCCTCAAAATCATCTATTCTCAAACTTATTTGCATAGAATTCAGTAAAGAAGTCTTTCAAACTTTTGATTCATTCTTTATCTGTGATTATTTCCATTTAAAATACTTTTCTGGCTTGATTAGCTAAGCTAATCATTACCTATTCTGTTGGGAATCAAGAGGGCAACAAAGCCTTCCAAACCAAAAGAATCAAGTTCTGGTGTCAGAAATATACACCCTGTAGCACAGATAGAAAGCCACCTACCACCTTTGTCTCCCCATCAAGTAAGGCCTGAAAGGATCCATAGAAGAAAAGTGCCACCATCACCACCACCTCCAGGACCTTCACTCCCACAAACCCTTCAGTGTTCAAGGCATAGTCACATACCTGTCTGATTTTGTTCTAATAAAAAGTAAGCATATGGCATTACCCACTAGTAGGTTAACAATGGAAAAAGGCTTGATCAAAGGAAAACTACTCTCTGGGAGGAGTCAGGAGACCTGGTACTGGCTCTATCTGGTCAGGTCTCTGCTCTCCAGGGCCTCAGAACCTGCACACCCTTAACATGAGGAAGTCATATCAGCATACCATATGACTGAAGGTTTTTTCAGACTTCAAAGAAGATCTAGGACACCTCACAGACGAACAACTGCAAAGTGCAGAGGACTAGTATATATGTGATGTCCTGAGCAGACTGGTTGAATAGAAAACCAGAATGAATCACCTTAACAGTGGGGGTCTATTTCTTTCATGCAGGACCTTATTATCCTTTCAATCAATATACATTGTTTTGGGGAGAATGACCAATATAAAAGCAAGCCTGACTACAGATGTTGAGACAACAGCAAATGGTGACTGGGTCCACTTCTCCCTTCTTTGCCCCCTCCAGGGAAATGTGCCTTAGAGCCCTATTCTCTGTCCAGCAATTCCACTTCTGGGAAGTATCCTGAGGTGACAGTCACAGGTGTGCTCAAAGATTCATTTATAATCACAAAACACTGGACATAAACTGTAAGTCCACAGTTAAGGGGCTGGTCAAGTAAATCATGGTGCATTCACAGCCTGGGAACCTGGACAATCAGCAAGCCAATGCTTCAGAGGACTATTTATTAAAAAGGATGCAAGGTCAAGATACAGGAACAAGTGGGGAAAAGAAGACCAGAGATACAGATGCCAAAATGTTAACATGATTAAATCTCAGAAACTGGATTACGGGTAATGTTTATGTCCTTCTTTGGGTTTTTACTATTCAACAGAGTGTATACAGAAGGCTATAAAAGGGAAAAATGAAACAGAAAAAAATCAGTCCGACTTCTCTCCCTGGTGTCTTCAATGCCCCACCAACGAGGCAGAGCTGCCCATATGGACACACTGGCCCTTCAAAGACGCCTTTGCCCTCTGACTTATCACGGGCTCCTCCCTGCCCACCTTCTGATGAGTCAAATGTGCCTAAGGGCTCTGGAGGAAGCACAGGGCTTTGAGGCTGGTGGGAAGCTGGGCTCAACTCCCCCATTTCCAGACTGGACCAAGAGCCCGTGAAGACCCTGATTATGAAAGTGTTAACTGCTGAAAGGAGAGAGGAAGACCTCCCCAGATAAGGCCACAGAAAGCTCGGTGAGTGAACAAGTACCCGGTGTCCAGCTGTGCTATGCAGAGAGGCGTGATTCTTCTGCGACCATCTGCTGTCCGAGTCTCAACTTGTTTCTTCAAAAGATTCTGGCAAAGGAGAGTGACATATGAATAGAAAAGTTTCTGCTAAGTATCTCCACGTATCAAAAAATAAGGCTTCCAAGGAAATGAATTTTAACTTCTCTTTCTATGGCCTTTCTGGTTCAACTAAACTAAGCTGCTGAATCAAAAACCAAGCATTTTTGTCAGGTGTGTGTTCAACTTCCTGCACAGTAAATCAGCAAGGACAGAAAAGCTCCCAGTTGAACTGGCTGCAACACTTTGCTCTCCGTCACCAGCACTGCAGGCTGGCCAGGCTTTCTGGGCAGTGAGCAGGCCCCTTCAGCCCAGCAGCCATGGGGCTCACTGAAGGGATGAAGGAAACCTGCATCTGTAAGCCACTCTTGTCTCTAAGCTGTGATCTGCAGATCTTCTCTCATCAGAGTCATTTCTTCCACTGAAGGCTCATAAAATCAAAGGTTCCCAGTCACACATTGTGTCTCAACTACCTAGGGAGGTTTGTTACCCTGCACAAGCTCATGAAGATGGTTTAAGCTCCCCAAGGGATCCCGACATTTCCTGCTCTGTTCCTGCCCCATGTTCACCCCCACTCCACAGTGAGACATGGGCTTCCAGAGAAAGAAGGGGGGAAACCAAAGACATCTCCTCATGACAGAACCTGAAACCTACCGTTCTCATGATTGAGAATTTCCTAGAAAGCTAAAAGTGAGATTTTGTCAGTTCCCGCAAGAGATGACCTCCTTTAGAGCTCCTTGGGACAAAGAAGCTTTTGACAAAGTGCCTTAGGCTTCATTACTACCTCATGGAGCTGATGGCAATAGGGCTAAGTAGCCCCAAGCTGGCTAACCCCTAGGTCCTGTTCTAGGCACAGCATACACTTGCTTCCCCACCACCTGCATCTGTGCTCTGTTCAATGGACTGCATGCGCCTCTTCCCCTGTCCCCGGGTCTGGACCCACGGACCCACGTCATCAGTGCTATGGGGCTGAGACCCCACCTTCCTAATGTCTTCCAGACTTTCCCCGTTGACGACACCAGCAACTGAGGCAGCTGAGCTCGTCTCTCTGGCCGAGGCACTCTTCTGGTCCAGCTGCTGTTGCTGCTGCCTGCGTTGGTATTTGAGCATCTCTGGGTTCTCAATGACGGCTGTGGAGAGCTGGGCCTCAGTCATGATGGCCAAGCTCTTGCCATACGTGGACTGGTGAATGCGGCTCTAGGGGAAGCAGAGAGAAGTGCAATAGACTAGTTGTGGGCAGCAAAGTGGTGGCTAGTGCGTACCAGTCGGTGAGCGGCATGTTAGGTCTCCTGATTCTCAGACTGGAGAGAGTCCTGGGCAGTGGTCAAATACCATTTTAGGTATGTCTTTTTTTTTGTATCTTTTAATTCTACCCCCAAAGGGTTTACATCATAGTGGGAGGTCCACATAGTAGCTTATGAGGGAGCCTATACCAGTAATTGAACTTTGAAGGGGAGAGCCACCCATCTGCTTTGGGCTTTTATAAGGCTTCTTTCAGACAAACGAATACATTTCACTAAGTGTCATCAAAGATCCATCTATAAAAATGTCTGTTTTCTAAATCTACGGTCCATTAAGCAGGGCCTGTCCCAAAGTCCCTAAAGAGCGCATTGGCCTCCCTGTCCTGGGCAAAGCACAGAGGGAAGAAGGCCTATGGGCATGAGTTACGGTTCTGTTCTCAAATCTTAGGATCATGTGTGGTCTCTGCAAAGAGCCAAACTATTTTCTAAGGCTTAGTTACCTCATTGATAAAATGAGCCCTTCCTTGAAGGTTTTTGTATAATTCATACAAAATAATACATGCAAAATGCATGGCCCAGAGTCTGGAATGCAGTAAGTGCTAAGAAATGACTAATATTATTGTTATAGTTGATACTCCTTGGCAACTAGGTGTCTATAAGACAACGGGGAAAGTGACATGAGCAGGCACCCTTGGGTGTCACTCCTGCTATCTCCCAGGGTGAAAACTTTTCAGTGTGGAGCTAATTATAAGCTCAAGAAAAAATGCCAACTTATTCTTAGTTCTAGAACTGATTTCTGACATGAATAAGAGTCTCATGTTTAATCTATTCTGTAAAGAAGATAAGCATTATGAACTATAAAAGACAAATACCCAACAATATTTTAAGAAACAATGTGTCTGTGTATATCCTAAAAGGAGGGTCCAACTGAAGGGGCCTCTCAGAGCTATTTCCATGGCCCGAGAGCAAGTGCAGCACTCAGGCCACTAGCTGAAGGTATAATGTTCTCTTACCTTCTCCTCCTCACTCAAGGGGTCTCCAAGCTCATCCTGGGAGAAATCTAAGAATGCCACAGAGCCGTCCATGGAGCACACCAAGATGCCCAGCCCGTTCAGAGTCCTGAAAGAGATGGCCATTAGCAGCCTGGAGAGCAAGTGCCTATGGGGCTTACTGACACCCCCAAGGGTGGACCGGGAGGATGACATGCAGGACTTTATGCAGATGCCAGAAACCCTTCATTACCTTCTGTGGCATTCCCTGGTAGGGTGAGGACAGGAAAGACAATCACGCCCTAGCAGGTTCTGGTATCTTTTAGTTCTAATTCTAAGCATATGTGCAAAGTATACTTCTTCTTTTGTAAGAATTTCATTTTTGTTTTTGAAATCACTTAAAAAAAAACATTAAGTATGTATCTAGATGAGGTCGTTGAAAAGCAAAAAATGTGTCTCCACATTTGTGCTAATCTGGTTCATGCAATGACAAAGTGAAGCAAAACCAGAATCATAGCACTCTCTGTTTTCCAAATACCAGTTTGCCTAAGAAGTATTTTCTACAGGCAAATGCCAACAAAGCAAGGAGCACAGCAGCAGACATTCTCCCAATGGCAGGGGCAGGTTGCCCTTTTCTGAATCATATGCAAACAGCACCCCAGGGATCTGGTCCGGCTCCCACACCTTGGAGGGTTGAGGGGTGGGGAGAGTCCCTGGCTACCTGACCCTAATCACATCCAGAAGCCTCATGTTCCAACATATGGCTTCTCTTTTCCTAGCCTGTGCATTTTAAAAAGAATCTATCTTACCAGGAAATATCCATGATGGATTTGTCAAATAGTTCATGGATGACAACCAAAGGCCGTTTCAGACATGTGAGCTAGAAAAAAAGGAGGAGGAGAGGTTAATGAAATGAATGAACACTGCTTTCTGTCCACTCAGCTCATCAATAGTCCTAGAAGCCTTGGTCTGAGTTTTTGTTGACATACAGGGCATACTGGACTCTATTCAAACAGCGACCAGCAAGATCCCAAGCCATGGAACCCAAAACTTGCCAAAACAGACATTTCAGTATGGCCCCTGTCCGAAGGGCTCACTGTGGTCTGCCAGGGGAGATGGATTTATACATAGACAACTAAGAATGGAGAAGGTGGTTCTAAAAAGGCCATGACCTGTGCAGAGGTCTACAAGCAGGGGTAGATGTCAAGGCCTGGGCTGAAAATGAGGCAGCAAAAGTAGCACCCAGGAGAGGAAAAGAGCCTCGGAGAGAAGCCAGGACATCTCGGCCCAAGGAGTTTGGTATGTATTAATGCAAAGCTCACTGTAACTGGCTACATACATCACATGGGCTCATTCTAAAAACTGTGTGCGGATAGTCCACCAACACCAAAACAGTTTAAGTTGCCTTGAATCCAGACCCACAGTTAACCACTATAACACTTGAGTTATTTTCTCCTGGTCTATCTTGTGCAAATATTTTATTCTTTGGCAGATGACTGTGCTTGCTTTTCATTTAATACATAATTAGTATGTCATCAAACACCATAAAAACCTCTCTTTGATGACTGCACAACATTCACCACATGCATACTTGTATCTAGTCACTCAAAGGCTGGGCTGTGTGTCATCTCCACATCCCTACAGCTCACATGCTAATGTCTGACCACCCTGCTGACAGGTCTAGGGGCCACAGAGTGGTAGGCTTCTTCTGCATGGCTCCCATGCACCTTCCGCATGGCTCCCATCAGGTGCTGCTTTTGTGGGGGAAGAGCTGCTACAGCTACCCTAGTCCTGAGGAGAGGAAATCTGAGCTACCTGGAATCCACAAGAAGAATCTTGCCCCTCCCCTAATTCCATTTTCAGAAAAAAAATAGCCCTGTCTCTTCTCTCAAAAATGTGCCTACAGACCACTCAGAAATCTGGAACCCATGTGAACACCTGACCTTAGCATTCCAAGAAAATGGGATCAGGAATGTTTTGGTCAAAGCAGGCCAGCAGGACCCCAGGAAGAACATGCCTGGAAGTGCCTATGATAGCACTAAGGTTCAGGTTCTGAAATGTCATGTGAATAAGAACGTCGATAAGAATGTCATGTGAAGGGACGCCTGGGTGGCTCAGTTGGTTAAGCAGCTGCCTTCGGCTCAGGTCATGATCCCAGCGTCCTGGGATCGAGTCCCACATCGGGCTCCTTCCTCCGCAGGGAGCCTGCTTCTCCCTCTGACTCTGCCTTCCACTCTGTCTGCCTGTGCTCGCTCTCACTCTCTCTTACAAATAAATAAATAAAATCTTTAAAAAAAAAAAAAAAAAAAGAATGTCATGTGAAAAAAGAGCCACAGGGTACACAGAAATCCATTTCTGTGTGACAAACAACTGTAATAAAGGCAGCCTGAGGACAACCTTCAGCTCCACAACTATAAGTCCATTCTGCTTATGGGGAAATCAGTTAGGAACAAACTATTGATTGCTAAATCCAACAACAAACACAAATCTCAACAACATTAAATCAAGTGAAAGCAATACAACTACACAACTCGTTGATGTGCAGACATCACTGGAGTGGTTGCCTTGGCCAAAGGGGGTTGGGAAGTGGGGTCTTGACTGGGGGCAAGTGGGGGCAGGGATGAGGGGTTACAGGTTCGTGGTTAGACTGTATATATGTATGTCATACGTGTATGACAACACACTGAGGTATATACTTTAGGTGAATACTTTTGCTGTAGGTTATTTTTAAAATTTTAGTTATTTATTTATTTGGCTTTAAGTTTTATATATAGACAGAAAGGTTTTCCAAAAGGAAGCAAACACAACATACCAACTGAGCATATCCCAGAGTCTGGACACGGAGTTGCTCAGACTGGGGCTCTGGGTAACCTTTTCTACCTGGGCCCAAGCCTAGTCTTTAGTCCTCCCTTCTTCTTGGGGTAACCAGGGGGCCTGATCCCAGGTGTAGGGTGGAAGCACATACTGAGCACCACTAAAAGTGACTCTTCCAGGCCTCGGGGCTCCACCTCCTTCAACAGGCCCTTCTCATTCTCCCTGTAAGAGCCACAAAAGCTCTTAGGCGAGGGTTGGGGGGTTGGGGGGAGGGAGTCGGGGCTCACCCAGACGGAGAGAGAACGGTCCTTGCTGCCAACAGCACAGCAGCAATACGGGCAGCTGGGCTTTGCAGAACTCCCGTTCTTCTGCTTCTTTTTGAAGATTTTTGGGTTGAATTTCTAAAGCCAAATAACAAATGTTAAAGTAATTAAGCATCAAGCATACACCCCATGCCAGGTTCAGAAATATACCACAATACCATCCTGTCTGCGGGAAACCCACAATGACATTCTCCCAGCCCCAGGCACTCAGCATGCTTTACTTCATCTTCATCACTACCCAGAAGGCATTTTGCTGAGGTTGAAATGGAGTTTTAGGGAGGCCAGGAAATGTGGGCCAAGTTACCCAATAAGTAAGTGGTGGGACAAGGATTTGAAGCTGGCTCCACCAAATCTCCATTTCTGGGCCTGTAGCCAGGTTGATGGCATGGGAGCTACTGAAATTGGCTCTGTGAATTCCTTCTGGCCTGAGAAAGGCCAGTTCCAGGACCTGGCTTTCGGTACAAAGTCTTGACAGAGGTCAGTGGGATTGTCAGATATCTACCCCATTAATCCTCTCCCTTCACTGTAGGTGATGCTTAGTCAAAACTATCTAGCAGATACTGATTAACCCTGAATAATCTTACTTGGCCAGGGATGACAGCTAAGTCATGCTAAAGTCTGTACCGGGGGCTATCCTCAGTGTAACCTGGGTGCTGCTTTTGGCAAGTACACTAAGAGCTCCTGCCACATTCCTGGACTGAAAGGGATAAGAACTCTAGACTCAGAACTGGAGACCCCAAGCCAGGACAACTGAGGAGAAGGGTGGCTCCCTGGAGCCTGGTATCAGCTGGCCTGGCCCACAGGGGTTCTAATTCCAGAGGGTAGGCATAAAGACCAGACAACATAGAACCTGGAGGTGTGTACCATGGTCTTGAGTCTTACCCTGAGTTGCCTGAGAGGCATCAATACCATGATCTCACAGAGCCACTCTTACAGTGCCTATGAGGACCACCTGACAGTCATGCGGAAGCATAGTACTATGCTGAAGCAGTGATTTTCAAACATTTTCATAACAAGGACCTGGGCTCAAACAAAGTCTTACATGGGTTCCAATACAAAAAAAATTAAAGCAGCAGTATTTTATTAGTATAAAACATATATTCTAAGTCACAACATATAATATTTATTATTATTAAAAATTTATTTATTTGAGAGAGAAAAAAAATGAGTGAGCCAGTGTGTAGGGGGAAGGGGCAGGGGGAGAGGGAGAGAATCTCCAGCAGACTTCCCATTGATCACAGAGCCTAATGATGGGCTTGATCCCACAACCCATGAGATCATGACTTGAACTGAAATCACAAGTTAGATGCTTAACTGACTGAACCACCCAGGCACCACTATAATATTTATTATTAATTTAAACAATTGGAAAGATTAGCCCATTTTAAGTAACACAAAACTGAGATCAGGGTCCTGGCTGATTCTTCATCTTTTCTTTTCTTTTTTTAAAAGATTTTATTTATTTATTTGACAGAGAGACACAGCGAGAGAGGGAACACAAGCAGGGGGAGTGGGAGAGGAAGAAGCAGGCTTCCTGCTGAGCAGGGAGCCCGATGTGGGGATCGATCCTAGGACCCTGGGGTCATGACCTGAGCCAAAGGCAGACACTTAACGACAGAGCCACAGGTGCCCCTGATCCTTTACTTTTTTTTTTTTAATATTTTTATTCTTATTTATTTGACAGACAAAGATCATAAGTAGGCAGACAGGCAGGCAGAGAGACAGAACGGGGAGAAGCAGGCTCCCTCCTGAGCAGAGAGCCTGATTCCGGGCTCAATCCCAAGACCCTGGGATCATGGCCTGAGCCGAAGGCAGAGGCTTAAACCCATTGAGCCACCCAGGCGCCCCTGATCCTTCACTTTTGTCAACCCTAGTCCACCAACCTATTTACTTTGTTTTGGTTGCCCAGTGCTGAGAAAACCGTCACTAAAAGTAGCCCGTATCTTCTGATACCCTTCATCCTCCATATCAAGATTGGGCAGGGCAGCCCCAGACTCAGGTGATCCACAGCATGGCCTCACAGCCACACCTGGCCATGGCTGGGGTATAGGCACACATGCTTAGCAGGCACATGCTACTGGAGCACTTGTCAGGACCACCATGCTTGAGTACACAGGACCTGACCCAAATATGGAAAAAGGCTAGTGTGGAGCTACAATGTTCCCAATCAAAGACTGATTTTGGTGAAACTCATTAAAATATGTGAGTATGTATTCTGTTTTGTAAAATGTGTTTAAAAATTATGAAACAAAAGTAATCAAAATGAAACAAAAATGTGGCATGTGCTGACTCTCAAAGCCCACCACCTAAGCCCCACATGTGACCCAGCCTCGGAGCAAGACAGAACCCAGGTGGAGGCTAAGTACACTCACCACAACAGTCACAGCTTTCCGGTGCCCGACAAAGTCCATGTTGGTCTTCCAGCCCTCTCGTTCAATGATCTGGGCAGTGGGGCCAGAATTGTTCATGGCGTGGGCAGATACCAGGTAGTGCCCATCAGGTGACCAGCTGAGCCGCAACACATGGGTTGTCCCTCCACACTGAAAGAAACATGTGCATTTGGAAGGAGCTCAAGACCAACTGTGTGACCAAAACTCTGTCCTCAAGAATAGAGTCGAATTCTGATTTATAAATGTATGATGGCAGAGCATGTACACCAGCTTTTGGCTATGCTAACAGCTCTAACACTCCAGTCCCTCTAGGTGTTTGACAAAAAAGGCTGTTAGGTGAGACTGGGAGCTGCAGCACCCTATACTCCCCTCTGGGAGCTAAGCACAACATAGTGGCATCTAGACGATCAATAGCCACTTCTTCTGTCAGTTCTGTTTGGGCCAAATCTGTCTGGCCACTGACCTCTTTCTTCTGCCTAGCATGTTAACCTTACCACATGAGATCTGCTGAGCATTCACTTCAGTGGAGAAAGAGCTCTGTGGACCTTCAGGACCCTGTCTCTGTGATGCATTCAGTGACCATGAGCCGCTACATGCTTTCTCCAGCCTGCCTCAGCTGAAGACTGGTGGTGCTACTAACTAGCAAATGAGAAGAGCTTTGTAAAGCCCATATAAACCATTAAATCCATAGCAGAAAGATATTGTTCCCCTGATCTGGACTAGGCCTGAAGCAAGGCATCCCTCCACATTATTATTCCTGCAAAGTGAGATGATATGGGCCAGAAAACAGCCTTCTAAAGCTCAAGGTCAGTCCAGGGCAGCCTGAATGACTTAGGAATTATTATCTTGGCCTCACAACCCTAGAGGAGGGTAGGATGATGCATGGCCTTGAGTACAGTGACACAGCTGCCTCAAGCCCATGCAGGCCCACCTGAGGCTAAGGAGTCCCACCAGCTCCCAACTGGGATTCCAAACATTCCTGTCCATCTCCATAGCTGCCCCAGGAACCCTGCTAGTGGGATACTGCTGCCTGGTTGCCGGATCCCTGAGGAGGAGCCCAAGAAGGCATTAGGGCCCACGTCCTCTGACATGGAGGGCACGTACTCCTAAGGAGGGTAGGACTCAGCAGGGTTAATACCAGTGCTCATGTGGTACTGCTGGTTTGGGGAAAACTGCATTCATGATTTCCACTTTCCTTCTGCAGCCAGCCTTAACTTATGGGCAAATGTCTAGACTTCCTGCAAAACTTTGCTCATAGCCCTTCCTCTGATGCAATCAGTACTCCTTGGCTGTTCCTGTGCATTCTGGACAACTCCATCAACATACTCACAATGAATGTGAAAGTCTATCTTTCCCACCAGGTTCTAAGCTTCAAGGGAGAGACTCTATCTCAGTCCACTTTCATTTCCTTTATCCAGTACTACCCTTCTTATAGCAGGCACTTAAGAAATATCTAACAAATAAGGGAGACCCTGAACTCTGATTCCACATGAAACAAGAACTCAAATAAAAGGTAGGAAAATACTACCCAAGTCACTGCAGTCTGACATCCAGACATTCTGCATGAGGCACTGCTTCACTACCCGAGAGAGAAGTGGGCTGGCCTGCAGAGTACAAGTCAGTGAGTAAAGCCACAGCACAGTCAGGAAGAAATAAAAGAGAAGGCCTCCTCTACCTGTGTTGCACAATGCTATGGAGGCATCACTAAAGTTCTCTTCAGCTTTTTCTCACTTCAAAGTTGGACATTTCATACTGTCTGAGAAGTGAAAGATTTTCATCATCTGACTCTTTGGGCCAAGTGCCCACCCCAGAGAACTTTTTTGGTTCAATCACAATGTATGGACCCCAGCCAGCTTCTCGTCTGTGCGTGGAGGCCAGGGAGGCTGCTGGACCAAACTCCCTGAGATGTCTTCTTACCTCATCAAAAGGCTTGGTGATGCTGGTCTCCAACTGCCAGTCCAGCGTTCTCCACACCTTTAGGCTACGGTCATCAGCTTGAGAGGCAATGTATTTACCAACAGGATCCCAAGTCAACCCCTTTACCAAGCCAGAATGGCCTCTCAGCGTAGCTAGAATTTCTGTGGAGGTAAAGAGGAGATTGGGAAAGCATTAGCTAAGGGAAAATGATGAGTCTATATAGAAACATGAGCTGCAATCCATGGGCTATGGAATGGCTAGCCAAGAGAAGGGATCTCAGGAGTCCACCTTGGCCAGCTCCCATCCCTGGGCACAAGCAAAGAGGCCCCTAATCTGATCCCTATCAAGCCAAACGCAACTTGAAAGAAGGACTACACCCAGGAGCAGGCATTATGATTTCCCTTTAGCCACAGTTAATACTGAGCCTGCATAAGCCCCCTAAAGGGCAGGCAAGCAGGGATCCAGGTTTGGCCAGAGTCAAATTCTGCCCCTTTGACTTGTCTGTGGTTGGCAGCTCTACCAGTGGTTTCTCCATCTGGAGGCCATGCCCACCTGTGCTTTAACATCAATATTTGTGATTTGAACCTTCCTGGCAGCTAAAAGCAGGCCTAATAGCTCAGGGGATGGAGCACTGTGGTGAAAGCTCTTTGTAAGTCATCACAAAGGACAAAGGGGTATGAGATAGCATGTCCTAGAGATCTGTAATCTAAATGCCACCCCAACTCTCAATCTGGCCCTCTGTGACCACAATGAAAATGCCCTTCCCCCATCCTGCCCACATCTTGGTGGCTTATAGAGAAAATGACTTACAAGTTCATGGAGGATGCTTTTTAGCCCATGAACAAAACATATTCTAGATACCAAAGAGGAATAAAAGTATCTTACTAGTTATCAACTACAGTGATATGCTAGGTTATGCCATCTGTTTTGACTTTACACACATTAATAAGAAATACCAATCTTTTGCAAAACTGGATTTCTTTGCCTATCTCTGTTTAAGAGCTTCAGAGAGGAGATGGCAACTGAGTGGAGGCCAGAGCCCAGTGGGGTGGGGAGGGTAGGGAGGCATGCCCTCAAGAGCATGTGTGTAGTGGGGAATGCCAGGTACCAAGCACATGCAACGCCACCCTATCACCCTCGTGATCTGTGGCACATCCACGCTAGCCCTCAGTTACTATTTTTCTTTAACATAAACCTCTTTTAAAACCTTAAACAAATGTCACTGATGAAGAGAAAAAGAACGGAGTTGCTGACGAGATGCATCAATCCCCATTCACTGCGACATACTTGTCACTGCCAGCCTTAGGAGACAGAGAGCCCACCCTGCTCCAGATGATCAGCCCATTTATGCTGCCACCCAGTCAGAGGTCCAGACCTGGGAACTTCACAGCATTCCAGATGACGACAGTGTTATCCACGCTGCATGAGGCCAGCCACGCGTCATGGGGAGACCATGCTACATCCATCACATCTGGAAGACAGAGGGCTGGCGGTGAGCCTCTTATGTGGTGTGCAGACTCAGCGAGGGGGGCACTCGGCAACACCTGTCTGCCAGGTTGGCCGGCAGCCCCTAGCCTCTCATGTTTGAGGAAACTTGACTTGCAATCATCATAACTAAACTCCTTAAAAACCAGTCTGTAAAACTTCCCCACTAAGGTTTATGAACTGGTCATGACATTTGAGGCATCTGAGTGACCTCCCTCACCCCTCACAAAGGAGATAACTGAGGACATGGCTGACAACTTGGGGCCACGTATAAGAACTCTGGCTCTGACACCTTCTGGGACTGTGGCCTCAGGCTCGCTAAGCTTGCTTCTCTGATCCCAACTGGGCCTTTCTGAGAGCCCTTTGAGCTCTACAGGCACTGCACCTGGCATAATGGCTAGCACAGAGCCAGAGTACAATAGCTGCCCAATAAGTGGGAGGCCATCTTCAGGCCCTTCTCCTCACAAACTGGATCTCATCTCCAAGACCCCACCAGAATATCCCTTCCCTAGAGAACCCCTAAACACAATCACTCATGTTAATTCTTTGTGACTGTTTTCCTATCTATAAAATGCAGATTTAAAAACAAACAAAAAAAACCCCACAACCCTATGCTCAGAGGGTTATTATGAGGATTAAATGTGGGAAATTGCTGTAGCACGGTGCCAGGCACACACCAAGGCATCGATAAAGGTCAGCTGTGACGGTGACGATGACCGGGCCCATCTCGCAGTGCAGGTATGATTTTTCTAACCTCTGTGCCTGGTGCAGTGCTAGGTGTACAGAAGAATGGCTGGTGAGGTGAAGAAACAGAAACACAGCAGCAAGTTAATAGCTATCTAGTCCTCTCCTCATAGGATTTTTAAAAAGGTGTAAGCAAAATACTCAAAACTTCTATTTTTTTTTTCTATTTTTTACAGTCTTCAAGGACAGCTTTACAAATTTTTTCCACAAGGTACTGCAATTTGTATTTCACACTGCATATGCATTAGTGTACTGCATTTAGTATCCTCACAGCCTATGTGATCCTAAGGGCTCCTCTTGTTTAGTTCTACATTCCATGTCTTTGAGAGTATTCACTATCATAAACAGACCTGATTCAACTACTGACTATCAACTAATGAACTATTAACTGAGTCCCAGGTTTCATGCTAATGAGCACATGGGTGTACGCCATTCTCCACACTCTGGTTTATTTCTTGTGCCTGCCAGCCCAAAGTGGACTCTAGGCAGAATGCCTGAAGACTTTCCTAAGTCTGGACTCTCTTAACCCTGTAGACAGCTTTTCAGAAACCTCTATGACTTTACACTTTTATAAGCAGAAATGTCCATTTCAAAATCCTCCTATTATCTTGAGGATTACGATTTTCCCTTCTAACTTATTAAGCACATTTTTTATAAAAATATAAAGTTAAAAAACTTTACTAATAAAAGTGAAGATTTTTTCTATCTGTCTAGGGTTGTCTTCTTGGGCTACTTTGCTCCCATCTTCTGTCTGTTGGGAGGCCTTTTATGCAGCGGGTCTAACAAACACCAATGCAATGCCTACAAAAATGAAGAATAAAAACCTCCTCTAAGAGCTTAGAGGCCAAGAGGGGCAGACATGTAAACATCAGAATTTCACCATGGTACCTAAGTCCTAGAGCCGAGAAGTGGTCAGCTGGGAGGGAATTCCGGAAGGGAGATGTGATTTGCCTAGCAATTTCCATGGACTATTGATAATACAGGCATTAGCTGCAAATTCTAACAGTTTATCTTCCTATACTGTAAGAGATTGATATAGTAAAGTCTGTGATTCTCCTTTGTGATGTCTTTTATTGCCTATTAACCTTAAAAAACATTCCCTCTGGTAGCGGTCTGATGACTATTCAGTTCTGTTTTCTTCTGCTTTAACTATTTAGAATGTTTCTCTCTTTAACATATGGAATTTATTTCAGTACATGCTGTATTTAGGGAGGCTCTACTTTACTCTTTCCTCATCTACAAACCATATAATGGTTATTCTATCACAAGTGGGGAACAATTCTTTCTTCCCATAACTGATAATTGGTGCCTCCTTCACAATAATACACCAAGGTCCTAGGTACATGTAGTCTACTTCAATGTTGTTAGTTTTGCCCCCAAACTCATGACATTTTAATCATTGCAGCTTTGAATGATTTCTTTTTTTTTTTTTTTTAAGATTTTATTTATTTATTTGTCAGAGAGAGAGAGAGCGAGAGCGAGCACAGGCAGACAGAGTGGAAGGCAGAGGCAGAGGGAGAAGCAGGCTCCCTGCGGAGCAAGGAGCCCGATGTGGGACTCGATCCCAGGACGCTGGGATCATGACCTGAGCCGAAGGCAGCTGCTTAACCAACTGAGCCACCCAGGCGTCCCAACTTTGAATGATTTCTTCTGTAACCTTCCTTACTCTTCCAAGTGCCCTTTGGAGTCACTGGTGAGTTACATAATAAAGCCACTTATGGACAAATTTTCCACTAATTTTCTCCCTTAACCCCAGTTTTGGAGCTTCTGTCTTCAGACCATACCATTCCCACTCTTTCTCTTTGCACATCTACATACATCTGAGACTCTCCTGCATTTGAAGTGTTTTCTGGTCACTGTCATTCCGGATACTCTCATCATCATTCTTGGTGATTCTAGGAGGATGATCTGTTTAATACCCAAAGCTCCTGGATCCTTAAATTCTGCTTCCTCCTCCAGTAACCTTGGCTTCTGCTACCCCAGGCATTCATTCCCAGTCATGCCCAGAGATTTTCCCAAACAACACACTGTAATTCCTCCTTGGTTTGAATGCCAACCCTCCCATACTCCTACCATCAACTGGTGCTTCCGGCTCCCTCTCAACTCCAACAGAGTTTCCAGGTGCTATGGGCCTTCTGCTATCTCCCTATTTGGCTTAGAGTCTATCATACCCTCCACTCTTCTGTGTTTTCACAGGTGCCCAAAACCCATCCTGGTTCAGTCTAGCTCTGTCCTCCCTTGGGTCTTTCTTGAGGACCCTCTATGAGGCTTCCACTGAATTGCACAGCCTGAACAGCACTAGCCAAGGCCATGGGTGGTCTCCATGTCATCAAGTCCAATGGTCAGTATCCTCAGTTCTCACCTGACCTCAAGACAACATTGGATGCACTGCTGGATTGCTTCTCCTTCAAATGCTCTATCTTAATTGGCCTCCTCTCCATCTCAGCCACTTTTCACTGACTGGTTCCTTATCACCTCCAAATCACCCCATCACCCCAGCCTCCACCCTTGGCCTCCAGTCCCACATATACTTGTCCCCTATACTCAACTCTCACATATCAAAATGCCTATGCAGCAGGGCTAATTACATCCCTGCTAGGCAATGCAAACTGAACATGCCCCAAAGCCAATTCTTAAACATTTCCCTCAGCAAATATTCTGTCCCACCTACACACCTGCCATCATGTAATGGCAACTGCATTCTTGACACCCTCCAGACCACAGTCTGGTAAACTGTCCTGATTTCCTTTGCTTATCTCACACCCCATATCCCATCCACCAGGAACTCTCCATCTGACCATCGCTCCTCCTGACCTCCACTGCTATGACCCGGGTCCACTGAGATTACGCCAGCAGCCTCCTCAGTGATCTCTCCAGTGCTGCCTGTAGTCCATGCAGCTGCCACAGGCCTCCTCACTCCTCTATTCAAAATCCTACTGAGTTTTCCCATTTCACTCAGAGAAGAGCCCCTCACAGTGGCTATGTCCTAGCTATTCCTTTAGCCTGGAAGGCTCTTTGGATGTGTACTCAGTGGTCCCCTCACCTCCACCTGGTCTCCTGTTGGATGTCACCTTCTCAGTGAGGCCTCCTGGAAAACCCATCTCATTTTGCTTCTCGGCACTTATCTTCTAGTTGCTGATGTGACTAGTTGTCTGTCTCTCTTATAAGAATGTAAACATCCTGAGGGTAGAACAGCACCCAGAACGTGGCAGGTGCTTAATAAATATTTGTTAAATGAATTTGGGAAAAAAATACTGTCTTTATTTTTTTTTGATCTTTCCACTTATGAAGTGGCCATTTTAGCCCTCTCAAAAAAGGTTTGTGTTGTAAGATTTACAGATCTCACACATTTCTTGGTAAAAATATTCCTGAATATTTACAATTTTTCTTCCTGTTGTTTAAGAGTTCTCTTTGTATCACTGGATATTCTAATCGGCTATTACTAACGAAAGGTAAATAATTTAAAGTTTTCTTACATGAGACCAACTCAATGACTCATTATTAGCTCAAGTAATTTCAATGCTTTTTAAGCTCTAATAGCTGCATGCTACAATATTTGTCATTGGTTTGAAAAAGACATTTCATGTTAAGGAAATAGCTTCCTATGGCTATTTAAAACATATTTTTATTACAAATTTATGCTAAATTATCTAATATCCCTTTCAGAAAACCTCCTTAGATGACTGTTTTTGTTTTTGTTTCTTAAAGTAGGCTCCATGTTCAACTTGGGGCTTGAACTCAGGATCCTGAGACTGAGTCATATGCTCTACCAACTGAGCCAACCAGGCGCTCCAAGAGTCTTTTCTCATTTAACCTCCTAGTATGTTGTTATAGTAATACACAAAATTCTTCCATTATAAATCATATTTCGTCAAAATGAATTAGTGTTTTCAAAAGTTATCAAATTCACAAGCATTATGTTTCGGATTTTTCTTTTTTTCATATTCGTCTAAGCTTTTGTTTTACTATTTTTTTTTTTTTTTTTTAGGTTTTTAGAACCCAGGGTGACAGCTTCCTTTGAAGAATAAATATTTCCAGGGGCGCCTGAGTGGCTTGGTTGTTAGGGGTCTGCCTTCAACTCAGGTCGTGATCTCAGGGTCCTGGGATCGAGTCCTGCATCAGGCTTCCTGTATCAGGGAGCCTGTAATTCCCTCTGCTTCCCACTCCTCCTACTTGTGCTTTCTCTCTGTCTCTCTCTTCTCTCTCCCCCCAACAAATAAATAAAATCTTAAGAAGAATGAAGTACCTAAAAAAATTCTTAAAAAAAAAAAAAAAAAAAAGAATAAATATTTCTACAACCCAGAATAATTTTTCTTAAAAACTTGAAAAAAAAAAAAAAAAAAACCCCGCATCAACAAATCAAAAAATAAATTAGGATCAGGAAGCATTTATGAGGACTCCAATTTTTTCAGTAGTTACTACTTTAAGTTTTCCTAACTTATGGTATCAATTCTGAAAATTTGCATTTTCTAGAAAATTTTACTTCCCTTAGCATTTTTTTTTTTTTTTTAAGTTTAATGAATATTATGTTGTACTCCGTGGTAACTTTTCCCTCTAGGTTAAACGTTTTTCTAGCCCCATTACCTCTAATTTCTTCTACGTTTTTTTCTTCCTACCCTCACTCCCCAATTAAATATGCCAACATATATGTTTTTCACACACTGCTTTCAAAGACCCAGTGATTTCTATTTATTTATTTATTTTTGCATTTTCACTGATTTTTCTTCTTTAAGAGTTCTGCCCATAACTGCTATAAGGACCACTGAATAAGAAATGGATGTCCCTGCTGAAAGTGGGCAACCCTACTTCCTGATAAAGGAGAACCCTGGGATGGTGGGTATGGAGAGAAGTTGAAGTTATAGTTCAGCCCAAGTCTCAGAGTAGGGAACCCAACAAAGGCCTCACTGAGGCCCCATCCCACACTTGAACACCTGCATGGATACTTTCTCCAAGTTCCAGAGGAGTCCACTTAGACTCTGCTTTGAGTAACTGTGAGTAAGCAAGGTTAAGTTACACATTTTTATGGTAATCAACAAGTATACAATACTACTCTGCCAGCTTTCAAAAATGTGGACTTAATCTATGGTCACTAAGAGGTGGGTCTGTTCACCTTTAAAGTGTGTGTAGAGTATTTGCAGAGCATATACTGTAAGTTGATGCCTTCCAAACCACTCACTCTTGCCCCATCTTCTCCCAGAGCTCCAGGCTCAATTCCAAATCTTGTGACATTCTTCCCTGCCCCCACTCCCCAGACTCAGCACATCTCACACTGAATTGGTGTCCATCCTCATAAGCCCACTATCCATACAGTGTGAGAGAGGACAACACCGGCTATGCAGACACCAGCTAGGAATCTCCTTCATCCCTCCCCTGCTTTGTCCTAAGAATTTCCCAAGTCAGTCTCCCCCTCCATCCCAATTATCCCAGGCCTGGTTCAGGCCCTTACAGTTTTCATCTGAACCACTGAAACAAGCTCCTTTTCTACACACCTATCAGAATGATCTCCCTCTCACACCTCAAATCTTTTAAAGGCTCCCTATCTCTTCCACAATAAAGGCCACCTTCATTAACAGGGAACACAAACCTTCTATGACCTGGCCCCTGAACTTAGCCAGCTCCACTCTGTACTGCTCCTTACTTTGTATATAAAGATCTAGCTGTGGTGAAATGCTGCTGACCCACCATGTGCACCAGGCCTTTCTGGCTTCTGCTCTCCCTGTCTGGGAAATGCTTCAGGCCATTCTTGGGCTAGACCACAGGCTTTCCAAGGTATAGTCACTCTAGCATCCTGGCATCTGAAAAAGCACATGGCTTTTAACTACTCTTGAATGACATTCCTCTTCTTCAGTTCAAATTTGTAAAATGTGTCCCTTTCCATTTCAAGTCCATTAAACACTTTTCAAATATACTCAAGGTCAGGTAAAAAACTTTTCATCAGGCCCCTTTTCATGTGTGCTGGTTTCTGTGGAATAAATAAAGTGTGCTTACAGACTTAGTGATCCATTGATGAAGGTAGTGATTCAGTTCACCAGGATAAACGGCAGAACGTGGGGAGTTCTACATTGAAGATATAAACATATACCCAATGAGGGCAGGAGTGGGGACACTGAATGCAGCTGGAGGCAGGCAGAGGGACAGTGACTGCACAGACCTTGAGGGACAGGCAGGGTGTGACCGATGGTGATGGGGAGGGATGACCCAGATGCAAGGCTGCTATAAGGACCGAAACAGTCCACCAGGCCATGGAGGTGCTGCTGCTGACTGCAGACAGCTGCCAGGGCTGCCCATCCCAAAAGGCAGCCCCACTCACCGCCTGAGTGACTCCGGAGGATAGAGACACATCGCCACTGCTCCACATTGGCAAGCTTACCACTGGAGCCGAACACGGTGCTGGGGCCGATGTACCTGTGTGAAAGAGGAGTCAGAAAGGCACTCCAAGCATACTCGAGGCACGGCACAGAGATGTCACTGCAGCATGGCTTATCATGGCAGACAGAACAAAGCAAACCAGACAATGGCTAGAAAGCATCAAATTGTTGAACAAAAGGGACTGATTAGGTAAGTTATGTTCCATGCACTTAATGAAATACTACATAGCCATCACAAATCTTGTGGTAAGAGACTATCCACTGTATGGGGAAATGTTCACCAAATATAATTAAATGAAAGAAGCAGGCCACAGGACATCCTATACAATATGAAAATATCACTATATAAAGAAAAAAAATACATGTAATATCGATATCATCTATGCATGGAAAATGGATCAGAAAGACACACATGAAAAATACCAAAATATTAATCATGGCTTTTTTGGATGGTGATTTTCACATACTTTTTCAGATTCCCAAATTATCTACTAAATTCATTATTTACATTGACTAAAGCAGCAAAGCCAACAGTCTTTTTAAAACTCTCTTGCAAAGCAGTCAAAGCCCGGGTACTAACTGCTTGCCATGCAAGCAGTCAGGTAGGTCCCCATGGAGGTGGTGCTGATACCACTGATGCACAGAGCCTCTGTTAACACACTCTGCTCCCACAGAACTCTTTATCAACTCACAGAAGGAGCTCACTAAGTGGGCCAAAGGAAATAGCACGCCTCTGCTCTCATGGCCACGGCCAAAGGGCCACTCTGGCTAAGCAGTGGGGTAGGGTCTGGTTCCCTAGTCTGACTAGCTTCCAGAGTCACCTGGGGAGCTGGTTATGGAACAGAGTCCCAGGACGCACCCCGAGACACTCTGCCTAGGTTTAAAGAAAAAGTTTTCTACGTGATGGTTAGTTCATTATGGGTACAGAGCAGGCACTTTCAAAGGGGGCTCCTTAGAGTCCCAGGGTGGGGCAGATAGAGAATGAGGTGAGTGGCAAAAAGGGCAGGCTCCAGATACCACCCCCCCCATTCCATCAGAGCACTTTGACTTTAACCTATTCTGTATGTTGGGAAATTTCATTTGAAGAGCAAAATAAACAAAGTTACCAATGTCAGCAATGGAAAGGATTAAATATTCCTTTTCAGGTGGAAATGCTGCAGGCCTGGGAGGGGGCGACTGAATAGGTCTCCAGGCAGGTGGGTGGCTTCTCAAAGCCCTAGTCAGGCCCCAGAGGCTCCAGGCCTATGTGTGCTTCCTGCTACTCAGGAAGTTTGGAGCTCTAGGGACTTCAGTGCCAGAATGGGGAAAGGTGACTGTGATTAAGACCAGCAAAGAAGCTTCTAAAAATAAAATGTGAAGAAAGGAAAATGATGCTTACGTAGCCCGCTTCCACACCATAATCAGTTTGTCATCTCCCCCAGAAGCTAAATACATCCCACTGTTTGACCACCGCACACAGTTCACACATGCTGGGAAGAAAAAAAAATAGGGTGATGAAAATCCAATAGTCATGCCCAATTTGCTTTATGCAGAGTCTGGCAAGATGCAAAGGGTTTATAAAACCTATTCTCTCTCAACTATTTAAGGCATCCACTGTGGGTGAGTCCCAGAAGAACAATCCAGATTAAATACTATCCTACTTGTACTGTACTTGTACTGTAATAACAAATAATCAGAACAGAGTTTGGCGAGGGGAAGTCTACATAACCTGAGAAGTGTTAGTGCTGGATGAAACAATCAACAGGAGGTGGATTTCCATGAAAACTTATAACTAAATCTCTATTTCAAAAGGGCTATCTCATGATGAGATGTGTTCCTGAGCAGGGAGAATTCCTGAAATGAGGGCATGTACTAAAAAGGCTGAGATGCCCTTCACAAAACTTTCAGGGGAGCAGCTTGTTAGAGCATAAAACTCTGACTTCATCCCATCTGTGGCCTTTTTAAATTTGGATTTTCCAAACTTGTCAGCACTGCAGGTTGACTGGTTCTGCACTTATAAATTAAGACCAGGAGAAATGCCTCCTAGGCCCCTGATGGGTGAGAGCGTCTGGGAGCACTCACAGCTCGGCCTTTGGGAACCCTGCAATACAAGGAACACTATCCAAGTTGTAGCCCACACATGGCCTGCGAATGACTTATGCTCCAAGTCAGAGGGCACTGAGGCACGTTGGGAGAGCAAGAACACAAAGAGCTAAGGAAGGGGACATAGCTGTTAATGGAGCATCTCAGGGAAGGCAGCTAGGTTGGAAATCAGAGCCAGATACAGTCACCCTGATGCTCAGAAGCAGGAAACTACGGCACTAAATATAGGAAAGGAAGCCACAACACTGTCCAACCATCAAAAGGATCCTGGCAGAGGGTCTCAGAGTGACACTGTGGCAATCTGAGACATTTTGGTGAGTTGTCTTTAAGATACCCTTCCCCAGAACCCTACTGCTTCCAGGTCGCTGGCCCCAAAGCCCCATGGAATCAGGCAGTAACGACTCATGAGCAGGAAATCACCAGAGGTACCTGCAGACTGTCCAAAGATGGTTCTGTGGGCGGGCCGAGTCTTCTGCCGAATAACTCACCCAGGTGTGCAGCCAACATCTGTGCCTTCAGACAGCAGGCCGAGGGGAGTTACCGCCGCACGGGGCCTTATCTTTCTAATTACAAACACATGTGCTAACCTTGGGCACTCTGCCAACACGCAAAGCCTGCAAAGGGCCACTCTGTAATACCTAAGTGATTGTCCATCTGGCAAAGCATCTTGGGAATATTTTCATCCTTCTCGTCATCCTCCTGGAGGACTGGAGACATATTCCAGATCACAACCTTCCCAGAATCCTGTCCTGGAATGAAGGAGCAGAAAAAATTCAATGTGCAAGAAGTAGAAATTTGATATTAACTCTGAGACACAGTCTTTACTTAGCTTTCATAAATCATAATGGACAAGATTGGAGGAGACTAAATTTGCATCATTAATTTAAGTTACAGAAAAGAAATGAAGAAAGATTAAGTGCTGAAGGGGGTCAAAAAGCATATGGATTTAGTAGTAGCGGGAAGCCAACCTGACTTTGAAAAGAACTCTGGACTAGAAATTAGGAGGGGACTGAGCTCTACTCTGTCCTCTACAACAGATCCCTCAGGAGCCCCTAGAAGGTCCTCATCCCTGCCCACGAACCAGACTTCTCATCTGTAAGTTGAAGAGCTGGAAAAACTGATGTCCCAGGACCCTTTCAGGTTTGTGCATGGGAACCCTAGCAACCAAGGGCAACAGCACATTCCTGCCAGTACTTTGATCCCTTTTCAGGTGCTGCCTGGAGTCAAGGGCAGCTCCTAGAGCTGACTGGATGCTTTGAGACCCACGTCTGAATGAAATGTGCCCTGTATACAGGAAAAAGCCTCATTATCTTCTTATCTGCCCTTTGCTGTCACCTATAGATGGGAGAGCAACCAAAAGAGGGCATTTATGGATCCTGGATCATAAGGTGATATAAAACCCAGCTAAAAAACTTTTATCTATGGGGGTGCCTGGGTGGTTCAGTGGGTTAAAGCCTCTGCCTTTGGCTCAGTTCATGATCCCAGGGTCCTGGGATTGAGCCCTGCATTGGGCTCTCTGCTCGGCAGGGAGCCTGCTTCCTTTCCTCTCTCTCTGCCTGCCTTTCTGCCTACTTGTGATCTCTGTTTGTCAAATAAATAAAATAGAAATCTTAAAAAAAAATAAAAAAAAATCTATGCATTTTGGCAATGATTTTTTCTTTTCTTTTGCAATGATTTTTCTTTCTAAGCTTTTCACCTACTGATAACTGATGAAAGTCTGGCCCCTCATTTAACTACTACAGAGGAAGAAACACCAATAAATGCCTACAAATGGACATGTCAGAATTGTCATAAGGCATACCTGAAACTGCCTATTGGCCAGTATATAAAAATATTTCCTAAACAGCTCTTCTTGATACTACATACTGAGAAGGGTAGGAAGGTATGTCTCTTCCTATGGATGAGGAAAAAAACCCTGTCCCCCAGCTTAATGCAGTAGTCATAGATGACATCAGTGGGTACCTTCCAGGTACAGTCCGTAATGTGCCGGAAGGAGATCAAAGGTCCCCTGCATACCCTTGCAGCAGGAAGCTCATAGACAACCCACCCTGTGGCCCAAGGGCCTAGAACTCACAGAAGCACTCTTCAGGTGCTGTCTAGGAAGGCCTTGGCCAGAGGAAGACACTGCTCTACAGTGAAGCTGTCAGGGGCTAAGATCTGTGGGAATGCCACCTTGTTCCATCATATATACATCTTGGTGTCCTGGCCTGAAAAATGACTGTCTTTCCAAGCAGCACTGTTACTGTGACACTGTAACACCGATGAAGCATGCTAATAATACTATGGGCTGTATTTTCAAATGGCGCAGGTGTTTTTACTTGCCCACAGCATACTTCTTCTCTAACTTAGCTGAATTCCTCTGAGCCCAGAAAAGGCCTTATAACTACATGACTAACTCAGTAGTTTTAGTTTAACCACTTCTTCCCCTTTTTCAGATGAGAAAGTACTGCCAGAACAAAGATGAGGACCTAACCTTGGCCTCAGGGGCTGGGGATCTATCCATGGGACCACCTGCCACTTGCCACCTTTAATAAACTGGGATTTGGGGATTCAAAATGATTTGAATATTAACCCAATAAACAGGAATTAGAAAGATACACCCACTACTGAAATATTTATATGGAGCAAGCACACTAGAGCAAAAAATAAGGGTTTTGAGATAACAGATTATAATTGTATATTTTAAATGGAGTCCTATCTATATCTAAAAAAAGAAAGTATTCTATCTTCAGCTCAGTGGGCAACCAGGAGAAGCAGAGCAAGGTGTCAGGACCGTGTGTGCTCCTTCTGTTACTCTGTGAACGTACCTTGTCCTCCAGTTGCGAATTTGGTCCCGTCAGGGTGAATATCAACTGAAAAAATTGGCTTTCCTGGAAACAAAGGGAAAACACACACACACAACATCTATCTTGGCTTGTATTCACTGGAGAATAGCAACAAAGTCAAAATGTTTGAAACAGTGGTTATTTGAGTAATATCTCTAATCGCTGCTCCTAGGAAAAAATAATAGGCTGCCGATAAATTCCTTCTAAGAGTGGAATGATCTAACAGTTTTAGTTAAAGTAGAAACTGCAGGAAGACTCTCCAAGTGACATTAAATAGCTGAGTCTCAAAGGGGAACAAAGTGTTCTGTCATTAGAACTGAGTCCAAAGATTGCTTGAGCATTTGCACAGAGGTCCAATAGACAGTAGCTGGCCACATTCTGGGGACACACATTTGTTAAAGCTATGATCTGTTTATGACAGCAGCTCTGACTTACAGAGCTACATCTTCAGCTACCTCTCCATCCCATGGACCCGCACTTGGCTGGCAGCCTAGACACAAGAACCCTGGCATTTCTGCCTTGCTGACAGCTGGGTAGGACCAGTAGCTGACCAAGACCACAGTTATCACTTCCCTCATCCTTCTGCTTCCAAAAGCCCTCCTATATATTTGTGTTGCATCGAAGTCTGTGGAGAGTCAGCTTTCTTGGCCTCTCCTATGGCTGAACTTCCTTCATAGGATGTGCTCTGTTCAACTGGAGGCTCAGTCCCTCCAGGGGGAAGAACTGTAGCTACTATTTCCTGGAGTCCCCACAGGGTGCAGACCCACACCAAGGGCCCATGAAGTGGTGTGGCTAGCTTGGTGGACCAGACTGATAAGGCGTCATGACAGCTTGAAACCCAGCAGACTGAAGTGTTGCTGGGGCCTGGTCCCTGTGGCATTTGTCGGGCTAACCAGTCTGCTTCCATGCTAAGAGTGGCATGTCAATTGTTGTCAAGTTTATCACCATAACCTCAGCTTCTAGCAAAGGCCTGATAAGTGGTGGCTCAGTAACATTTATTCAGTGACAAATCAGATGCATGACAATAGACTGAACGTCAGCAATCACTAATACAGACAAGGTGCTGCTGCCAAGGAATCTCTTGGTTGAGGATGCTGTCTCCGTTACCCAAGGAGTTGGCATGGACACCAGAAGGAGGGCTACCAGCTCTAGAATCACATGATGGCAAGTGGAGATAGGGCAGGGTGGGGCAGGAGCAGGCGATGGCGCCTAAAAGCTGAATGTCTTGCCAGGATTACTGTCCAAATACGGAAAATCAAATACTGGTACCCAAAAAGGCAATGGCCAGTGTGGGCCCCAAGGAATAGAAGCTCACTTTATCTTCTTCCACAGAGCCAAACCCCTAACAGGCAAACCGAGCCTGAGCTTCCACAGACAAGAAGTGTGCTCTCCTTCCTGTCATTACACAGTAGGGTGAAACAGCTGTGTAAGGACACTAGCAAGCAGGTGTCCCAAATGCAAGGGCCCTATTTTGTCTCAGAGAACAAGTAGAAACCCAAACAAAGTTGGAAATTGCATCACATACTATTTCATCTCTATTACTTACTGAAATTCAAAACAACAAAGGCTACTATAGCAGGACCCTGCCATGCTGGCAGCTCTAGCCAGGTTCCCCAGACCCTCAGTCACCTCCAGGTCCACACCTAAGAGCCAGAGCTCTACAGTGACAGATCAAGTTTAGCCAAACTGCTACTGATTGCCTTCCTCCAGGACTCTGTCCCCCCATAGGTAGTCCGTCTGCTCTATGACGTGTTGAATAGGAACAAAACCGCTTTGGTCTTTTGTTCTCTTTGGTTATGAATAAATTTGCACCAGTAGCCCTGTTAGCAAGTTAGTTTTCAAAAACTTATTTGTGTTGGAAAAGTGAAAATGTAATTGCTGGGGAGCCAAGACTGACTTATTTTGTGAACCAGAACTCCTTTACTGTAGAAGCAGGCAGGAAAGGCTGAGAGGGACTGGTGTGGCAACTTGCAAACCCAATGACGACATTTCAATTCACAATCTTTGTAAGAAAATGATGTTTCAACCTGAATCTTGACATTAAAGTATATGTTTACAAAATTGCCAGTTAGATAAGTATGTAAGACGATTATCGTTCCAATTTTAGTATATGTGCTGCCGAAGCGAGCACAGTATGTAAGACGATTAAATAGAAAAAAGACATTCACAGACATTTTCTTCCATGTTATTTGAATGTGTTGTTTCTGGTGGACATGTCAAACATTTCACTGTTTTTTAGTAGATCAAAAATAAATGACAACTAGTGCAAAAAAAAAAAAATAAAAAAAAAGGAGCACAAACATACGGGAAATTCAGCCCTGGTCTGCCCTGAGCATTCACTCCGAGGATTCCCAAGACAAGCCCCAACACAGCTTGGCACTCTATATAGCCTGGAAGGAGCCAGAACCAGCAGTGGAGCACACTTACAAGGACCCGAGGAGAGAGAGCTATTGCTATTCTTCCACAGTCCAGATGGGCAGACCCTAATTAGCCCCATCTTCGCCTTCAAGATAAGAATACAGAAAACTATGTACAGTAGGTAAAAAGAAGGTAGGGACTGAGAATACGGGTAAGAAAGACTGGAAGTGTTAACACTGGTGTTCCTATGCCTATGCACTCAGACTTACACTGGCACACCATGCCCTTGCTGGGTCAGGTGGTTGTCTCGTGTGTTAAGCCAGAGAGCCTGACACACTGCTGCTGAGAATGTGCCATACTTTCCCAGAGGCTGAGGTCCTAGGAGGGAAGCAGTAGCAAGAAAGTGGGTTTCTTGACCATCTGGGGCACGACAAGTGCCTGACAAGGAAGCCTCAAGAAAAAATAAAGGACAATTAGGGCTATGAGCTGTGCAGACCACGGCGTCTAGTGCTGAGAATGAGTTGGGACAGCCCCCGTAGGTGCCAGCCAGCTACTCCTTCCGGGAGAGGCAGAGCCACAGTGGGGTAAGCCCTGTGGAGCTCTCCTTCCCAGTTCATGACACACTCTACTAAGCGTCTGATGTGGCCCCTCAAGCCATGCAGGCAGCACAGTCCCGGGTATTCTCTAAATCTCACACCACCTGGTGAAATGGATGGTTCTGACATCCTGATTTGACAGAGGGGGAAACCGAGGCACAAAACTTAGGGAAGTTGCCCAAGGTCATGCAGCTTGAGGGGGCACACTGGATGCTCAGCTTTTTTTTTTTTTTTTTTTTTTTTTTTTTTTTTTAAATTTTATTTATTTATTTGAGAGAGAGACAGTGAGAGAGAGCATGAGCGAGGAGAAGGTCAGAGGGAGAAGCAGACTCCCCATGGAGCTGGGAGCCCGATGCGGGACTCGATCCCGGGACTCCGGGATCATGACCTGAGCCGAAGGCAGTCGTCCAACCAACTGAGCCACCCAGGCGTCCCTGGATGCTCAGCTTTAAGTATATAATGTGCTGCCCCTTCAGATGAAGCTGGGAAGGGACATGCCTGGACATGCTGGGAGGCCTTTGATGACACTGCCTGGAGGGAAAAGATTCAAAGCCCACAGGTGAAAGGTGAAGTAGGGAGTCAGAGGAAGAGTGAGAGCTGTGCACACATGTGCAACTTGTCCTGATGACCTGGACATGGCCTTGGACTTGCTATACTGAGCTTCGATCACCCCGGACACCTCAGTCCCAAGGCCTGGGGAGACTGCTGCCTGGCTAGGCTCTGGTGAAACACATCTCTCAGGACTCCTGCCTTTGCAAGCTTCCCTTTCCTTGAATTTGGATTGGCTCTGTGATCTGTTTTAACTAAGAAAATGTGACTGAAGTGATGCTGCTCCACTTCTGAGATTAAGCCTAAAGAAGGTCCAGCAGTTCAACTTTTGCCCTCTGGAGGAAGCCAGAGCCCTATGGCATTTGTCTGGCTCCAGTGATCAGGTGGTTGCCATGTAAGAAGTCCACGTACCCTGAGGTCACTGTGCTGAGACCCCCCACAAGCTGGCCAAAGAATCCAGGGTCAAAGGGTCAAAGAACCCAGACAACAGTGAGAATGAGAGCCCTGAAACAGGACCCAGGGTGAACTGTTCTGGCCCCAAACTATTCCAGCCATCCCAGCAGATACAGTGCAAAACTAAGATGAGCTGTCCCTGCTGAGCCTGGCCAGGTTTCACAATCACAAACAAATAATAAAATAGCTATTGTTTTAAGCCAGCAAGGTTAGGGGTAGTTTGTTATGCTAATTAATTCAGTTTCCTGCCTAGGGCAACTGGAGCTACATATTTGTCATTTTCACCAAAAAGGTTCTAGCTGACTCAGCTAGAGTCTTGAGAAGGCCATCCATCAGTGGGGAGCAGGCACCTGGCCACAGGAGAGCTTTTCAGTTCCGTAAGTCTGTGAGACATTGTATTATATGCCCCTCAAGAAGCACATTGAAATGACTTATATGCAAGTCAGAAACAAACCTGACTCCACAAGAGCACACAGAGCAGAGCCTAGGTAAGCAGAGAAGCATTGCTGCACAGGTAGCCATCACAGCCCAAGTCTTCCCCACCACACCCACTCATAGCATCGATGGGATCTTTTCTCATCCATCCACCTTTGTGGTTGTCTATGAGCCTGCTATGGGACTAAGCTGAGGAAAGGTAAAGCCAATAAAGGTTCAGCCCTGCCCTCAGGAAGCTCCCAGGGATGGGTGTCTGCACAGGTGGAAAGCTACCTAACTCACCCTGGGCTTTCTACAAAAATCACAACTGAAGTGAGTCCCAAAGTCTGAGGAGGAGTCAGCCAGAAGAGTAGGGAAGGGAATTTCAGGCAGAGGGGACATGGCATAGAATATAGAATAATTGTGACAAGCTGCTGCAGAATGTGGGGGAGAGGAGGCTTGGAGGATGGGTAGGGCCTAGCAAGACACTGCTGAGGAACACAGACCTTCCTTTACAGCTACCTCTGAAGCAAGGGAATGCTAAGGTCAGATTCACATTTCAGCACCACATAGCTGCGTGGAGCATGGGCTTTTGGTAAGACCAGAGGGGGCCTCAAGGCTCCAGAAGAAGGCAGAAACAAGGGCAGGGAACAGTCCTGGGTGTGAACAATGAACATGCCTCGGTAGAATTCTTAGCCATGCCACTCAACAACTATGCAGCCTTGAGTAAGTTACTGAATGCCTCCAAATACCAGTTTTCCAATCTGAATGGTGTGGAAGACACAGTCACCCTTACAAGTACCTTCTCAGAGAGATTAAGATGCTGTGCCACATTGCCTCGAAGATGCACACATTTCACATGTGAACATTTCTAAGATCACAATGTACTTTGGTGAAAGGTGTGACTGGGGTAATGTTTCCTTCTGTAGAGATGCGCCACAGAGTTGATGAAATATGGCTACTCAAAGCCACCAGCATGGTATTGACTCCCTACTTCTTTCCAGCACTAGACTCTTCAGTCTAAGGAATATAGCGGTTCACATACCCACAGTAGGAACAGACCTCTTTTTTCTAAAGGGCTCTTTGAGGCAGAGTAGAGGAAAAGGATCTATGGTCTGATTAGTTAGAGAACTTTTCCTGTGGCACAATGTTAAAGATGAATTTCTAACTGCTTCCTGCATTCCACCTTTCTTTGTACAAAAACAAAGACAAGGGTGCCTGGGTGGCTCCAGTCACGATCTCAGGGTCCTGGGATCGAGGCCTGCATTAGGATTCCTGCTCAGTGTGGATCCTGCTTCTCCTCCCTCTGACCCTTCCTCTGCTTCTGTTGTTTCTCTGTCAAATAAATAAATAAAATCTTAATTTTTGTTTTTTAAAAATAGAGACAAAAGAAAAATTAATCCACTCCCTGGGCCCTAGAGCCACCAGGCAATTTCACATCCTCAAATGAAGTGGCATGTTTTCCCTGCACACCTACCAAAGCCCATTCTCCTTGGGGACCTGCTTTTAGGTGACCCCTCTTGGACACCTTCTTGCACCCCTCCTCAGACCACACAGAGCACCCTCCTGTCACTCTCTCCCCGGAACTGTGATAGTTGGCCATATTCCCTGCCTGGGGGTTGCTGATCTGACAACTGCAGCATGAATACTCTCTCTGGCAGGAATAAAAATTAAGGTACAGAAGCTGAATTTTGACAGGGCGTGGTCAGACAGCATCCTCCTCCTTGGTATCTGGGTAAAAGACTCCTGGAGGAGGCCCAAATGTGGAACTTAGTCTGAACAGAGAAGACTGGCCAAAGAGAAGCAGGGAGGGCCCAAACAAGAATGGCTAGCACTCTCAGTGGCCTTCAGATCTTTGGTTTGTGCTCCTGTCTTTGAGTCTTTATGCTCCTGAAAGCTCACTGGGCAGATCCAACTGAACATCTGTGAGTACATACTGCTGGAATGGAAGCTCAGGGGAACCTGAGCCCTTTGCCCACTGTACATTGTTCCTGGAAGGGCTTATCCTATACACCCCATTAACACTCACTTTTAACAAATGTTGGTGAACTTGTAACAAAATATGAAACATGGGAAAATGTTTAAAACATTTATTAAGTGAAAAAAATTACAAAAGAATATTAAAATATAAGGTGGGTGCAAAGGACATGATCTTCTATGCAGAAAACCTTAAAGAGTCCAGAAGATAAATTTAGTAAAATTGAATGACACAAAATCAGCAAACATTAGTTGCATTTCTGTACATCAAGTGAAAAATCTAAAAAAGAAACCAAGAAAACAATTCCATTTAAAATAGAATAAAAAAATACTTAGAAATAATAAACGTAACCAAGAAGGCTAAAGACACTAAAGACTAGAAAACAGTGCTGAAAGAAATTAAAGACACAAATAAAAGGAAAAAGTCTTGTCTTCATAAACTGGAAAACTTAATACTGTTAAGAGGTCAACAATATCCAAAGCTCTACAGATTTAATGCAATCCCTATCAAAACTACAGTGATTGGATGCTTGGCTGGCTCAGTCAGTACCAAGGGTGCAAATCTTGATCTCAGGGTTCTGAGTTCCAGCACTGTGTGGGGGGTAGAGTTCACTTGAAACAAAACAAAACAAAACAAAACAAAAACCAGCAATGGCATTTTTTGCAGAAATAGAAAACCCATCCTATAATTTCTTATGGAATCTCATGGGACACTGAATAGCTAAAAGAATCCTGAAAAGTAACAAAGTTGAAGTCTTACACTTCCTGATCTCAAAACTAACTACAAAACTACAGTAATCAAAACAGTGTGTACTGGCGTAAGACAGACATATAGACCAGCATAGCAGAATAGAGAGCACAGAAACAGACATTTCTCCAAAGAAGATATACAAATGGCCAATAAGCCTGTAAAAAGATGCTCAACATCATTAGCTACCACAAAAATGCAAACCAAAACCAGAATGAGATTATGACCTTACATCTGTTAGGTTGGCTACCATTAGAGAGAGAGAGAGAAACAAGTGCTGGTGAGGATGTGGAGAAAATGGAATCTTGTGCACCAATGGTGGGAGGGTAAAATGTCACAGCTGCTATCAAAAACAGTATGGGCATTCCTTAAAAAAATGAAAAACAGAATTTCCCGTGGTCCAGCAATTCCACTTCCAGGCATATATCCAAAAGAACTGAAAGCAAGGTCTTGAAGAGATATTGTACACCCATGTTATAGCAGCATTATTCACAACAGCCAAGAGTAGAAGCAATATAAGTGTCCACTGACGGATGCATGGATAAGCAAACTGTGGTATATATATAATATATACAACAGAATATCATTCAGCCTTAGAAAGGAAAGAGACTCTGATGCATTCTACAACATGGATGAACCCTGAAAATGTTGTAATTAACATAAGCTAGTCACAAATAATACATGGTGCCACTTAAATGAGGTCTGTAGAGCAGTCAAATTTATGAAGACAGAAAGTAGAGTGGTGGTAGGGAGAATGAAGAGTTGTTGCTTAAGGTGTATATAGTTTAGTTTCACAAAATGACTAAGTTCTGAAGACTGGTTCCATAATAGTGACTTCTCAGTATGCGGATACACTCATAACACTACTGATTTATACACTTGAGAGACGGTTAAAATGGTAAATTTTGTGTATTTGTATATTTTAACATAACTTAAAAAACTTAAAAGAATGCTAACTAAAACCAAACCTAACCAATATATCTATATATATCTATATAACTCTACTCACCTACCAACCTACCTACCTACCTATCTATAAGGTACAGAGGCGTGGAAGGGTTATAAAAGGATTAATTAGAACTGCTCGGTGTCTTGACTATGGTAGTGGATACATGAACCTATACAAGTGAAAAATTGTATAGAACTAAACACCAGGGGGGCGCCTGTGTGGCTTAGTCAGTTAAGCCACTGACTCTTGATTTTGGCTTAGGTCCCGATCTTAGGATCCTCCAATCAAGCCCTGTGTCAGGCTCCGTGCTCAGCATGAAACCACTGCTCCTTCTCCTGCTCTCCCAAATAAATAAAATCTAAAACCAACCAACCAAACAAAAAACCCAGAAACCCAAACAAACCCTAAACACGTACCCAAACACAAATGAGTATAAATACAAGTGGAGAAGTCTGAGTAAGACAGATGGATTGTTTCAATATCAATGTCAATGTAATATTATGTTGCTGTTTTATAAAATGTTACCAGTGGGAGAAACTGGGAAAAGAGTACAAAGAACCTCTTAGTATTGTTTCATTCCACTATGTGTAATCTACAACTATCTCAATAATAAATAAATAACTACACACATATACATGGTCTAACTATATCTCTGTATAGTAATATATAATAAAAGCAAATATCAAAACATCAGTGGCTGTCTATAAAACTGACTCCTTATGCAGGTGGTAACATGCAAATCTGCAACTAGCCATCTCTCTGGAGAGATTTGCACCTAAGCACTCTTAACGAGCAGCTCGCTTCTCTATCCAGCCATGTGTAGACATTTCACCTTCAATTTCTTTACAATGGAACTCCTGATCTTCTGGCCTAAACCTGCTCCACCCATCATCTCCCCATCAGCAAAGATCATACTGGGGACAGGGGAAGCCAAGAGGCCCAACATAAAAGCCCCACTCCCCATGACTTTTCCGGCCTCATTTTCTGCCTCCTCCCCCAAACACTGGCCCCATGCCCTGCCTTCCCTCTGTTCCTAGACTGCACAGGAGTGTTTCTATCCTGTGCCTTGCACTGGTTCCTTCCCAGATACACATTCTTTTCTCACCTCCTTTCAGTCTTTGCTCAAATGTCGCCCTCTCACTGAGGCCTGCCCTAACAACCCTACCTGAAAGTACTACTTCCTCAACTTGGCACAACCAATCCTAATTCTCATCTACTTTTGTCTTAGCAATCTCTTACACACTGTATAATTTCCTTTATTGCATGTCTGTCTACCCCAACCATCAGAATGTAAACTCCAGGAGCTCAGGAATTTTTGCCTGTTTTAGTCACAGAGTCACCGTGGTACCTAGAGCTGTGGCTTGGCAAACAGTAGGCACTCAATAAATACTTATTATTAATGGCTGGAGAAAGACTGCAGCAGAGACCTAAAATTCAAAACACCTTCATTGTCACTAGGATCCCAATCTTTGAAAGACAGGCTCCTCATCTCCTGAAGTGAGGACTCAGATATTTCCAAACACCTGCAAGTGGGAGGCATGGCCCTGGCCTGTCACAAAGCCATCTGCTGCTGGTATCTCTACCAATTTCAACCACAAAGACTTCTTAAGCAAGCCCTACCAGGATGACATCTCATAGATATAAGGTGGCTGAAAGATTCAAAACACAGCACAGGAAGGAAGCTGTAGCAATCATGCAATTATTTTGTTTTGTTTTGTTCTGTGTGTGTGTGTGTGTGTGTGGATGTGCATGTGTGTGCTGCCACAAACTAAAGTAAAAGAAAGTCACAGGTATATCATTTATGAATCTTAATCACTTCTCTTGCAGCATGTGCCAATGTGTAACCTAGAAAGTTTTGGTAACAGTCACTATTTCTTCATACTTTTTTTAAAAAAAGATTTTATTTATTTATTTGTCAGAGGGAGAGAGAGAGCACAAGCAGGCAGAGTGTCAGACAGAGGCAGAGAGAGAAGCAGGCTCCCCGTTGAGCAAAGAGCCCAACGTGGGACTTGATCCCAGGACCCTGAGATCATGACCTGAGCTGAGGCAGCAGCTTAAATGACTGAGCCACCCTGGCGTCTCTTCCCCTTTAGTTTTACAGAACAGAGATATTCTTTACAAGTTATCTGCAAAATGGATTTCTCCAAACATCATCATCTCTTCTATACAGCTCCACTCGAAAATTAAGAGCAATTAAAAACATTTCTTTGCGGGCAGGGAATGTTAGTTATCTGTTTAACAATTAAGAAAATAACACTACAGTTAATAACACTGTATCCCATACTTGAAAGTTACTAAGAGAGTAAATTTTAAAAGCTTTCCTCTCAAGAAAAAAAAAACCTGTAACTATGTACAGTGACAGATGTTAATTAGACTTACTATGGTGATTATTTTGTGATACATACAAATATGCAATCATTATGCTATACACCTGAAACATTAATGCTATATATTATACCTCAATTTAAAAAAGGGGGGGTGATGGAGAAAATAACGTACAGTCTTATTTAAGTAGAAAATACAAAGCAACATTTTACCCATTTGTTATATGTGCAATGCGAAGTCTGGAGGGAGGCCATACAATAAAACCACTGAATGTGCTACAGTATTAGGGATTTGGCTAAGGTCTTAAAGAACGTAGATACTTTTGGGGCGCCTGGGTGGCTCAGTGGGTTAAGCCGCTGCCTTCGGCTCAGGTCATGATCTCAGGGTCCTGGGATCGAGTCCCGCATCGGGCTCTCTGCTCGGCGAGGAGCCTGCTTCCCTCTCTCTCTCTCTTTCTGCCTGCCTCTCCATCTAATTGTGATTTCTCTCTGTCAAATAAATAAATAAAATCTTAAAAAAAAAAAAAAAAAAGAACGTAGATACTTTTACATTGTAATATGTACACTAAACAAAATATGTTTTTAAAAGCACCACGTTATCCATTTATTTTTTCCAAATGGTCTCAAAGACTATATAAGGAAAGTTTTAGCATTTTCTAATTTTCCCTAAATTGAACAGGTATTCCTATAATATGAGAAATAATTTTAAGTTCCTAATCACAAAATGCTTCATTATCCATATCCACTCATACACCATTAGACAGATGTATCCTAGTATAATTATATATGGCAATGGTCTCTGGCCAAAATGTAGGTGTTTGTCCTATTCCTTAAAAATAGCTCTAGAATGGAGTTCTAGTATTTTCAAAAGGGAGAAGGTGAAGAAGCCATTTATCAAATGGGACCCTGGGGGAAGCCCTGTGTGGTGGCCTCATTTAGGCAACTTCGTCTAATTGAATCCTGGCTCTTCTGCTCCGTCTACTCTATTCTCTTACTGATCTCAGTGGACAACAACCCTGCCCTTCACCCCCATGGGAGCCACCCCATCTTACACCCCACATTCTACCCTGGTGACTCTACCTTCACAGTATGTCTGTAACTCACACTTCCTAGAGAGGTGCGAATGTTTGTATTTTGAGTTGGGAATGAATAAGAGTGTGTATCTGTTTGCTGAAATTCATTAAATTGTATACAAACTGTGCATATTGCTATGTAAATTATACTTAAATATGTTTATAATTTACATATTTTATATAATTATAATATACAATTACTGTATAAAATAACATACGTAAGTTATATCTAAAAAAATAATATGTGTACCCTCACATAGAGTCCAGTCATTTCTCATCAGCACTATTACCTCCATCACTACCCTGGTCCAAACCACAGTCATCTCTTACCTGGATCACTGTGACTGCCTTTTAATGGGTCTCCCAACTCTCTCCCTTGCCCCCAAACCCATCCTAGTCCCAGTGCAGAAGTCAGGAAGATCTTTAGCAGTCACATCAGAACACTGTTACTCCTCTGCTCACGTGGCACTAGGAACAGAAGTCCTGCAGCCAAAAGGTCCTCCCAGTCCATCCACAGCTCTCTCCAGCCTCACCTCTTAGTGCTCTTGTCCATCTGCTGCTCCAGCCTCACTCCAATCACAAGATATTGGTACTATTCCTCAAACCCACCAGGCAAGTTCTGGCTGTTCTCTCTGCCTGTAATGCTCCTCCCTCAGACAGCTGCCTTTCTCCACCATGCCTGTCATGGATGCTGTGGTACCAGGCCAGGTCCCCTCCCTCCAGGAATGAAGCTCCTGCTCCCAACTGTGGGAGTGTTGGCAGCCTGTGTAAACTTCCAGCTGAGGTCTTCTCCACAGAGGACCTACCCTTAGTGGAAGAACTGCTTTGACTAAGATCAGGTCCCCTCCCCAGGACAGCCTGCACCCAATGATTGTAGATGTGCATTAGAAAGCCCTGGTTCTTCACCCCAATTCCGAACAATTCATAAGGACTAGCTGCAGAGCCCCTGACAGGGTGGGCAGCAGCTTCTGTTGCACTGTACTACAGCTCAACTTCTTCCCGTCCAGCCCTGTTTCCAGCACTCCCTGATAATTCTTTCTTCCTCCATCTCCCTGTCTGCTTGGACAGGACACCCCCAGCAGACAGCCCTCCCAGTCTTACTGGCTAGAATGCATCACATGCTGCTCCTCAAAAGATTCTGCTATGCTACTTCATTCACATTTCTAGCATTCAGCCCCTGGCACACAATTTGTACTCATTATTTGTTGATTGGATGAATCACTGAGTGCCTCTGTGCAAGACCCTCTATCTGACGGACGATGCAGCAGACCTGGAGTCCGTTCCTATGATGGTCTATTCCTGGCCCTCAAATGAGACTCACTGCCTCTTCTATCTGTCCCTCATTACGGTGGCTCTGACCAGGGCAACGTCCCTGTGACTTGGTCTGTCCTAGGTGGGTTAATATAAAAAACAACAAGTTTTGACCTAAATGGGTTTTCCTTTTGCCAGAGGTGTTCTAAAACACCTGCTGTTTGTTTCATCTACTCCCTTTCCTAAAATGCTCCCAACCCTCCCCAGGCCTTTGCTTCGGACACTTCCACAGTGGCAGCACCTTCTCTACTACCACAATCCACTTCCCATCAAGGCTCAGCCCCAGGGTACACCCACAAACCAGACATTTGTCCCTACGGCTATACTGGCTCACTTGTGTAGCCCTGGTTTCCACCTGCCCTGTATTCTAGAATGTGGTCTATAGGTCCTCTCCCACCTACACACAAAGGAGTAGCCTTATTTACCTATGATCAGCACAGACCTTCTCTCCAAAAGGGTTCAAAGTTTTGTCCATAAATAGGTGAAAGACCCACATGTGTATTATCTAAGGCAAAATCCCACCCGTTTTCTTCTGAATCTTCAGATGCATTCTGGTTATTTATTTATTTATTAATTTATTAAACAATCAACCTACTGTCTTTAGGCCTCACTCAGTGAGAGACAGCCTGGAGAGAGCTCAGATTCCCTGAGCCTTCACAGGTAGCAGATGCAGCAGCAGGCATTACTGGCTTCATTTAACAAATCAGGAAATGAGATTAAACAAACAAACAAACAAACAAACAAAAACCAAAAAAAAAAAAAAAACCCTTCTGTAACACATATTTGGTGAGCAGCAGAGGACGGAAATTCAAGAATAAGACTATCTGACTCCCAAATAAACAGCACTAATTCTCGTCCTCAAGAAGTTTATAATCTAGTTGGAACCATGAGACAAATAAATGAAAAAAGGCAAATAACAGTAAAGATGTTCTTACATACAGCAGGGTTTCTTAACCTCAACACCACTGGCCTTTTGGGCCAGATGATTCTTTACTGTGAGGGAATGTCCTGTGTGCTCCAGTGTTCAGCAGCAGTCCTGCCCTCTACCTACTAGCTGCCAGTAGTGTCCCCCCTTCAGTTGTGAAAACAAAATGTGTTTCCAGACACTGGCCTGTTAGAGAACCTTTGATGTAGACACATTGCAAGGCTTATCTTAATGACCAACGCAATCATAAAATATCACTATTAGGATCCTCCTAGCCTGTTCTCAGAGATAGGTCTGCAGGGCCCCTTTAGCAGCTGTGCAGGGCCTTTCCACACCGGCTACTGACTTCATTATTCTACCACCCTGCCTGCATTTCCCCTTCAAGCATACTTATTTATTTTCATCGGTGTATGTCTCAGACGATGTCTTGAAATCCTTTCTGGAAGGACACAGGGTAGGGGGAAATATAATCCAATTACAGGGCAGGAGGAAAAACACAAATCATAAAGCAAATATGATTAACTGACAAATTACCCCAGTACTGAAAATTTGCCAAATGCCTTTATACAACAATGCCATCAAAGTGTGAGCCAGAGGCCAAGGGAGGACAAGAATTCTTTCAGTTCTGTCTCTTTTGGTTAGAATGGGTTTCCCTGAAGAGCTGAGCATGAACACTGCCCAGGAGTGAAGACTTCCAGAAACTCTCAGGAGCAAAGGCCCAGGGATGGGAAGAACCACGAGTCTCAATGAAGTTTTCTAAACATATAAATTACATTTTTCTACAACCCAAAACCTAATCATCCACTTTCCGACCAATATGTGGCTATAACCTAACTTAGAAAAGAACCTCCAAGCCTAAAATAAAATCAAATATATAAGAAATACTGTATCCAAGAACACAGAGTAAAATAGGTGTAGGTGTTAACAGTGGCTGGCACATACTTCCATATACATGATAAATATTATCATGTATCTCTTATTGTATATATTCAGATAGCTTTCTTATATTTGGGTACAGGGTGAAAACACAGGAACAAATCTTTATATTTCCTCAACTTTACCTAGAAGTGGAATCACAAGCCTAAGAATTTACAGCTAATACATGATAGCATCTTGAATCCAGTTTGATTCCATGTTCAAGGCTCATTTCACTGTTATACAACAACTTCAAAATTTGTTAACTTACGGGATCACCTTAGAGCAGTGATTCTCAACTGGGGCTGATTCTGGCCACCGGGGCTCTGCTACATTTGGTTCACTGGTATATTTCCAGCACTCAGCCCCTGGCACACAATCTGTACTCATTATTTGTTGAATGGAAGAATTCACTGAGTGCCCCTCTATGCAGGACCCTCTGATGGATGATGCAGCAGATCTGGAGTCCATTACTATGATGGTCTATTTGGTTGTCACAGCTGGGTGTGTGTGTGGGAGTGGTGATAATGGCATCCCAATGGGTTAAGGCCAAAGATGCTAACATCCTACAACACACAGTATGGTCCCCACAACAATTAGGTGGTTCAAAATGTCAAGTGCTAAGGTTGAGAAACCCTACCTTAGAGGAAAGGTCTTACCACTATTATTAGCCAGGAAAATGGAGACCGAAAGTATGCTTACATCCCAACAGATATTTCTTCCTTTGCCTTTAACCTGCTTTATTCTAGCTGTCCTCTCCACCATGGCTGAATGGACACTGCTACCACAGGGAAAATACTAGGCTCTCTGCTCCTTCCCTCTTTGGACTCCCAGACACCAGAAAAAGCATGTTCAAGCCACATAACAAGTCAGGAGATATGAATGCACAGTCAGGAAGCCAGGAAGTGCAATGATGCACTCTCCACAGCACTATGGTCTTCTGGGTTTGTTAGTCCAAAGTAAGCATGATTTTACTGGCCACCACCCACAACTCTGGTTTCTGGCTAAGCAGCTCCTGCTCCCAGCAGCTCCTACTATTTACCAGTCTTTAAAAGACCACTCAGTAGTGATCCAGATTATTATCATGTCCTTCAGGACAGTGGTAATTAACCCCGACAGTCCTTCTGAACACTTGAAAAGACAGAGACTGATTTCAGGAGATTTTAAAAGAAAGGAAACTTAACACCTATCCTGCCAGAGTTTCAATTCCTTTTATTACTACCTTTTAGATTTCTAGAGCACTTTATAGCCTGGGGAGCATTTCTGTGTCTACCTATGCAACCAAAGATCACAACTGTACTGTGAAGAAACCAGAGCAAATTATTATCCTATTCCATTCTAGGACCATGGAGGGAGATACTGCAGCAAGAGGCCAGGGCCCGGTGCTCTGTCCACTCTGCCAGGTTGGAATGTTTGGCTGCTGGCCTGGTTACAGACTCTCGCTCATTTGTACCTAGATAATCGCTTAAGCATCTTGACACACATAATGCTTACACAGCATAAAACTTGTGTCCTACAAAGGAGTTTATCATAAAGTTAGAAATTATATGGCAAGAAACAGAAGAAAGACTAAAGAAGGGTAGATTATACACAAAAATTGATCTATGGGGTGATCTCGGGGTCCTGGGATCACGCCCCTTCTTGGGCTCTGTGCTCAGCAGGGAGTCTGCTGGAAGATCCTCTCTCCCTCTGGCTGCCCGCCTACCCTAGCTTGGCCTCTCTCACTCCTGCTCTAAAATAAATAAGTAAATCTTTTAAAAAATGATCCAGGGACGCCTGAGTGGCTCAGTGGGTTAAGCCTCTGCCTTCAGCTCAGGTCATGATCTCAGGGTCCTGGGATGGAGCCCTGCATCAGGCTCTCTGCTCAGCAGGGAACCTGCTTCCTCCTCTATCTCTGCCTGCCTCTCTACCAACTTATGATCTCTCTGTCAAATAAACAAATAAATAAAATCTTTTTAAAACAAATAAATAATCCAGACAAAGCATTTTAAAACAAAAATTCCTTTAGATCTTCACTTACACAGCAAAATTTTTCCCTTCCTGACTCATGAGCACCATAATTTATAATCACTGAACATCTGCTCAATTCTCCAGGGAAAGATCTACAAACTACACATCAGGGAATGCTCTTGGAGATCAGCACTTGGAAAAACCCAACTAAAGTTCACCACTTTTGCTTTCATGCACAGTAAGTCTAGTTGTGTCTTTGTAAATTATGCAAACCTCAGCTTACCTGTTGCAACCAGTATTTACCATATACCCTTTGTGTGAAGGTACTGTTGAATGTGGTAGGGAATACAGAGGGGACTGTGGCAGTCCCCTGCCCTGAGAGATCACATGGAAAGTACACACACAGGGACTGGGCACATCTAGTGGAATAAAACAGGAAGAATGTCAACAACAACGAATAAGGTAACCTCATCTGGACCCTGAAAAATGAGAGAGATGTCAAATAAGAAGACAGAAGGAGAAAATACTTCTGACTGAAAGAACATAGATGTTCAGTTCAGTTGTGGTAGTCTACAGCATCACGGGCTTAAGTTCAAAACTAAAAAGCTCCACATGTATAAAAAAGGGGCCTTACTAGCTCCCTCTAGTCGCCTTGCAAAGCAGATATGAGGAACAAGACAGAATCAGGGTGACCCTTTTCCTGTCAGCACAGACAGGCTGGAATCAGGGATACAGGCCCTAGGCTGGAGGAGTGCTCCTTGGGCTTCAGTGCTGTCAGCAAGAGGATGGGGGTCTCTCCCCGCTCACCTCTCCCGGGAACAAAGACCAACTCCTGCAGCACTTGTGCCAACAGAGTACAATTATGACAAACTGCTCTACCAGTTTTGGGGGCTTATCTGCACTCAACCAGAGGACTAGGAGAGTCTGTTCCCCCAGGGTGCGCTTTGGGACCACCGCCACGGGGTTAAGGAAGGCCCTATCCTAGATCACCGCTTGCCCTACAGGCTCCAACCCAAGCCACCCTGATGTCTCAGCTCAGCATAAACGTGGTTCGTTCAGCTGGGGGACCTTGGGGACCAAGCCATAGTCCCCCAAATGGGGGCACTGTCACCAGATTCAGGTCTCTGGCAGGAGCAGTAACAGTCCCACCAGCTGGGCAGAAACATGCAGATTGCAGGTGTTCACCCCGCCACTGAAAAGCCACAGAGGGGACTGGGCCCCAGTTTCACACACTGGACCATCTGAGCACATCCTGGCTGCTGTAGACGAGTGGCAGGAGCTGGCTGGCGACCAGGGCCGCTCCCCGGAGGCAGGCGCGGCTCCTCCACGGACCACGGGCGGGCGACCGAGGGCTCAGTGCAAGCGCCGGGAGTGAGGGCGGATTCGCTGAGGACAAGCGGAGCACGTGCCCGTGCTCGCCGGCTTCCTCGGGCGGAGGACAAAGTCCGCGCCCGCCGACCCTGCAGTTTGGGCACCGGGCACCCGGCGCGTCGGGGGCGAGAAGGGCAGGGCCTGCGCGCGGCTCAGACCCCGCTCCAGACCCCGCCTCGACCCCCGACTCGGCCTTTCGCGAACCCGGCGCGCACTCACCATTGTGGTTGACCCAGGTCGGCTTCAGGAGCTTCATTGTTCGGCCGCCGCCGCCGCCGCCGCCGCCGGGCTGAGGCGAGAGCCGCGTCCCTCAGCGCGCCCGGGCCATGGAGCCACCGCCGCTGCTTCCTCCCGCGCCGCCCTCCGGCCGCTGCCCGCCCCGCGCCCTCAGCGCCGCCGCGCCATTGCCGGCCCGCGCCCCCCTCCGCCGCCACAGCCGCCCCCCGCGCTCGGCCGCCGCCGCCGCCGCCACAGCCGCATCCCCTGCGCCGCTCCTCCTCCGGCGGCTCGCGGGCAACGCCGGAAGTCACGGCGCGCACCTGCCAAATCGCCCCGGCGGGAAACCGCTCCCCACGCGGACGGGGCCGGCCGGGCTTCTTCGCGGGCAGGGGCAGGGCAGTGTGACCCCACTTGGAGCCCGCCTGGGGCGCGGTCGCCGACGAGGGGCACGACTAGGAGGGCGGCTGGCGAGCTGGGCCTCGAGTTGCAGCCCGGGCCGGCGAAGCCAGGAAGGGTCGGGATGGCGTGAACGGCCCTCTCACCAGCTCTACCTCGCTGGTGCCGAGTCCGACTAATTAGCTAGCTTCCGTCATTCATCAATACGCGTGTGTTGGGCATCTCGCGAGCGCCAGGCCACGTGCCGGAGCCGGGATGCTGTGGCCGGCAGTGGCCGGGGCCCCGCAGTTCGGACGAATGCCGGGAGGGAGCTAGCCCTGAGGGCTGGGACTGGGGGCTGATCGAGGGGGAGACCGAGACGAGTGCGTTTAGGAAGATCGGGACCATTCAGAGACGTAGGCACTTGTACCCGGAAAGACGCCCTCTCGGTCACTCTGGCTGCACTGCGGGGTCTCAGCCCTCGCAGGGACACAAGCCGACGACCTAGAGCAACCGCTAATGCAGTTGTACTCTCGCTCGCAGCCACCCGCAGACACGGAAGGGAGGACGCAGAGCTACGTGCAAGGAGCTCGGGGCGTGCCCGCGCGGCGCCGGGGCGTACGGGGCGGGGCCACGTCGGGGGCGTTCCAGGTTCAGCCCAGCCCTCAGTAGCCGGAACGCGGGAACGCGGAGCGACGGGAAGGCCGGAACTTTGAGAGGGGCACTGCGGGCCGGACCGCCAAGGGGCGCGCGCCCGGAAGCAGCGGGTTGACTGCCAGAGGGGCGATGGCACTCGCGGCGCTAGGGGTTTCCGCTCGCGCTCTGCGCTCACGGAGTTGGTGAGTGCGGACCACAGCAGGGTAGTGGGGTCCCTCGCCTGTGCTCTCTCGCCGACCGCCGTTGACCACTTTATCTCAGGGAGGGCTAGCTGATCGCGCTTCTTCCTGTAGATGAAAATCCAAGGACCCTGGCGAGCAGGGACTCTGCCCAAGTGCTCTCTGGTGTGAACGGGGGATTTTGGCAAGTCTCCCACGTTGACTTGTCACATCCAGCAGTTACCAGGGCCCCAGGTTTTAAGGGTAGCATATATTTTTTTTTCTCTTTTCCTGTTTAGTGAGGAGAGTCAGATATTTATATATCCTTTTGTCTTTTTCAGGCTCCTGGGAACTTGGCAGACACAGATTAGAGATACCCACCAGCGAGCTTCTTTATTATCCTTCTGGGAACTAATTCCCATGAGGTAAATTACCCTGGGCCCGACCCTTTGGGGATGTCTGCAGGAGACTGATGTGCATATGAGCAGAACAAGACTACAGGGCATTTGGTTTGCAAAATTATTTGCCTGGAAAATATCTTGGTTAAATTTACTATTTTTTAAAGATTTTGTTTATTTGACAGAGAGAGACACAGCGAGAGAGGGAACACAAGCAGGGGGAGTGAGAGAGGGAGAGGGGCTTCCCCTGACCAGGGAGCCTAATGCTGGGCTCAATCCCAGGACCCTGGGATCATGACCTGAGCTGAAGGCAGATGCTTAACGACTGAGCCACCTAGGTGCCTCTCTTGGCTAAATATAGGTAGATGCTTTTCTGTTTTTCAGCATTCTGTATGTGGAATACTGCTGCCTGTAATCAGAAAACAAAAATTAAATATAAAAATGGATTAAATAAAAATTAGTTTTAAAGGGATTGTTGTACGTTTTAAAAGACACAGCACAGATATCTGATTTCCCAGAGAGGTCTAGGGAGGCATGAGGATTAGCTTTTCCACCTAGGAGTCTGGATGCTTTCTAGGGACTTGATTCACAAGGCTCAGTCTTGATGCTAGAGGATTTACTTATTTTCTTTCTTAAGATTTTATCTGAGAGAGCGAGTGAGCCCAAACCGGGGGAGGGGCTGAGGAAGAGGGAGAAGCAGACACCCTACTGAGCAGGAAGGGTCCTCTGGCTGGCTGTGAGGCTGGAGCCCAGAACCTGGGGATCATGACCTGAGTGGAAGGCAGATGGTTAACCTACTGAACCACCCAGGGGACCCAGAGGATTTACTTATTTTTTTTTTTAATTTTTTTTTTTTTTTTACTTTTATTTATTTATTTGACACAGAGAGACCACAAGTAGATAGAGAGAGAGGGAGAAGCAGGCTCCGCTGAGCAGAGAGCCCGATGCGGGGCTCGATCCCAGGATCCTGGGATCATGACCTGAGCCGAAGGCAGAGGCTTTAACCCACTGAGCCACCCAAGTGCCCCGGATTTACTTATTTTTAATAGTATATTATCCCCATAGGAGATCTGTTCCTGAGTGTACATTGGACTTTTGTGAATGCTCTAGGATGGGAAATTTGTTAAGAAATCCCAAAAAGTTGAGAGACCTAGCAGTCACTTTTATTACTCAAATGACTTTTACAAATCACAAATTCAGGGGTCCTGGGTGGCTCAGTTGGTCAAGGATCTGTCTTCAGCTCAGGTCATGGTCCCAGGGTCCTGGGATTGAGCCCTGCATTGCATTGGGCTCCTTACTGAGAGGAGAGTCTGCTTGTCCTTCTCACTCCCCCTTGCTCATGCTGTCTCTCTCACTCTCTATCTCAAAATCTTTTTTTAAAAAATCACAAATCCATTTAAAATTTTGTGAGTAATGATTTTCTAATTCATCAGTTTGGTGTTTTTAGTTTCCACTGCAATCCCAAGACACACCTGAACCCAACATGAAAGATGAGTACTTATTTTTAATTTATACCCTGATGGCCCATGAAGTTTTTCTAGCCCTTCCTGGGTTGCCAGTGCCCACGCAGTTCTGACAAGGATCCTGGGTTGGAGGCCGACCCCCTTCACACTCAGCTCATGAGGTTAGACCCACGTATAGTTCCTTCCCCAGTGGAGAGCACAGTACAAGTTCTGGGCACCTCACCCAGCACCATGTCTCTCAGCAGGTTTGCAAGGCTGAAGAGGAAAATGTCTAATGTTTGCTTTATCCATTAGAGCAGAACCTCTGCGAAAGAAGAAAAAGGTAGATCCTAAAAAAGACCAAGCAGTAAAGGATCGTCTGAAAAAGAGGATCAGACGACTGGAGAAAGCTAGCCAGGAGCTAATTCCCATTGAAGATTTTATTACACCTGTGAGGCTCTTGGATAAAGCAAGGTAAGAGTTCTCTAGGGTCGAGGTTCTCAGGACAGAGTTCCATCATCTTCAGGTAGTTGTATCTGCATTTCACACCCATGAGGTGAGTGGGCATGGGCTGACTAGGTCCCAGTCTGAGTCCTCTTCTCCTTGACTGTGTTTTGTGGGAGGTGGTGAAAGCATTCCTGGGTGGTGCTTCTGAATGGCTGACATGGGAAGGAAATCAGAATAACTGTTTGATAACCCAGTTCATGTTGTTGCTTTTTTGCAAGCTGAGTTTTAGCTGTGACTGATAACTTGAGCCTTGGGTCTGCAGCCCTTGCCTCATCTTGATGGTAGAAACCCCTTAGCCTCTAGCTTTATGGTACAAATATTCACAGTTGTAATGTGATGTGTACAGGTCTGGCAGGGTTGCTGCCTTGTAAAAAGCGTGTACCATTTATAAAGTAACAGCTTGCCATACAGGTGGAACAGAACAAGTGCTTTTTTGGTGTTCTGTGGCTGATCTGGGCTCTGATCTCCTTGGGACTTGGGTGTCCATTTCATGACACCACCTAACATTTCCATACTCACCAAACGTAGTGTCAGCCTGGGGTAAGGGAAGGGCTGCCAGTCTTCTTAGAGCCTCACTGTCTCTTGTATCCATGTAAAGCAGATGGCACTGGCTTCCAGCATCAGTTGCATCCGCTGCCACATGACCATTCTGTTATTTATTTATTTATTTTTGGCCATTCTGTTATTTATCCCTAACTTCATGTTTTCCCCCAAGTCCCATCTCTGTCTGGCAGTGGAGACGTTTTGGTCATAGGCAGTCACCCAGCCTACCGTGCCAGTGAGATCGGTGCTTCCCAGCTTTACACCTTTGGATTTGTGTGTTCCCAGACAGCGGCCTCCTGTGGAGCTTCCCTTTGAGGAGAGTGAGAGGAGAGCTCTGCTTCTGAAGAAGTGGTCTCTGTACAAGCATCAAGAGCACGAGAAGGAGAGGGATGCCATTAGGACCATGCTCAAGTCCCAGCAGGAAGCTCTGCAGGAGCTGCAACTCATGTCCCCAGAGCTACATGCAGAGGCCACCAAGCGGGACCTCAGTTTGTTCCCCTTTGAAAGAGAAGGACCAGATTACACGCCACCAGTCTCCAACTACCAGCCCCCTGAAGGCAGGTACCATGATATCACCAAGGTATACACACAGGTGGAGTTTAAGAGGTAGAGCTACAGGCACCTGCCCGCAGAACACTCTGCCCTTTAGAGCCAGGAGGATGAGGGCTCAAGCTTGCTTGTCACAGAACCAGGGATGCTGTGAATAAATATGTTTAATCAAGTGTCTCTGTCTTATGCGTGAGTCAAAATTAATTGACCTGAAGACTGATAGAGGTGAGAGATGGTGCCCTTGTCTGGTACTGGGAGAGAATGACCAAGACATTTACCGCTGCTCCCCAGTAAAAATGAAGATTCCAGTTGTGTGGGGCAGACACCACCAGCAAGAGGCAGCTATGTACCTCAAGAGCAGAGGAGAAGGATGTGTAGACTGTGTGCTGTGCGTTGTCTGTGTACCTGTGCAGACAGGAGAGGCTGGGCCTTCCCACTGGGGAAATGGAACATGGGACCTTCCCCACATCCCTGGCAGGGCCATCTTTGGGTTTTAAGCTGGGGAGGGAAGTGGAAGAGAGTAGAGCAAGTCTGGCACCCACTACTTAAAGTCCCCTAGGAGGGGACTCTCGATTCAAGTGTTAGTCTGAGATAGTCAATGTGTGCCAGGGCTGCAAGAGCACAGTACCACAGACCAGGGGCTTAAATCACAGAAATTTCTCATAGCTCTTGAGGCCAGAATTCCCAAGATCAAGGTGTTGGCAGGACTGGTTTTTCCTGAAGCTGTTCTCCTTTGCTTGCAGAGAGCCACCTTCTCCCTGGGTCCTTGTAGGGTCCTCCCTCTCTGCCTGTCTCATGTAATAAGGATACTAGTCAGATTGGATTACGGCCCAGTATTATGACCTCCTTTTAAATTAATTACCTCCTTAAGTACTCTATCTCTAAATAGTCCCATTCAGAGGTACTAGTGGTTAGAGCTTCAACACAGGAATTTGGTGGCATGGGGTGGGTAACAACACAATTCAGCCAGAAATAGTGAAGGTCCAGTGAGCAAATAGAGCCATTTCTCCCAGTGACTTGCACTGCTACCTCACAAAGTGTTTGGGTATTTTCACCGCCTTAGTGCAGATAAACCAAGAAAACATTTCATTTGAGGAAGAATTCAAATTATTTTCTTCTGGTATGGGGTTCATTTTTGGTTTAAAAACTTACTAAACATTTTTACTGGATAAAAACACTGCCTAAGGATTCTAAGTTTGTTAGTTCTATCTTTGAGATGTGAATATGGCCACTTTTCACAACCTCACTGCTCCCTTAAGGTCCATACCACTGCCACATTTTGTCTATTCCACTGCTGCAGCAGCCAACTGATGCCTCCATGTGGCCACTTCCCCCCCCCCCCCTGCCCTCCCCTAACCCCCTGTAAGCTGCTCTGCACAACAACCAGAGGGCCCTGTAAAGCACAAGCCAAGGCAGGCATCTGGCTACTCACCACCCATGATCATAACTTACAGACCCCCATCCACCTTCCCCCCCATCAGCACATGGCACCCAGTGTTCCTTGTGGACTGTGGGCTGCTTCCCCTGTAAGGCTCAGGCCTCTTCATCCTGGTCTCGACTTAGATACTGAGGCCTTCCCCACCTCCCTGTTGGTTTTGTTTTTAGTTTTATTTATCAGATAGAGCACAAATAGCAGGAGTGGCAGGCAGGCAGAAGCAGGCTCCCTGCTGAGCAAGGAGCCTAATGTAGGACTCCAGGTCCCTGGAATCGACCTGAGCTGAAGGCAGATACTTAACTGAGTGAGACACCCAGGCACCCCTGCAGGTGCTTTGTTGTAGTGCTTTTCAAAAAGTAGGTTTCATCCATTAGGTTATATAATCAATTCATGGGGTCAGGGTCAGCAGTTATAACTTTTTATTTTGAAATAGTTACAGATTTACAGGAGGCTGGAAATAAAGATGCAAGGAGAGGCTGTGTGTGGTTCTCCCAGCCTCCCCAAGAGTTAACATCTTACATGCCACATACAGTGTATAAGAAAGAGACTGACATAGGCAGAGTCCAGAATGCATTCAGGTTTCCCACTGCGTCTGCACTCACCTGTGTGTATGTCTAGCATTGCACAATTCCATCACACATGCAGCTCTGTAGGAGTCAAGGTTCCATAACCACAGGATCCCCTTATATACCCTAGCCACATCCACACCCTCCTTCCATCACTAACCCTTGGCACCATTAGCCATTCTCTATCCCTATTATTACATCATCTCACCAATGTTACATAAATGCAACTATGTCATATGCACCCATTTAAGATTTTTTAGCTCGGTATAATTTACTTGAGCTTTACCCAAGTTGCTGCACATACAGCAGTTTCTTTTCAGTGGCACAGAACTGCAAATGTCAGTGCATCACACCTTGTACAGGTAAGGATTGTTTTGTGAGGCTTATTTCAATCATATATGCAGTATATAAAGTATGTACCAGATCACAGAACTTGATATGGGTTTCATGCAAAAAATTTGAGGGCTGCTCTATCTTCTCCCTGCCCATTTTCTTCACAACACTTAAGATTATTTTAGACTTATTTTAATTATGTTTAAATGTTTATCTCAGGCCCCTAAACTCAACTGGAGCTCTTTGAAGGCAACTTGCCCATTTCAAGAGTGCAATCCCAAAGCCAAAGGCCCCACCGGGCAGTGTAGTAGGTGCTCAGATGTTGGGAGTTAAAAAGTTAAAACAGGAGCAGACGTAGGAACATTCTGTGCAGCAATGATTATCTGTCAGTAAGACTCACAGAGAGCGCATTCAGTGCCGGGCAGCCTCCAGCCCTAAACAAGCACATAGAGAATGTGGATCCCTTGTGGTGAGCCCTCAGGACTGCTGTGCTGGCTGCCACTGCAGCAACCCCCGCCCCCGCCTGCCCGCCCCAGGAACCCCAAGGGATCATACACAGATTGCAAAATTCCAATGTCCCTTCTTCTGTTTCAGAGTGAAGAGAATGCCTGTAGCTCCCCAGCTTCCCACTCTCCTCCTTGGCTGGAAATGCTCCAGAAAGTAGCCACAGACACAAGACAGATACCCTGACTGACTCAGATATCAAAACACCCATGCTGAGACAGGCTCTTCTTTATACTCACCCCTCTGCTCCTGGGCTCCTATGAGCACACCCCCCACCCACTCACAGGTACATGCAGTCACAGGGAAGGACCGTCGGGGGCCTGTGTGCAAACGCCCCTACCACTCAACGGGTACACACACACACACACACACACAGAGGGAGAGGCTGCTGGGGACCTATGTGTAACCCCCCCCCACACACACACACATACCCTGGTACACAGAGTCACAGGGAAGGATCACTGGGGACTTGTGTGCACACATCCCTACCGCTCACAGGTACATACACAGGGAGAGGTTATTGGGGCCCTATGTGCAGATCCCCCCAAACTTACAGGTATGTGCAGTCACAGGGACTCTTGGGGTAATACAGGATGACAAGGCAAAATCTAATTTTTAATTTGTGCCTTTCCGAAGTGATGGGATTATTTTGCCCCCAAAAATGAGTTAAAAGATGTCTGACCTACTCACTGCCTGTAGCCAGGCTGAGGCCCAGTCGTGGGGGAGGGGGGCGGGGGAACTAAAGTGGCAGCTTGGCCAGGCAGAAGCAGAGAGGCTGCAGAGCACACAGCCAACCTCGCCCTTGGCACCATGCCATGGGACCTGCTCTGCAGCCACGAGATGCTAAATCATTTCGTTAGTGATAAAAAGACCTCTTCAAAAACTCAAGTTCTTGTTGGCTCATATGCATATATTTTAAAAACACCTACGGGGGTATAAGTATATAAAATTCCCATACTCTCTGAGCACAATAATATCAGATGCTAAATTTAACAATCTCAACTATTAAATTGTGGATTTAATTTTCAGTCTGTCTGAAATCACATGTGTAAAATGGCATTTGAGATAATCTACATTTTCTAAAACCAACCAAAGGAAATTTTAAAGGAGACTAAAATTCCACACACCCTGGGCTTGGGTTTCTTGAGCCAAGAGTCTATGATCCTGTTTAATGCGAGACTGTGTATTCTGTAGCTGTGTTCGTTTCTTAAAAACCAAGAGGCCTATCTCCTACGAAGAGCAATGCCGCAGATGAACTTAGTGAGTGGGCTAATAACTCCGTGTAAGCACCAGGGGTTGGCAATGCACACTGTCACCAAGCCAAGACCAGGAAAGGTATTCCCCACAGCACGACCATTTAGTTACCTCATGTGTCCACTTGGGTCAGGTCTACTGCTCAAGAGTTTACCTGAGAATGCTGTTGTCCGGGAGTGGAGCATGAATTGGCCTGACCTGGCTGCTTACTGGGATCTGCGGTGGTGTTTGGCATCCTGGGAGCTGTGCAGTGGGCGAGATTGTTTGCCAGAGCAAGGCAGCAGCGGGGGTGGGCAAGGAGGGCTGGAGACCCCAGGCTCTGTGTTCTAAGCCAAGTGGAAAATTCAAGGACTCACTAGACTGAGCTGGTCACTGTCCTTAGGGTCCTGCGACAGCCCCACTTGAAACAGATGAGAGGAAGCCATTCCGGAGTGTTCATCACTGGTCTTTCTCCTCCTGTGGTAGAGGGAGGTGCCAGTCTGCAGGAGGGCTCTGCCTCAAGGCCCACACCAGGGTGTGCTTCCGTGTAGCCTGGACTCTTGCACGTTCGCTCTCACAGAGGGACCGCTGTGCAAAGGAGACCCCCAGTCACTTCCAGCTCGTCGCCCCTGTAACTCCCTTCTCCTCAGGCCCCTTCCGAAAAAGCTGGAAAAATGAAGTGTGAGGCACATACCACTCCAGAACTTGGCTGCTTCTACCTAATAAACCTTGGCGATGATTTCATACTAAAACACAAAGATCTAGATCATTCCTTCTCCTAAGCTACTGTGAAAACTATTGTACAGATCACCATCATTTGAGTAAAGTTTAAAATGTCTTGTTCTGGGCCTCAGGACTTGATGCCTTCAGTTCGACCTAATCATATTTACCTGCTGAGACCAGCATCAGGCCAAGCTGAGAGGAGCACAAGAGTCTGAAAAAGTGGCCTCAGTGGGGAGGATGAGGTAAGAGACACATGCCCAGGGAGCTCTGGACAGGGGAGGAGGAATCCAGACAAAAGACAATAGGTACCACTCAACCAGTGGGCTTTTCTCTGCTACTCTCTTCCCAAAATAAACACGGGGCAGTACCTTATAACCATGAAAAGTGCACTTGGTAGGTGCCAAGCACTATGTTGGCCTTTTTACAGATATAATTTCACCTTCTCTATCTCATTGTCTGTCTTTGCTCAAGCTCTACTGTCTTAAACAGAATGTTTTTGTTCTTAACTTAAAAAGCAATCAGAAATGCAAAGGATATGAAAAACTCCCAGACTTCCGTCCTGTGGTGAAACTAACAGCTTCCCCAACACAATTTTAGACTCAAATTTTAGTGCTAATAGTGTTTCCCTAAAGATGGAATAATCTACTGCCTAGTGTACTTCCATGGTTTATCACTAGGTATACTACGGGTACCTTTCCCTGCCCAGATAGATTGCTATCTATTTTTTTTAATGGCTAAGTTGTACCCCACTGTGTGGATGAAGTTACTTGATTACATGTCTGCTAGCAGCATTTAGGATGCTTTCAGTGTTTGTACTATCATAGTGATGCAGCAGGTATTTTTAACTTTTTAAAAAACGATTTTATTTATTTGACAGAGAGAGCACACAAGTAGGGGGAGCATCAAGCAGAGGGAGAGGGAGAAACAGACTTCCTCCTGAGCAGAGAGCCCTACGTGGGGCTTGATCCCACGACCCTGGGATCATGACTTGAGCTAATGGCAGACACTTAACTTACTGAGCTACCCAGGCACCCCAGGTATTTTTTAGTTTTAAATGCACTGTTACCCAGTTACTTCCCAAGGATGGACTTTCAGAAGTAAAATAAGGAGGTCAAAAGGTATCCTTTTGACAGATAAGATAATCAGAATAAGTCAACACTCCGTCAACACTGCACAAGGGCCCCTGACTCTCCAAACCCTTATCAACACTTCTAACATTTCACTGGGCAGAAATCACTTGTCATCTGACCTTGTATACCAGGTCATTTAATTTTCTTTTTGAATGAATTCCTTCTTTGTGCCCTTTGCCATTTTTAAAAAAGAATTAAAAAAAAAAAAAGTAATTATTTGAGAGAGAGAGGGGGAGAGAGAAAGCAGGAGCTGGGGGAGGGGCAGAGGGAAAATTAGGGAGCCTGCTCAGCAGGGAGACGGACACAGAGCTCCATCTCAGGACCCTAGGATCATGACCTGAGCTGAAGGCAGATGCTTAACCGATTGAGCTACCCAGGCACCCCCTCTCCCCACTTTTCTATCCTGAAATCATTCCCATTTTTGTGGTAAGAAAAGCTCTTACTGAACTCTCCCTAAAAAAGTTATTAATTTCTTGCCATACAGACAAGCTATCTTTCCCAATTTTTTGATTTCCACTTATATTAGATGGTCATCATTTTCTTTTATATAGAAGCATCTATTTGTCTGTTTCAATAATCATATACATTTAAGCATGCTGAAGCAGCTGCCAGCCCTGCTGGATCTTCTTCCCCCTTCACCATGAGCACTGCACTCTCAAGCTTCTCTTCATGTCCCCATCCAAAATAGTTCCAAGGCACCACTACCTATTCTAGAATGGAATGAAAGTGCCAGAAGGGAAGGGGCTCTGTTCTCATCACTCCTCCATCTTTAAGAGCTCCCAACATGATAAATATTCGCTGAATGAATAGAAAACCAGAACCACCTCCTCACTGGTCTCTTTGGCCCACCATAATACACTCTCCCACCCTGGCAGTCAGACTGATAATATCTATATCTGTGTATATATATATATATATATATTTTTTTTTTTTTTTTTTAAAGAAAGGGAAGGGGAGGGAGGGGGGACAGGGGAGACAGAGAGACAGAGAGAGAGAGAGAGAAACCCAAGCACGCTCCCTGACCAGCGTGGAGCCTGATTCCACAATCCAGAGATCACGACCTGAGCGTAAATCAAGAGTCTGTCACCCAACCAACATAGCCACTCAGGAACTCCCTGCCCCCATCCCCCTTTTTAAGTAGGCTCCATGCCTAACCTGATGTCCAGTGCTCCTGACCCCGAGATCAATACCTGAGCTGATGTCAACTGTCAGACGCTTAACCAAGTGAGCTACCCAGGGCCTTCAGACTGATCTTTTCAAGATATAAATCAGATCATGCTTCCCATGATCTGTAAACCCATCTTTACGCCCCACCAGGTCCCTGGTACTTCCCTAGCCTCATCCTCTACCCCTCTAAAGCCCACCGTCCTTAGGCTCCAAGCACCTGATCCTTCTTTGTGCTCCTCAGATGCGCCCCGCCCTGGGCTGGGTGAAGGCTGTTAAGGCTAGTTCCCGGTCTTTCAGGCCTCAGCATTATCAACTCCTCTGCAGGCCTGCTGAGGACACTAACGCTATTAGGGGATCCCTCCTCTCTCTCCAAACCCCTCTACATTCTCTTCCTTTCTTTGTTCCTCAGTGTCTGAACCCCCCCGTTGATATACTAATATTTGTTATTTCTCAAAGGGAAGGAAGTACAACCAAAGGGGGACCCAGACTGTACTCCTCTCCAGCGCCCCCGGGCCTGGAATGTGGGGAGGGTGTGGTCCGTGCACTCGGACGCCGGGGCAATGCACCCCCACCGCCCAGCGCCACCCCCAGCTCCCCAGTGCACCTGGGCCTCCGCGCTCCGGCGCTCCTCCCACTCCCGGCAGCTGGCCAGGTCGCGCCGCCACTGCTCGCAGGCCGGCCGTTCGCCGTGGACGTAGTAGTGGTGCAGGAAGTGTCTGGCGCTGCGGCAGAGCTTCCACTCCGCGCGGTAGACTTCGCAGGGGCGCGGCGGCTGCAGCGAGAAGCACGCCTGAGCCAGAAGCCGCTGCACTACCCGCCTAGGGACCTCCATCCCACCCCTTACTTGGGAGAAGCCTCGGGTAATCCGGTCGTTCGGCCCAAGGAGGTCCCTGCACGTCTAGGACGCCCCTAGCACTCACCCGCCAGCCTCCACCGTCCGCCATGTCCGGGCGACTGCGGAACCCCGCCTCTGAGCTCGCTAGCCAATGAAGATTGAAGACAAGCCGTACCGTGTGATAGACGGATAGGAACCAATGAACTCTGCGCTGTGACGCTGGACTCCTCCCCCGCCTCCGTGACACGCGCCAATAAACAAGACTTCCGGACTGAGCCGCCAATAACAGCCGGGGGGCGGTGACGAGCGGAGGAGGCGCTCAGCATGGCCAAGGGGCGGAGCGGGAGGGGGTTGCCACGGGGTAGAAAGCTCTGAGGCGCGCGGGCTGCGAGGCTCGAGAGATGACAGTGGCCCTTCCTCAGGTGCCTGGCGGGCCTCCCGGGATGCACAGCCACCTTGTTAGCTATTTCTGAAACTACGGGGTCCACGCCGGTTTTTAGCAATTTTATTAAATCTCAAAAGATAGGGTTCGTTTTCATAAGCACATACTGAGCATTGGCTCCTTGTGGCAAAGCTGTCAAGTCTTTGGATGCAGGGGACTCGGTGAGGGTGGTCCGCTGTGACTGTTGGGAGTTGGGGTTCTAGGGCGCCGGATGATCTCCCGAGGGAACGCAGGCTGGTAGTGGAGGCGAGCGAAGGGTGTTCTGAGCACAGTGGTGAGCTGGTCAAAGGCGTGGAGGCTGTGTGTGACACAGAGTAGAGGGGAGAACCTTGCTAAGTGTGGGGCGCCTTGCATGTCTGATTAGGAGTGAAGGCTTTACTCTGGGGCGTGGGAAGACATGGAGCCTTTATAAAAAGGAGGTGACAAGAGACAAAGCAAAGAGGCTCGTGATCTGCGGAGGAGCCCTGCAGTACCTACACAGGGGTTCTCCAACTTCCACAGACTTAATCCAAAGCGGGGGACAACGAAGTTGCTGGGCCCACCCCAGTATCCAGACTGGGTCAAGACTGCCTGAGGGTGGACCAGAAAGCTGCAATTTAACCAGGGGTCCTGCCAAGCTGGCTCACAGACCAAGCCTGAAGACAGAAGGCTGCAGGCCAGGGTGCAGCAGTAATGACCAGGATTTTTGCTCTGGGTGACCCCTCCCCTCTGTTACCAGAAATTCACCAACAGGATCCACCCCTGGCCCAGGCAGGAAAGTGTGGCTCAAGCAAAGGACCAGGAGTGTTTTCATTGCTTACACAGAAGATGTTGCTTAGGGAAGACAAAAACCCAAGGCCAATCAGCGTCTTACCGTAAAATTCATTATGCATCAAATGACACATTAGCCAATGTGATCCTGCAAATGGCTGCCTACCCACCAGGGGCGCTTCCACCTCGGCTAGTGAAACACAGACCCATTAAGGGGAGGGTCAGGGAAGTCACAGCAGTGCTTCATGCCTGTTGAAACCTTGTCCATGTCAGTGGTGACCCTTTGAGCCATAGCCCAGCCCTCATCTTCATGACAATCACCTACGCTCTTGATCTGATGACATGTGGGTGGACCCTGGGCCACCATCCTGAAGGGAACTCCTCTCTTGAGTGTTGAGGGAGTTCTATCCAGAGACAGACCCCTCTACCTTCAAGCAGGAGTCCTCCTACAAAAGGAGACCCTGTTCGGGCTGACGATCCCCAACACAGGGGTCAGAGAGCCTCATCTCTCCATACATTCTCCAGAAGACTCCCAGAGGAGCTCTTTTCTAATGACAGGATGGAACAAGGGACACCTGCAAGCAAGTCTTCCTCCACCTCCTGGTTGGTGGCCCAACCAATCCATGTTGATACCTAATTAAACATTTAGAGGCAATCCAGGTTTAATCATTGCCTGTTTTTATTTGAAATTCTTGATGTAAAACTCTTTTCAAGGAACAAAAGAGATTAAATTAGAGTAACATGTCAAAAGAGCTCACATTATAGAAAGTGGTCCGAGACCAAATTAATGCTAATAAAAAAGGTAGGCCAGCAGAACCTTGGATAATTTAATACATTAAAACCGGGAGTAGGGGGTAGGGAAGGAGAAAGAGGACTGTATCTTTAGCACTTATTTATCCTAATATTCATATTTGTGCTACATCATGAAGCTGTTTTACCTTAGAACAGATTCATTAAGGAGCTAATTATTTCCATATGAAATCAAATTACAAGATGAAATGTATTCAGATCAGGAATCCGCCTTCTGAAGAATGGTTCTTTGAGGGTGGGGAGAATTATCAAGATGTAAAATAAAAATAGAAACACCCTTCCTCATACAATTGCAGCCAGAGTAATGGGATAACCACTATTTATAGAGCCTGTATCTATTTAAGCCACTTTTTTTCTAGGCCAAAGGCAATGCTCTAAGCTATCGACCTGGAAAAACAAGGAATAAGTGAAAAAAAGAGAAACAACACCTCAAGTTAGAGCAGTTCAATCCCCTCCATTGACTTGCATCAGGAATTAGGGAACTCTGCTTTGGCTAAGGCAGTGGGAGCAACCCCTCAAGGGTTGAAAGCAAGAAGGGGCAAGGAGGAGGCTGCCTGCCAGACCTCAGAGTGAGATTTCTCCTTCCCCAAATCATCCACCGAGTCTGACTGTTCCACTTCCAGGTCACACGCAGTAATTCTTAGGTAACTCTAAACAAAACCTAAAGTGACAGAGCATCTTCTGCAACAGTCTCATCCCCATCAGAGCCAGTAACTAAAAGCCATTATGTTGCAATTGATTATTTTATTTTCCAGTCAGCCAAGAGTCCCAACTTATGGCTTTCTTCCCTTTTTACGCAACGACTGTCCTTCTCCAGAGAAAGCGACGAATCTGCCTCCAGCTTCATCCTGAGTGTGAAGATAAAATACTATTTTCAGAAACTCCTTGGAGGCTTAGAATAAACACTTGATTTTGTTGACTCATGTGCCAGCCACCCGTGTCCCTTACTTCCCTGTTATTCATAATACTTTGAATAATGGCTTTGAAATAGAAATCATAATCTACTCAATTAAGAAACGAAACCAGAGAATTATAACTATGCCTCGACCACATCCTTTATTCTCAGGTTGAATGTACATCCTTCTGCAGAAGCACCGCTATTTTCAAGATGTAAAAAATGCAAAACACACCCCCAAAAGAAAAATCATCGATAACTCCACCACTCAAAAATATTTCCGGCCACTTTACTATATATGCTTATGTAAATTATTCCCATACTTCCCCAGTCTCAAGTTGATGAATTTCTTTTCTAGTACACTCTAAAGGCTACAGAGAATTCCATCATCCAGGAGAGGAAGGCTTTCATCATTGGATATTACTTCCAGATTGGGGTATTTTAAATTGCTGTGGTGAGTGCTGCTGCCCCTCGGAACAATTTGTTACTTAAACTGTAACCCCCGGAGGATTTTACTAGTTGCCAAGCGCATTTAGATATGGCCTTAAGAAAAACATATACTGGCAACGGGTCTTTGAGGAGAAGGACGATATACCACCGTGAAGCTGGGCAGCTGGGGATGCCCCGCTCGCTCAGGGCGGAAGGCCACCCCTTCACAGAAGCCGGGTAGCCGGGAATGCCCGGCCCACCCAGGGCAGAACGCCGCCTACTTCAGGAAAGCTGAGCACCCGGGAATGCCCCGTCAGCTCAAGGTGGAACGAAAACCACCTGCTTCCTTTTTCCGTTATCGCTCCTTTCTCTTCCCAGAAGCGCCCGTTGTTAGATGAGTCCTTTGAATGTGCTTGTTTAACTATAAACTTTATCCTCCTCCTTGCTTGCCTGCAAGACTTGACAAACGTTTGACCTTCATCGATCCTTCTGTTGGCTATCGTTTTCTATCCAATAAAAGTGAGACAGTGGAGTTGCTCCTGGTAGCAGTCCTTTTCGACTGTTGTCCCCTGCTCCCAATCTCTTGCAGCTGACTTGTTTGTGCCTAATTCTTCTCCTGTTGCCGACTGGAAGCGGCAGTGAGCAGCTTCATGTGTTTGCACACAACTCTGATTTTTTTCTTGGAAGTGTTATTCTACCATAAAAGGCCTGCACAATTAAATTTTTTCTTTCCTTTTTTTTGGGGGGGGGTGTTGCACGTATTTTTAAGGCTCTCAATAATACAGTCACTAACAGGCCCTCAGAAACATTCTATTAAGCTATTTTCCCACCAACAGCAACAGGGCCTGGTTTTTTGCAACTGAGAATAGCAGGTACCTTTAAGGAGCTTATACTGTTAGTCAGTGAGAGGCATTCTCCATGGAAGGAGAGGATTTTGTACTCCCTGATACACAGCCCTGCACCTGCCCTGTCCCACCCCCACACAGGAGTGCATCGCTGGCAGGGCCTGCACACGGTTTTATGTGGTGGCGACCATGTACATCTGAGTCATAGCTGTGCCATTCATTCTTCCTTTCCTGCAGAGCCTTCTGTTTGTCCCGCTGTCCCTGTGTCTGATTTCTCTCTTCTGCATACATTTCCTCACAGCAGGCATCCTGCTGGTTATGTCTGTTTGGTAAACTGTTTTTTTTTTTTAAGATTTTATCTATTTATTTGACAGAGAGAGAGATCACAAATAGGCAGAGAGAGAAGCAGGCTCCCTGCTGAGCAGAGAGCCCAATGCGGGACTCGATCCCAGGCCCCTGGGATCATGACCTGAGCCGAAGGCAGAGGCTTAACCCACTGAGCCACCCAGGCGCCCCGGTTATGTCTGTTTGAAGGTGTATCTCTGTGGCCATCCTCTTGGTGCTGCAAACAGCTTCACGGCTCCCTGTTTCCTGGATCTAGGTCTTTCTTATTTCTACTTTATGCCCTCATTTTAGTAGGGTACATCCTCCAAACACTTCCTGAGAAAGGGTGCTTCAGGAATATCCTTTTGTGAGATCCTACATGGCTGAAGATTGCTTTTTCTCCTCTCACTTTACCTGACAGGTTGACTGGTGTTACCATGCTAGGGCTGCCGTAACAGAATACCACAGACTGGGCGGCTGAGACAAGAGACATTTAGTTTTTCATAGTTCTGGAGAATGGAAGCCTAAGATCAAGGTGCTGACAGGGCTGGTTTCTTCTGAGGCCTTGCTCTTTGGCTTGCAGATGGCTGCCTTCTTGTGATGTTCTTGCATGGTTTTTCCGTTGTACATCCAACTTTCTTTTTATAGGAAGAGTCAGACTGCGTTAGGGGCCACTCTACTGGCCTCATTTTAACTTAATTGCCTCTGTAAAGGCCTTATCTCCAAATACAGATCACATACTGAGGTGCTGGGGGTCAGAGCTTCAACAAAAGATTTGGGGGAACACAATCCAGCCTGTAAGAGCTGGGTACAGAATGTTTTGGAAAAGTTTCCTCTCAGAATTTTGGAGAAGCTACTCCATTATCTCCTAGCTTCCTGTATCCTGCACTAAAATGATGCTGTTCTTAATCAGTGGTATAACCTCTTTCCTCCTTCTGGAAGCTTTAGATCTTTGCCTTGATAGGGGGCTATTTTCATTCATGGGCTGGACACTCAGAAGGTCCTCCTGGCTGCAAACTAATGCCCTTGCATTGGGAAAAATTATTTTCCTAATGGTTCCTGACCCTTTGGTTTCTCTAATCTCTTTTCAGAACTCTTCAAAAAGTAAAAACTTTCCCGGGGCGCCTGGGTGGCTCATTGGGTTAAAACCTTTGCCTTCAGCTCAGGTCATGATCCCAGGGTCCTGGGATCGAGCCCCGCATCGGGCTCTCTGCCTACGTGTGATCTCTGTCAGTCTAATAAATAAATAAAAAATCTTTAAAATTAAAAAAAAAAATGTTGTGCTTAAAAAAAGAAAGTAAAAACTTTCTGACTGCAGTCTCCACACTGGGGAAGTTGGCTGGGACATTCCTCGGGGGTTGCCAGACTATCCAGAGAAAACTCCTCCAACTGCAATGAGCAACCCTGGTAGCCAGCATGGGAGGCAAGCAAGGGAAGGACACCGAGGGCAACAACAATTCAGAATGCAAACTGTCACTCATTCTTTTAATTCTGTCCTGCTATCCACTGTGTTGATGGCCCCTATCTAGGGACCTACCATAATGCCTCTTCCGGAAGATAAGCCTCCAGCCTTCTCCTGGGGTCAGGCAGGTACAGCCCCACGGTGGGGAGGAGTGCTGCGGTTCTAAGTTCTTTGTGACACACATTCCATCTTTAGCCCCCCATTTCCAGAGGTACCTTTCAGGCTCTACTATCTAAACCAATCGGCCTTTTGGCTTTCTCCACAGGCAGCTCAGGATGCAGCTTCCATGGCTTGTGGTCTGTTATCTCTTTGTCTTTTTGTTCTGGGGCTTTCAAGTTTTGTAGCAGTTGCCTCCTCTTCTCATCAATGTCTTTATTACCTTATTACCTTGTGCCACAGCTTTAGTGGGGGTTCAGGATGGGGTAGATCTAAGTGTGTGCCTTCAATCCCATCATCAGCCGTCCATTCCTTCTGGACTGGACTTCTGGATTAAACAGCTCCAGCTATGCCTGCCAGCCTTGGTCTCCCTTCCCCTCATCTCCCACAGTCAGATCACAAGTCAGCCTGCAGGAAGCCCCTGCTGAGGCCTCTAGGCCTGAGGTAGCAAGCCCCAGCCTGTGGCTGGCAAAGGCCTGGAAAGGCACTCAAGGAGGAATCAGAGGCTGAGGTCTCATTGAGGATCACACTTGCTCCCCTGAGCCTGGACGTTCCCCAATCACCCCCAGGTAGAGGGAAAGAGTTCAGTGGTCAAGAGGCTGGTGAAGGCCCAGCAGGCAGGAGCTAGCCAGTAACTGGTCCTGTTTAGCCGCCCATCCTGAATAGTCTCACAGAACATCTGCCCTCTAGCCTACCCTAGATGCCCAAGAGACTGAGCCTTTGAGAAGAGGAACCAGGAGAGTGGTGGATCTAAAGTGTTGGTGTTCTAGAAATACATAGCACAATGGCCATGGCTGCTGGGTGGTGTGGGGCATCTGCAGTAGGGTGTGTTGGGTTTTCTGAGCTGGTTTCCAACACTCAGAAGAAGTGCCCACAAGTTGGGAACATACCCTTTGCCAACACCTGCCCCAATCTGCAGCCTTCCCTTCTTGTAACAGGGAATTTCTGGGCCAGGGGAGGCCATGTCTGGAGGGTGGTGGCACAGAAGCAGCCATGTAGTGGTCAGGAGCTTGTCTCTGTGGCCTGGGTGCCCTCACCTCCACATACCATGGTGCTGGGGATTAAACAGTTAAGTACAAAGCACCAGCATGGGGCCTGGCACTTGGGTCAGAACTCTGTGAGCTGGTATGACACTGATCAGCACTACCAGGTGTCACCAGAGCTATGGCCTATGCACACCCCTAACACAGCCTTAACAGGACAATCAGGGTACCAGGGAGAGGGGAGCCCAAGGCACGGGGCGGGGGGGGGGGATATGACAGGCCTCATTCAGATTGGGAAGAACTCTCCAGTCATTGCTAACAAACCAAACTGCTCATTACCAGTGAAATAAACTTACCTCTTCAACCTTTTTGACCAGTGGACGTGAATTTCTGATGAAAGTGATCTTACCCAGTTTAAATTCATAATTGGGAATTCCTCTGTGAAGGAGAAGAAGAAAAAAAAATGGAAAAATGTTAGTTGTGGGAGAAAAGAATTAAAGTTCGTTCCTGACCATCGAGAGAAAATCAAGCAGAAAGAGGCAAGTGTCATCCCGGCGACTCACTCTGGGCTATAGCACTGTACCCCTTCTGGGCTTGGCCAGCCCTCTGGTGCTTCCCAGCCTCCTTTCTGAAGTAACCAGAAGGCAACTGGGGCAGAGGCCTGTGGACCTGATGCATGGCCTGCTGTGGAGGCTTGGTGGGCCTTTACCATCTCTGTTCTCTAGTCTCACAGACCCTGCAAGGGCTATATTCTCATTAAACTCTTTATGCTCTCTTAAGAGACTGGGTAAAAACCCACACTTCCAGGGGAGCCTCACTGGCTCAGTGAGTCAGGCATCTGCCTTCAGCTCAGGTCACGATCCCAAAGTCCTGGGATCAAGCCCCATGTTGTGCTTTCTGTTCAGCAGGGAGCCTGCTTCTCCCTCTCCACCTAGCTTGTGTTCTCTCTCTCTCAAAATAAACAAATAAATAATAAAAAAACAAAACAACACACAAAAAAACCACACACCCAGCATTCTCCTTCTGCTCTAATACACGAGGTAGACAGGTGACATATGTCATCCCCACCACCTCCATGACAACCGCCAGAGCAGGAAACCTGCTCTGAGAGTCCCTGAGCCAAATGACAAAAAACACATTAAGGCAGCTCCGGCCTCCTGTTCGAGGGAAGTTGACATAATGGGACTTGATCAATTATTGGAAGTCACAAAACAGGAAAATAGAGAGATGACTAAACAGGAACCAGAAAGACCTGAAACAGCAGGGCAAGCTGATCAGGAACCACTTGGAGGTGGGCGGAGGTTGGACCACAGTGGGAGAGGCTTGGTGGATGAGGCAGGGCACCAATCTCCTCCCCACTGAAACCCCTTGGGGAAACACAGGCTCAGGTGGTCCTCCGGCCCACTGAGGAGAGCAGGCAGGGGCCAGTCGTCCATACCACCAGCCTCCTTGGTCCAGGCTTTGTCTCCGGAGCTTGAATTAGGCAGCCCCAGCCCAGGAACGTGGCACAGAGTCTCCCTAGAGGATGACAAAAAACCCACCTTTTGATGTCTCCAGGCTTGACTGGGGAGGGGCTGGGTTCTACACCTTTCTTCTTCCCATCCAGTCTATTCCCGGAGCCAGAGAAGGCCTAGATGAGGGAGCAGGAGAGTGCGAAAGAGCTGATGAGCACACACACATCCTGTGGCCAGAGATTGCTGCCAGGATGTATGGGGGAGGTGCTGCCCAGAACCCTTAGGGACTGAAGCCCTCACTCCCCAGCTGCTGGAGTACGGTAGGCCAAGAACTTTCCAACAGCCGCTCAGGGGATTGCTGTGAGATGAAAGGAGCCTACTGCTCAAACACAGCCTCCCTACACAGGCAGCCAGTAGCTAAGGACAGGTTGAAGGTTCTGGCCCTAGCCTCTGCAGGACCACCGAGTTCGGTGCCCTAAGGGTGGGCTAAGGCCTCTGTTGCAACAGCTCAGCTCCGCTTTCCAGGCCTGACTCCTCTGCCGCCTCCCAATACCCTGGTGCCAGAGCCCTGGTTATCTCCACCTGCTTCCCAGGGAGGCTGGCTGGCCACAGTGCTGGGAGGTCAGCTGCAACTTCCCTTCAAAGAGTCATGTTCTCAGAGATAAAGCAGAATGTGGTCCCCTCTGGTGAATATAAGAGAAGGGTGTCCTATTTTAACTTTTTGGTAGGTTAGAAATCTTCAAAAAGAAGAAAAATTGGGGCCTGCCTTATAGAATTGTTTGGAGGATTCCAGGACAAAGTGGATGTGAAGGACCACGTCACCGAGAAAGCACCAGATATGTGCGTGCACAAAAACCACATCCCTGCAGAGGAACCCAGATGGCACGGCGGAAGCACAGAAAGTGAAACTGTGGCCTGGTACTCACACGGAAGCCCAGCTCTCCGGCATAGCCGCTGTGGTCAGCTTCGCCCTCCTGATGGGGACAGAAAGACGGGTGATGAGCCTCTCACTGCTACTGCTATCCCTGCACCCCCAACAGCTGGGACATGCTGTCCTCTGGGAGCAGGGCACATGGCCGTGTCAGCATCAGCAGAGGCCAATCACGACGTGTCTGTTGCCACAACATGCGCGGGATGCCCTCCCACAGAAGCCCCATCACTGAAGTGGGCAAACAGTGCCAGGGCTGCGGGGGGACGCCGGACAAACGACTTACAGTAGACTCCTCATGCTGGACTTGTCTTTCTGGCTCCTTATAGCCCAGTGGGGCATCGAAGTCCACCTGTGGTCCCAAAGGGAAGAGTACAATTTTGAGATATGGGGGCACTGAGGCTTTCTTAGCATTTGTGTTTTCACTTGAGACAACCATAGGTTCACATGTGGTAGCAATGCGACAGAAAGCTGCCCCTGTATACTTTGCCCAGATTTCCCCAATGGTAACATTTTATAAAATCACAGAGGATCGCTGCCTGAATGGCAATAGTGGCACTGTCCTGCCCTCCCATTCAGATTTCCCACTTAAGTTCTCACAGTTTTATCACAAGTATAGGTCAGTGTCTCCAATGCCACAGTTGAGACACTGGATCGTTCCGACCTCAAAGGGACCCCTCAAGTTGTCCCATTATAACCACACCTGCCTCTCTCTTGGCCTGCTCCTGATGCCTGGCAACCACCACTATGTCTTCCATTTCTAAAGTCCTGCTGATTTCAAGAACGTAGCTGACAAATGGAACCAGAGAGAATATAACCTCTTGAGATTGTCTTGTCCCCTCCTGCTCGGCAGCGTTCCCTGGAGACCCATTAGCCTACTGTGGGTACCACTAGCTGCTTCCTACACAGAAGCTGAATAAGCTTCCTTGGCTTTCCAAAATATCCACGCTATGGCATGTCTGCAGTGCCACCTTGGGGTGTGGCCACCTCAGAAGTAGCTACAGCTTTGCCACCTCTCTTGGCTGCAGGTAGGTCGCCAGGTGCGCAGCCTCCTCTCAGTGTTCTGGTATCACCTTCTTCTGCCTCTGTCACACACACAGTCCCAGGGGCTGCATGACACCCTGGTGGGGCACTGACTGCCCATATTCCCCTGGCCCAAGCATACTGCAGGCAGCAGAGGTACTCACGTTCATATCACACTCAATGATAGACACGGCCTTGTCAGGCTTCGTCTCCATCACCCGCAGCTCATAGATCTGTGGGCAAAACACAAAAATCAGGTGCGTGGTTTCGTGGGCTGTCCCCACTCATGTTACTGCGGCTCCCTGCCTAGCTCCTGTGGACATGCTGTTCACCTCCCTGACACCCTCCCCCAGCCGCCACCTCTTGCTGTGACGAGGGGGCTGGCTGCCTGCTTGGATGCCTTCCCATCACTCAAAAGAGGCTGTTCCCTATAAGTGGTTCAAATCAGGCAGGGTAGTTATGCATCAAATTGCAAAAGGCACAACCTTTATCCCAGAAAGTTCACGTCTAGGAATTTATTCTGAGTAAGTAATTAGCTAAACATCCCAAGAGAAAATTCTGAGACAGCTCTCTCCATTATGACTAATGAGAGTGCATGCTCAAAATACCTACCGATAAATCAGTTAAATGAGTGTTATTTGTTCATATATAAAGAAATTAAGTCACCAGTGGAATACTATGCAGCCAACAGGAAAAGAAGTTTAAAGACCAGTCACACTGCTGTGTGTCTGAGTCGATCTCAAGTATGTAACAAACATAAAAAAGCCCTGAAGGGCAAGAGTTGAAAGTGGCAGAATCTGCTTTTTCCTGCATTGTTTTTGTTTTTTTAGCTAGGGTATGCCTTGCTTTTCTAAAGAACAGTCTGGAGAGTCCCAGCATTAAAAAAAACCCTAAACATTAATGAAGTGAGAGGGCTTTGTGTCCCCAGCCTGTTTTCTAAAATTTCCTCACGAGGCCCCTGGGTGGTTCAGCCAGTTAAGCATCTGCCTTTGGCTCAGGTCATGATCCTAGGGTCCAGTGACTGAGTCCTGGTCCGGCTCCTTGCTCGGAGGGGGAGACTGCTTCTCCCTCTGCCCCTCCCTTACTGCTTGTGCGTGCTTGATCTCTCTCTGAATAAATAAAACCTTTTTAAAAAATAAAGTGTCCTCATTATTTATTGAAGATAAGCAGCAAGGCATACGTGCCACTGTGTGGATATAACCCGGTTTCTCCACTCAATACCTGGGCTAGGTCCACCGGTTTGGCCATCCCGTCTACACTACCACCAATACTGCCAAGATATCCGTCAACGCTGGGACCACAGGTTCTCATTTTGTTACAGTCGTGCTTTCAAACTGAAGGTCACAGCTGATTAGTGGGCCATAAAGCCAACTGTGTCATAACCAGAGCTGGGAAAGAAAAATCTTGCAAGGAGCACAACAGAAACACTAGACTACGTTGCACGCAGTAAAGAGAAATTCTTGTGACTTTTTTTAGTTTTTTGTGTGGTCATGCTGCCTCTAAAACAGTCATTTTATTATTTATTTATTTATTTTTAAAGATTTTATTTATTTATTTGACAGAGAGAGAGATCATATGTAGGCAGAGAGGCAGGCAGAGAGAGGAGGAAGCAGGCTCCCTGCCAAGCAGAGAGCCCAATGCGGGGGCTCGATCTAAGGACTCTCTAGGATCATAACCTGAGCTGAAGGCAGAGGCTTTAACCCACTGAACCACCCAGGCGCCCTAAAACAGTCACTTGAAAATGTTTTTAAACCTTCAACATGTACAGAGAGTTTCTAGGTATTTTTATTGATTGAATATTCTCTTGGAGTGCAAATAGAGAACACTTTCATTCATCTTTTCCAGTATTTGGGATGTCCTTGTTTCAGGTTCACATGTTAAATATTATTTCTGCTTTATGTGGGATGTTTACCAAATTTACTTCATATTTGCTAGTTTATTTGTTTGCCATTCCTTCTGGCACACTGGTCTTTCCTTCTAGGATACTGCTTACTCCTGAAGCTCATGCTTTTCAAGTTCCACAGGTAAATAAACTCTCTTGGATTTTATTAATCTGAAATTATTTTGATATTGCTTTCATTCTTTAAAGATGAAGATGACTGGTGACAGTTCCTTTCCGTCCTCCTTTGGAGATACAGTCGATCCTTGAACAATGGGTTTGAACTGCACTGGTCCACTTAACCCGGGGAGTTTTCACAGTCCAGTGCCTTAAACCTGTTTTCTCTCACTTGTGACACTTAGTAACATTTTCTTTTCTCTGCTTTACTCTACTACAACAGCCCAGTTTAAGACACACAACCCTACACTACGTGTGTTAATTTGCTGTTCCTGTTTATGGTAAGGCTCCCGGTCTACAGTAGGCTATTAGTAGTGAAGTTTTGGGGAGTGTGAAGTTATACACAGATTTTTCACTGTGCAGGGCTGGGTGGCCTAACCCCATATTCTGCAAGGGTCAACTGTTTTCTGTTATTTTAGGCTATAATAGCTACCATTCTTTTTAAGTACCTTCTCTCTGCCTACCTCTCCATATCCTATTCGGTGTCTGCAACTCACCCTATGGGATGGATATACACTATACTCCCTGTAAATGTGGGGTGAAGGCCAGCTCTAAAGCAATTTCCCTTACTGCCTCTTCACAACAGCGACACTCCTCCGTCCTCTCCTGCTGGCATTTTCACTGAGTACGTGTGACTTTCTCAGGATCCCCAGTACCCTAGTTTCCCCTGCGCTCATGGCTTTGACTCTCTGTGTAGAATTCTAAGGCCCTTCATGAATTCTCTATCAGCTGTTATTTAACTCTTTGACTGTTTTTTCAAATGTGCCTAGTTATTTTTGGTAGTCTTTTGCTGATTGCTAAATTTTATGATTCCATTTACAAAAATTTCTTTGAACATTTTATACGTAATTACTTGATGTTTGCATCTGAAAATGCCAATACTGGGTCGCCTGAGTGGCTCAGTTGGTTAAGCGTCTGCCTTTGGCTCAGGTCATGATCTCAGGGTCCTGGGATCGCGCCCCGTGTCTGGCTTCCCTGCTCAGTGGGTTCTCCCTTTCCCTCTGCCCTTTCTCCCCCTCCCAGTTCATGATCTCCCTCAGATAAATAAAATCTTCCCAAAAAACTACAAAACCCACAAAAGACAACAAAACCCGAAAACGCCGATACTGATTTCGCTAAGGGTCTGTCTGCTTTTCTTGTCTCTGCTTGGGAATCTGGTGGTTTTATTATGAACTCCTGTTTGCTTGCTCCATCTACAGTAATCCTGAGGGTTTAACTAGTATCTGGGTTCCTTCTCCTGGGATGAGGACAACATCCATCTCTGGATCTGTTTAAGCCCCTTAAAGGCCTTACTTTAATGTGAAAGCTTCCAGTTCTGATAGCTCACTGACACACTGGCATGGCCATCTGCACACAGGACAACACTGAGAGAGATTCTTAAAAACCTCCTATGTTCTAAGCAAGACCAAGAAGACAGTCACAATCTAGACTTTATCCTAAAGTAAATTGGGTTTTATCAGAAAGGCCCTTCCCTACTTCCAAAAGTAGAGGTCCAAACAAGCATTTCATTTCTATGCCACTCACCTTCCCTCTTTGTGCAAAAATTTCAGTATTCTCCTTTATCATCAATTCGGATTATAATTAGCATTACTACCTTCATACTAAGAATGTTTACATTAAAGCGGCCCATAATTAATTATGAAAGCTTCAAGTATTCAGTTAAGGTAGAGAGCACCTAAATTGTTCCCCACTAGCTAAAGGGAACAAGATTATTTTTTAGTTTACGAGAAAACATCAAAGTGTGATTCAAAACCCACAAAACTGAAAAATAAGGATTTTCAGCAACGGATGCCTCAAACAGAAGGAAACTGAGAACACTCTGGATCCCTACATTGACATGAAGGGAGCAAGCAGCTGACCACGGGCACCTGTTCTCAGTTGTGAGAGCCTGAGTCCATGACGGGACGGGAGAGTGTGTTAAGGGGCAGGGAGCTGGCCTTGGGCAAAGCCGAGCAGGGGCTGTGCTCTCTCTCCAGCACCAGGAGGTCTGCTCTGGCAGCAACTCCACGAGGGTCACCATCCACTGTCACAGCGGGTGAGGGTGTCCACATGGCTGTGCTCCATGCCTGTGGCAAGATGGGAAAGGGGCAGGCTTGCCAACTATGACAGCTCTCCTCCACCTGTTGCCACAGATAATGGGAAAGTGGATAGCGTCTTGAATTTTGTGTCACTTATACAGGATACAAATGAGAAACGGGAGGACGAGAGACAGCATTTTACTTTATGGCGACATTGTCTAGATCTAGAGAGCTAGGAAGCACTGAATCACAGACGAACATATATGGTATTCAGACCCAAAAGATTCATGTGCCAGGGGAGCTTCCAAGGGAAAACCAGAGCTGAAGAAAACAAGAGGAAGAGGACATGTGGTCCCATGAGAAGGAGAGGTGACCTCAGGCGACACTGTCCGTAGACAGAGCCAGGCTCTGCTTTTCCTGTGCCCCACAGGACTTGGGGCACGTTGTAGGGCCAGCTCCTCAAATCACAAGGATGAGGACCCAGGCTGCTTTGTTTCTGTGTCCCCAGACCAGCAAAGGGATTAGCTCAGATTATGGGTGCAGTGAAGAGCTTCTTAACAGAGACACAATCAACACTGTTGGCATCATGGGATGCAGACATATAACTAATAACGTGAAGCTCAGGCACCTGAAAACGCAATACATCAATTCTCAATCAAATCAATCAAATAGAGCTGATGAATGAATTACTACAGGACTCTAAACATGAACTCATGGGGACTTAAACAAACAAAGAGCAGGCAACCATCATGATAAAAGCCAGGCATACTCTGCTTAAAAAGAACCCCCATTCAAACCCCAGAATGGACACTGTTGGTCCTCACCGGCTGTGACCTCTGCTGACCGGGACTCCAGGCCCTGCTGGCCCCATGGTGGAGACACTCACCTTCTCATTGTAGTTGATGGCAATCACGTCCCCCGTGGTCAGACAGGCAAAGTTTCTCAAGGCGTTCTCTAATCTGTAGACACACACTGTCAAGGTAACATGGCAACACCGGTACCTCAAATCTGAAACAAGTTCCGTGAGAGGTTTAGATAATCACTGTCATTAATTTCTACAACACCGACAGTGGGATATGACTCAGCAATAATTATGGAAGGGTAAGCTCCTAGCACGGATGAATCTCGCAAATGCCACTGAGGGAAAGAACCTGCCACAAAGCGTTCCCTCGAGAAAGGCAGCTCTCTGAGGGCCAGGAGGCAGTGGGAAGTTCCCAGGGCTGGAGGTCGGGTGAGGATGGGCGGGGAAGGGCACAGAGGCCCTCTTGGAAAGATGGAAACGTTCCAGATATACAAGTGTTCCCATTCATCAATCCATCAAACTGTGCATTTTATTCTATGTAAACTATACCTGAACAAGTTGATCTTAAAAGAAAAAAAGAGTGTATGATAAACAGGCCCCCTCAAAAATCAAAAATGTTCTCTGACACTTTTGTTGTTTCTATCTTTTGGGTGGTAACCCAACTTTAGGGGTATGTTTAAAGAGGAAAACTAAAAAAATAATAAAAATTAGGAAGGAAAAAGTAACCTATAAACTTTTTTCTAATAATAATTAATAAAAATGTCTTAGAAACTGAGTAGTCCAAATGCCCAGGCGAGGGAGTAATGCCTATTCACACAGAATATTTTTACCACGTCATCCTCATCAATTCGGAGGATTATTTTAAACAGAATGGTCACACATACACTGTGGCTCCAGAACCCAGCATTGGGACATGGGACAGCATGTGAGGCTTTCAGAGTCTCACAGAGGGTACAAGATTCAGCCTGACTAGAATCCCTATTCTTCCTCTCACCCTGTTTCTTACTCAGACAGCCTTCCAAGATGAGAACAGCTTTGTGTAAAGGGTATTCTGTGCATACTGTCTTTGTCCCCTTGCATAAAATGCCACGCTGTTGGGGTGCCCTGCCCTAACTCCCCTGGTAAGGCGAGAGGCACTGAGCTGTCACAGCCAGCCCTCTGGGCCTCTAGGGGCAGAGCTGTCCTCTGCCTCACAGCTCTGTGTGCCCTCGGCCTCTGGGCTGAGTCTGGCTTTTACTATGAGTGTCTTTATCCTGTCAGCCAGCCTAGGGAGCACCACACTTCCTCTCAGCTGACAATGCGGACACTTTTTCCCTACGGGCTAAAAAAGTTAACCATGAGGCTCTAGAAAGAGCCTCTGAAAACATGGCTCTAGAAAGAGCCTCTGAAAACCATGTGGTAAGTCTATATCAAAACACACATGAAAACCAGAGAAAAACCGTAAGGGGCTGCAGTCACGGAGGCAGACACTTCCGGGCCCTGCCAGGCAGGTGAGTACATCCAAGGTGGAACTCTGAGGGACCCGGGCAAGCAGATCTTGCCACAGGATGTCATCCTGCCTATAAGTCCGGAAGCATTCAACAGTGACTGCCAGTGAGCACAGCTCCCCAGACCCCCACCATGTCCAGGTCCCTGTCATAGGGGACTTGACAGGCTTGTCACAGACACGGTCAGCAGAAGACAACACAGTGCACCCACATCCAGGACATGGCCAGCAGCAGGCTCGCTCCTGGGTTTGGGGTGGTGATGGGGATGTGCAACCGGGGGGAGACGGTGGAAAGAGACTTTTTTTTAAAAACTGTCTACCTATCTGTATTGTTAAATTGTGTTTTTTTTTCCAAGCCTTTTAAAAACAGGCAACGGAGTGACCGCTCTGTAACATGATGTGAATAAGCCAAGGTGGGGCCTCTAAGCCAGAGGTCTAGACCATAGAGGACTCACAGCATGCTCCTTGCCCACACCTGTTACTCCTTTCATTAGCAACATACATATCTGGCTTACATTCAGAGACTATACCAAAAACCACTAAAACCTATAATCTTTTCTTTCTTCTTGCTGACAGAAAATGTACTCTGTCAATGCTCCCCACCGGGTTGGAGTGCAAAGTGCTAACCCTGGGTAAAAGGTAAGGCTGAGAAGTGCTCATGGCTGAGGTGGGGCACCGGGGGCCCACTGGGGTAGGGCCTGGAGGGAGAACAGCCAGTCTCCTTCTACCAGAGCACAGTGAGCTTTGTGCCAGGTACCCTAGTCCACCTGGAGGAAGGGCTCCATTTTGCCCTCAAAGAAGTGTCTGGAAGAGGCCTGCCTGTAGAGCTCCTGGCACAACTGTCCAGGGCAAGGCCAGGGTGGACATGCTAGCCAAATACCCTTCTTCTCAAACCACAACTTCAATCACAAATGAATTTGTGGTCCTCAAAGCCGGCACATGGTCATCAAAAAGCTCGCTGTTTATATATAGACTGCTGACACACCCCTCCTTTGTCCAGAAGAACCCTTCTTATCGCAAAAGGATACACTGCTTTGGGGTTGGTGATGTCCAGGAAGTCAGGGCTCTGAGGCTGGAATTTGGAGTACGTGGCCACTTGAAGGTTGACACTCTCCACCTGAACCAAGCCCCCTTCTTCCAACAGCAAATTCTGCATCATCTGAAGGAAGAAGAAATCTACATGAGGCTCTTGGAAATGGCCAGCATCAGCGCCATCTAACCACACATACAGCAGGCCCAAGTCCGACATTCAGACGGCCTCATTCTTGGGTTGCTGGAAGAGGAGTCTGAGATGAGGACTTGAGGACAGGTAATTTAACCGTAATCTGACATTAGGAAAGAGGACAAAGCAAGCCAGGACACAAGTCAAGGACATGAAAGGAAGGTCTTGGGGTGCTACCAGGAGGCTGCCGCTGGCAGTGTGGGTGTCTCTGCCAGCCTTTGAAAAAAGATGGTCCACTGGAAGGGTCACCTAGAAGGGACAGCTACCAGTGTTAGGTCTCTTACAAGCAAAGTGTTTCCCCATGGAAGCTCACCGCCCCTACTCCTTGAGCTATCCCAGACCCAGCTTACAAGGCCTTGGGGTAAACAGCTGCAATGGAGGCAGGACAGTGATGACATCCAGTGGGCTCACCTCACATGGAATGGCCCCCGAGCTAGGGCACAAGGTAGTGACGAGTCCTCAGAGGCATCTGCTACAGGGGGTCATATAAAACTGACAAGTCAACCCACACCTCTATGTAATTGTCCTGTGTGGTGGATTCTGGCTGAGAAACAAGGTGGAGAGAGAAGAACATAGGCCTGTGAGTACCTGGTGGGCAGGAAATCAAGACACCACAACCAGGCTGACACTTGGGGGGTCAATGAGGGTAGGCCAGAAATGAGAAACCCTGCATGTCTTGGAATGCTTTTTTTGCTTTTCTTATCTTAGAGGGTTTTTTTTCCCCCAAGATTTATTTGAGAGAGAGAGAGAGAGAGATCGCGTTTGCACATATGAGTTTGAGCAGGGGTAAGGGCAAGGGGAAAGGGAGAGAGAATCTCAAGCAGGCTGTGTGTGAGCACAGAGCCTGACGTGGGGCTCAATCCTACAACCCTGAGATCATGACCTGAGCTGAAACCAAGAGTTGACCTCTTAACCGACTAAGTCACCCAGGCACCCCTTAGAGTTTCTTACAGAGAACTTCAAACATATAAAAGCAGAAAATGGGGATGGTGTCTCGCTTGCTCAGTCAGTAGGGCATGAGACTCTCGATCCACGGGTTGTAAGTTCGAGCCCCAAAGTGGGTTGTAGATTAAAAATAAATAAATAAAAGAAAATGCAGAACTGCATGTGCCAGCATCTACACACCCACCCCTGGCTTCAACAGTGATCAGGTCAGTTGACCTTGGTTCCTCAGTCACTGCCCCACTTCCCAGCCCCATCCCACACTGGGCTGCCCTGGAGCTGGTCCTGGGCATCATACCCCTCAAGAACACTTAACCCAGACGGCACTGTCAAACAGCACTGCTGACCACAGAGGCTCCACAGAGGTAGTTAGAGGAGAAGACTCTAAAGGTCCAAGGACAAGATGTACATAAGAGGAAGGAAGGCCAGGGCCAAGGTGGGCAGAGGTCATGAGCAAAGCTGGAGAATGAGTAGGGCCCCGCAGATGAGCCTGCTGAGGTTTCCACAAACTCTCGTTGGAAGGGTGCTCACCAGGCTGGAGAGGCAACAGACCTGGTAACTGGGACATTTGGTGACCTTGGAGAGGGACGTTTTCCTGGGAAGTGCTATAAGGACTGGCAGTCAGTCTGTTGCAGCCCAAGCTCACAGGGAAATCTGCCACTGAAGACAGAGGTTAACCAATGGCTGGAGGAAGGACACAGCCATTGGCAGCTTAAGGAGGAAAGGCAGGAGCCTGGGTGCCCTGCTGGTGGTTGAATCAGCAGGCTCAGACAGGACTTTTGGGGGGGGGGGGGGAGTAGTTGATGGAAGACCCCGACAGCAGGGAGGAGGCTTGCTCCAGGGCTGGCCTGCTCCTTGTGTGCACAAGCCGCTGGAAGGCACTGGTCACCATGGGGCACAGGCAGTATGACAGGCACCTTGCAGTAGGCATCCATCCACACGCTCCCTGTGTCCTGGGCAAGATCTTGGTCTAGGCCAATAGATGAGGGCTCAGGTGCTAGAAGAAAGTCTGTTCCAGGCTGACTTGCCCTCAAGAAACCTGGGAGCTCCAGGTGGGATGGAGGCCACCAAGCAGCTAACAGAAGGCCCCTGTTCACATACCCACTGAAGGTGGAAAGATCCTCAGGCTAGCTCTGATCCCAGCAGTAGCTGGGAAACCCCAGGCCAACCACCCATGCTGGCCAAGAGCTGGAAGACCAGCCCAGATAGAAGCAGGTCCACATTATCTAAAGAAGCCTCCCAGGGGATACAAAATTCCTCAACAAAAGTGATCTGACCAGTTTTCTGATCCAAAACGGTCTGAGAACCTGGACAAGGGGCCACCCAAACGCTATATCTGTATGGTTTTCCCTGGGTTACTGTCTCCTCTTTTACCTCTTCATAAGAGTCACAAAGGGGCTCTGAGGATCGAGAATGACCTGGGGAAGTTGTCAGTGCCCAACACTTCAGCCACCTACAGCACTCTATCTGATGAGTAGGACAAGGCCTCATGCCCATGAGGAGCACCTGTAAACCCACAGAACAATAAGGCAAGGTTTTGAGTGGCAAGTGCTGGGAGAGCAAGTGAACAGGGAAGCAAGTTGAGTCTGGGCTTTGAGGCATGAGTAAGAGCTCCTTGGGGGACTGAGGCTAGGAAAACAACATAGGAGAGGTAAGGCAGCAAGTGAGATGTGAGCGTAGGGTTCCTGGTAGGGAGGGGGCTGGCCAGGCCTGGCACTCAGGAAGAACCCAGGCTCAAGAGAAAGTCTAAAGGCAAAAAAGAGAGGCTTTGTTTCTATGGCAAGGAACTGATGTGCTCTGGAAGGACTCAGTTACAGACAGCATGGAAGCACACGAGCGTGTACATACCCACACGTGACAGAACTGGGGAGAAATTAGTAGAAGTGGGAGCAGATGTATTAAAACGTAGAACTCGGTACTCAGACCACTTCAAAAACACTCCTGCTCTATTATTTTTACAAAAGCCTTACACAGGAAATGGCAGGTAAAGAGCATGGCTGAGGTTTCTGGGCTATCGGCAGATCAACTGTCAAAGAAAAGACCACCCCTCAGCACACAAAGCCTTGCTCTGCATCCCATCCTTGTAGTCCTGACACACACTGGGGGCTGCCCTCCTAAGGGGCCCCAATCCTGAGATAGGCCATAGATTCTCAGAGACCAGCAGGCCCCACTCACCCAGTGCGGGAGGTAGCAGATGCCCTCGTCGGCCACGAACTCCAGCACACCGCAGTGCGTCATGCGGTCGGAGTTCTTGTTGGTCAGTTTGAACAGCATGGGGTAGGTAATGTTGAGTCGGCCTGAAAAGGAGAGAGAGGCTGAGGCACAGCTTCTATGAGGGAGAAGTTCTACTCCCCAAAGGTGCTCCTCTGAAAATCAGCCTCCCTGAATGCCCCTCATGGCTCCACAGGGCCTAGTTGCCCAGAGCAGGCAGACCTACAAGGTGCTCAGGCCCCTGGGTGCCTGCCCACACTCCTCCCATGCACGTCACCTGGCCCAGAGCGCAGGAACGTTTGGTCACCTGGGGAAACAGTACTGGCTTACGCTTGAGGTTTTCAGAAATCCCAACTTTAAAAAGTAATATGGTAACTCGTGTGTTCGTAAATAATTTAATTGCCAATTAATTAATTGTTAATAATTGTCCAACATGTTGGACAAAAACCCCACCTGCAGAGGTTTCTACTTAGAAAGGTGGGTAGGAAAGAAACACGTGCACCAAGATGCTGCAGTGCAGTGGGAAGGGTGGCATGGGGGAGTCAGCACTCCTGCAGTCAGGTCTCCAGGTGAGTCCTGGGCAGACCAGCTGGGGAGGGAAGGCCAGAGAGGAAGCAGCCTGAACAAAGGCATGGAAGAAGGGGAGCCCATGCAGTTTGTGAATGGCTGGCCATCAGGTGAAACTCGGGTGAGTGTGGTCAGGAGGAGAGGGAGGCTGGGCCAGGCACTCGGCTGGGTGGGAGCATTCGTCAAAGTGTGCTCTCAGCAAGGTCATGACACAGTACGTGCCCTTGCTCTAGTGGTCCGGAGACCAGGCTGCACGGACAGCCAGAGGCAGGCAAACCCAAGAGGGCAGGAGGGGGAGGCAGTGTGAAGCAGGACACGCAAAAGAGTCAGGGATCTGGGGATGGGTCTGGCACAGACTGATGCAGTGACAAGTAACAAGTGTTTGCTACATTCCAGACTCTCGCTTACTCTTTCCAGACCAGAGAGGTATGAATGACCGTTACTCCTTTTATCTATGGGGAACTAACATGCCCAGTCAGCAAGAAGCCCAGGAGCAACAGTGCTGGAATTCAACCCAGGCTGCAGGCCCAGGTCTGAGGCTTAACCACCGAAGCTCACTTTAGCCTGTCAGCTTAAGCAGATGTGGCCACAAAAACTCCATTCAGTGGCAGGAGGTATGGCAGACTCCACCTGGGATCTCCCTGAAAATTATGGTGATGCAGATCAAGTAAGAAGCTTGGGCAGGAAGCCAGAGATGGGGGAGAAGAGCCTCCAGAAGTGGCAGCAGTGGGCATGGGTATTCTTGCCCCATCACCAAGGGTGACTTGGAGGCTGGAGTACAGTGGCCAAGGGCCCAGAGGCCAGGGCTTCTGTCCCCAGTGCACCTGTCAGCTGCGGAGTTGTGAAGCAGAACAGTGGTCAGTCAGGGTTGTGAAGCAGATCAGGCTCCAGCCAAGGAGCTAAGATTCTTGTGGTTGGAAGAAACCCCTGTGCTCCTCAGTCTGGTGGTTTTTACACCACATTTTCTGATTTAGAGAAGTGCGTTGGGGCTCCTGAGCCCTCTGCCCATCTCACCTCCTCCAAACTGAGCAGTGACCCTTTTATAAATGAAGACTCTCTGTAAGATTTCGTTTGTACAAAATTTCTTCCATGACTTAAGAGATCCAAACGCTGATCTAAGCCCCCTGTCCCAATCCGAGTCTCTTCTCAGACACCTGTACCAAGGGTCACACCTGGCACTCAGTGCCTGGCTCAGCTCAAATGGAAAAGCAGGCTCTCTGGGGGACCTTGTTTCCATTTCTGTGATGGGGCTATGAACCCCATGGGTCTGTTAACCCCTTGGCTGTGCAGAGGCCAGAATTACAGGCCTCCGCCGGGTGTGGCCACTGCCGCTGCCAGCACTGATTTAGCTCTGCCGGCTAAAGGTGACCTCCAGACTTGACTGGTGTCACATGGGCTTGGGCTATTTACACACCTCCCACTGGGCACCCTCTTGGGAGGAGGAACTCTTGCCATACAGAAGCTTTGACAGGTGGCTGCTGTGTGTCCCTGTTTAAAGATGAGAATACTGAAGTTCAGAGGCCAAGTCACTAGTCTATAGGCCAGGTGCAAAGCCCAAGCTGGAATGCACCAGACCCACACCCCTTCTCAATGGTGCTGCCCACCCCCCACCACTATACCAGACACTGAGTGTGGACCTGCCCTCTGGTGGCCTCCACCGTCTCCTGCCTCAGATAAGAGAAATTCACACCAAAAAACACCAGTGAATCTCAAAAGGAACTGACTGCGCCCATGGCTGGGGGGCTTGAGGTCTCCATGGGTTGTTCTCACAAGATGAAGGGTTGAGGAAAGAGGAAGTATAGCCGCTCTCACACCCATGGGACTTTCTCACTCCTGCTATGAGAGAAAGGACCGGATGAGAGTGGCAGCAGACAAGAGTTCAGTTTTTTATGTTTTCAATGCAGAGGAGCAGACAGGGCTAGGAATTCGGGCCTGGAGCTGGGGGAGAGATGAGAAGTCTGCTGCACAGCACCCTCCTGGGAGCCCACTGCCTCCTTTAGGAAAAAACCTAGTGAACCCAGCCAGTAGCATCAGGATGATGCCTCAGCAGGGTGGAAAAAAAAGCACTGGTGCTCCAACTTTCCTTTAGTCCTGATGGGATCCGAATAAGGTGTATATGTGGGTTGTGGGGGGAGTGGAGTATTTCACAAGAGTAGAACCCCCTTCACAGGGGAGGGACCTAGAACTGAGTACTTGCTGGCCCTTGGACAGCTGGCCACTGCCTTGCCAGGGCATCTGCAGGCCCAGCTCTCAGGTCCAGCGTGCGCCCTCCACGGACAATTCCCAACCAGAAATGATGAAGGTCGCCTATGTCCGGACATACCGAAGAGCATGTGCCAAGTTTCTGATGTACACACTTAAACAACCTCGATTCCCCAGCCATGGAGAAAATACTTACTGAGTTGATCGAGAGCTGAGGGCGGCATAATTACTGTGGAAAGAATATTTTAAAAACATTAAGAAAATAAAATTAAAAAGGCAGAACAAAAGCCAAAATTTAGTTTCTGTCATATCTTTAAAACATACGATATGATACTTGTGAGGTAGCCAGCATTTCATCATGGTCTTTCATGAAGAATTTTACTCGCTGTAATTCAGCTATTGGGGAACCCAATAGCTATTAGCCATAATTAGGACTCTCCCTCCCACCCTAGGCCCCCTTAGCAAGTCTAGGGCAAGTAAGAGTATCGCTGTAACTAGCTTCTGGTTACACATGCAAAACAAGGGCTACTGAAGACTATAAGCACTGCAGGTTGAGGGCAGGAAAGGTTACTATTCAAAATAAAAACGAGCACATACTCTTCCCTCCTTTCTCCACATCTGACCTGTCATTAGGCCCTGCAAGCATGGACACGGAGAAGCAGCGGTACTGTGTGGAGAAGCGGTTCTGAAAGACCCGGGGAATCGGGTGGTCAAACATGTTGAAGGAGAACTACAAGGAAGGAAAGAGACGTTGGAGTTAGAACAGAACAAAGGTACATTTCTTCATGTCGAAAGCCCAAACAAGTCAGGGCAGTTAATACGACCGAATGTTCTAGAAGAACAAGATGCACCAAAATCCTGATGGAGCACAGCAGTCTGCTGGAAGCACTTACTTCCCCGGAAGATGGGAATCTCAGATCTTTCTACACATTCAGCCCTGCCCAATCTCGTCCCTCCCGTCTCGATCCCACTGCTTTTAGAAGGTTCAATCTTATTAAAATATACAATTGGTCACGTCAGGCCTGTCATTAACCTTTCTTAGTCTCTCGCCCCTCACGCAAGGATCCAGGCCAGACCTCACATGTACCTCAGGGACTCGTTACTATGGTCCACAATCTCCTACACCTGCCACACCTGGTTCCTCCAACTGGAACACTTTCCCTCTTCAACAATTAAAAAAAAAAATCTATTTTTTAAAATTTGAGTGCCCACTATCTGCTAGGCTCTAATCTAATCACTAGCAGAACATCAGTCTAGGCTGTTTGCTCATTGACAAAACAGGTACAACATCCACCCTGTAGGAGCTGGCATTTAAGACAAAGGAAACAAGAGTAAATGCCTGCTGTGTCTGGTGCTGATCAATGCTCTGAGGGCAAGACGGGGTAAGGGACAGAGAGCTCCTGGGAATGCTATTTTTTTTTTTTTTAAGATTTTATTTATTTCTTTGAGAGAGTGAGGGAGAGAGCAGAGCACTAGCTGGAGGAAGGAAAGAGGGAGGGAGGAGCAGACTTCCCATGGAGCAGGGAGCCCAACATGGGACTCAGACCTGAAGGTGGATGCTTAACTGAATGAGCCACCCAGGTGCCTGGAAATGCTATTTTAAGTGGGTAGTCAGGAAGGGACTCTGCAGAGACTTGAATGCCAGGAGGGAGCCAGGCAAAAACAAACAAAAACAAAAACAAAAACAGGAAACAGCATTCCAGACAAGAGGAAGAACAGGCATGAGGTGTTTGCACTCCTTCCCCTGGCTTCCATGACCATCCTTTCCTTGCTCCAGGAACCTTCCCTGCTTTGCCCAGGGTTTGGACTGGTGCCCCTTCAAGGTGCTCTCATGTTGTAACACTGTGGTACACCGTCATGTTAATAAGTAAATTCAAGGCATAGCGCCACCAAAAAGGTACTATCCCAGGTCTTAACATGTAGATTAAGGTGAGGCTTAGAAAACGTGTTATACAGCAATCTGGAGTCTTCTCAAAGTATTGCCATTACCATGATGTCCCTCCTCCCAAACCCCACTAATGTAAAATTACACAACAGGGTACATATCCAAAACAACTGAAAGCAGGCTCTTGAAAAGATATTTATCTCATGTTCAAATATTCATAGCAACACTATTACTAATAGCTAAGAGGTGGAAACAATCCAAGTGCCCATCAACAGACGAAAGGCTAAGAAAATGTGGTCTAGGGGCACCTGGACCCTGCCTTTGGCTCAGGTTATGATCTCAGGGTCCTGGGATCGAGTCCTGCATCGAGATCTCTGCTCAGTGGGGAGCCTGCTTCCTCCTCTCTCTCTCTCTCTGCCTACTTGTGATCTCTCTCTGTCAAATAAATAAATTCTTAAAAAAAAAAAAAGTGGTCTACCCACACACAATGGAATATTATTCAGCCTTTAAAAGGGAGGAAAATCTTATCACATATTACAACATGGATGAAACTTGAGGACATTATGCTCAGTGAAAAAAACCAGTCACAAAAAGACAAATACTATTTGATTTCATTTATATGAGATCCCTAGAGTTGTCAAATTTATAGAGACAAAAAGTAAAATGTTGGTTGCCAGGGAACAGGTGAGGGGAAAATGTGGGAATTGTTGTTTAATGGGTACAGAGTTTCGGTTTTACAGGATTAAAAAATTCTGGACATCCAATATACACAACGTGAATATACTTAACATTACAGAATCTATGCTTAAAAATGGTTAAGATGGTAAACTTATGTGTTTTTTACAAGTTTTAAAAAACATCTCATAATGAACAACTATTTCCCTTTTTAAAAAAAATATTTTATTTATTTATTTGAGAGAGATCACAAGTAGTTAGAGAGGCAGGCAGAGAGAGAGGGGGGAAGCAGGCCCCCTGCTGAGCAGGGATTCCCGATGTGGGGCTCGATCCCAGGACCCTGAGATCATGACCTGAGCTGAAGGCAGAGGCTTTAACCCACTAAGCCACCCAGGCACCCCTGAACAACTATTTCTTGACTGGATTCCAATTACACATTAAATAGAGGGAAAGCCATCTACTGATAAGGTCTATTACTAGCAATTCCAAAATTTGCAAGATGAATCTGTGATCTTCCTGAAATACAAACACGGTATGTTCCTGCTTAGAATTTCAAATGGCTCTTCAATCCCTGGGAGCTTTAGCATAGTAGTTTTCAAGGGTTTATCTCTTCTTTTAAGCACAACTCTGTTCCACAGTCTTGGCCAGAAGGGTAACAAATGTGAAGGCAGACCAGACCAGTGGGGGATTCCCGTAGCCTTTCACTACACCACCCCATCTAAGCCATTTTTTCTCTTTGCTTTCATTCCTTCTTAAATTAGAAAAGCCCCACAAAGTATTTAACACCCCTAACAACTTGCCTTCAATCCACCCATGAACCTGACCTTCTGCCTCTCCCTGCTGCTCCCAACCCCAAGTCCTACTTTCCTTTATAATCCCAATACCTAGCATATGGCCTAGACCTCTCAGGTATTCAACGTGTTTAAGTGGATGAACTTGAGAATGGAAGCATGATTCAACAATGACATACTTCGGATAAAACCTAATAACCATTACTTCTTTTTGCTAAAATAAACAAGTGACATTGAGGCAATGCCGTACGATGGCAACAGGACTAATCTTGTGGCCAGACACACTTGGCTTCAAATTTCCACTCCCACTTCCCTGATCTAAACTACTTTTTTAAACCTTGGGTGTTTTCACGGTTAAAATGATGATAATCATCCTTACCTCCAAAGGCACTGTAGAGATTAAATGGGATGAGGAGTAATGAGGGACTGTGGGTGTTAAAAACTGTGTAAAAGAAAGAGCGCCAGCAAAAACTAGCTACTACTGTTATCTTTACTGAATCGCTTAAATAGCCAAAGACGTCATTACAACCGAGGCATGACCCAGAAGTACCGCGCTGGAGGAGAACTGGGGCAAGGGCTGAGTGTTCCCGCCCATGGAAATGGCCCCCAAGCATTCTCCCTGGGGGGGTCCCCCGACTCGGCTCCTCACCCCCAGCAACTTTTCCATTAATTTGGTGTTATGGAAACCTGTTACATGCCTAGCACTTGTGAGACCCATGGGTGGACCCAAACGTAGAAAATTCCTTTTCATCCTAAAAGAGTTTAAGCCCAACTGAGAGGAAATTCGAACTGTGCCCGGGACCAACGAAGATGAGCCAAGGCCGTTCGTGGTCAAGGGTCCGGCTCTTGCCCGGCCGGGGTGACTCGGCATCTCCGCGGCCGTCCTGTCAGCCCTGCCGGACTCTGCCTCGGCCCCTGGCTCCAGTCCAGCCCCAGCTCCCAGCCCCCGCCAGGCCGCGCTCACCATGATGGACAACCCTGCCTCGAAGATGCCGCTTCGCCCAGAGAACGTTATGATGAGAGCCCGCCGACCCTCTCTGCTCGCAGCAGCCGCTGCCGCCGCTTCCGCTCGGACGCCCTGGGAGGCTCACCGGAAGTGCCGGACCTGAGACCTGGGGGGAGATGAGGAGGACAGGGGTCGGCTGCAAATGAAAAGAAGCCGGGCAAAGGCGCTAGGGTCTAAAACTTCTCTGGAGTATATACTAAAATACAAATTCCTATTTTTTGTCGCTCTAAGGTAATTTTTATCATTATTTTAAATTACATTTTAATAGTACTCCCCTCTAGACGAATTTATTGAGGTCCGCTCTCCTTGTCGACTACACTACCCAGAATGCACGTAGACTTCCCGGCTTTTGCTGCAGCCATCTAGGATGCTGGCGGAAGTAAGCTACACATCAGCTTTCGAACTAAGCCGAGAGCTTTTTGAAGTAGTAAACTGACGACTCCGTTCGATGTATAAGTGAATTTATTTTATGGCGAGGTTTCTTTTTCCTGGAGTTCCCAGTGGGAGACAATAAGCTTCTCTTCCCAAACTAAAGATGTCCACCAAGGGTCAGATTTGTGGGTAAATGGGAGTCAGGATTGAAGTGGGCAACCGTGCTTGCGTCCTGCCTGTGGATGACGCTCCTTTAGGAGCCGGCCTGACTTTTCCAGCCTGAATGGCGGAGTGCTAGTGCCCGCCTCCAATATGACCCAATGAGAAAGAGGGAAAGGCAGGGAACTAAGTAGCGATTGGTTGGATCCTGGGCCAATCGGACGAGTCCTGATTTGGCGGGAGTCTTGACCACCCCGGCAACTCTCAGGAGTTTCTGCACTAACTCTTGGTGTCCGGCCGCCGTGGCCATGTTCGTGTCCGATTTCCGCAAGGAGTTCTACGAGGTGGTCCAGAGCCAGGTGACCCCTTTTCTTGAACTTCGTGGCCTTGTCGGGGGGAAGGGATGAGAGGGAGCGGTCGCGGGAGGGCACCAGGGGCCAGTGTTCGGGTCTCTGCGTTCAACTGCGCTCTTCTACCGACAGAGGGTCCTTCTCTTCGTGGCTTCGGACGTGGACGCTTTGTGCGCTTGCAAGATCCTCCAGGTAAGCCTTGCGTACTTTGGAAGGGAAGGGCCAGGGCGAAAGGTGAGGATGCAGGCGGGGCCCCAGGAGGAGTTTGGTGCCGGGTGGGCTGGAAGTCGGGGCTGGAGGTGAGGAGCAGAGTAGGGAACCTCTCTTCACCCCTGCCCCCATGATGAGAGCTCAGGCTACCAGAGGGGCTGCAGCAAAGGAAACCTAGGGAGGGGCACTCCTCGCTGGCAGGAGTATTGCGTGGGTTAGGGAAGGATTCTGCAAAAAGCAGGAATACTAGTTAGTATTTTGCAATAACGTGGGAAAAAAAAATGGTTGCATTGGAGAGACCCTTAGACCCCGCGTGTCTTCGCTAATGTGGGGTTTCAGACCGAGGACTCTGTGATAACTGAGGGCACCGTGGTTTCATACACAATACCAGAAATTCAGATTCCTTCGTCTATTAGGGAAGATCATTGGTTCTGTTTTGTATATGATCCAATGTTTACATGACCTTTGCTCAGGCCCTTGGGTGAGGCACTGCTTCTCAGAAGAGCTGGAAATAAGATCAACTTTCTCCCCCAATGTTTTCCTTTCCTAATTTTCAAAAATTAGGCAAAGTTGATAGAATGATACAGTGAACAGTCAGTCATATCCCCATAACCTAGTTTTCCCCATTAACATTTTACCATTCTTACTTTATCACATGTCATTCATTTCTCAATCCATCTTTTTTTTTTTTTAAGTGGTTTTCAAAGTTAATTGTAGATGTCCTAAATTTGATAGGTTTGAAATTAATATCTCTCAGGCCCTGTTCCAGTGCGATCACGTGCAGTATACCCTGGTTCCAGTTTCTGGGTGGCAAGAACTTGAAACTGGATTTCTTGAGCATAAAGAACAGGTATGGAAGAAGTATTTTGGAATAATTAGTCTTATTTTACTCAGTTGCAATTTCGTACTACATAGCATTCTTTCTATGTCCACAATAGATTGTATGTATATTTAACTATCAGCTATATTAGACAACACGGAAGGAAAAAATGAGCTATACAGGGTGACTTACCCTCAAGTTGTAGAGACAAAATTGACAACCAAAAAAAAAAAAAGATAGTGACGGCAGACACCCTCTGCCTTTGAATTTGTGTTGCAGACATTTTCATTGTAAGCTGCTTAGAGTTTAGCAGTTAGTTTTTGATATGGCCTAGTTAAAATTATGTTCCACTACACCACTAGTTTACATTCTCTCTCCAAGAAGAAGTATCCCAGCTTCCAAATGTTAATCCAGGAATATGTCTTCTCACTTTGCAATTTAAACAGTAGAGGCCAGGACTCCTGGTACCTCTGCATGGGGCTATACTGAAAGATGGAACATTTTAGATCCCACAGGGTAGAGCTGTGGTAGGGAAGAGGATCTTTGGGGTCTGTGGCCACATTTTGGACTGTCTAGCAGAGATAAATCCTTGCCTGGAGCTCCTGTCATCACGGAAGGAGCATACTGGTGCCAACTTGGTGTTTATAAGGAAGGGATTCTCTATAGTGATAGGACGTAATAAGACTTAATTTAATATTATGTGCCCATTGAGTATGGGCTGCCCAAGACTTGCTACAAATTTAGACCTGTGTGACGTTGTTAGTACAGAGAGGCAGCACAGTCCGGTAGGGTGACTGAGATCTGCAGAGGCTCTGTTATGCCTTTAATGTCTTGGTCTGTTGCTCATCAACTTCTTGGTCCTGTGCATCAAACCGGGTCATGCTGAGCCTCCACGTGCTGCTCTGCGAAGCAGAGACAGTCACAGGGCTAGCCATGGGGCCTGTTTCATGGTGTCATCATGGAAATGAAATAGCATGTGGAGTATGTTAAAGCACTAACACAGACCAGCGCTTGCCATTTTTAGTCCAGGACCAGCGCTTGCCATTTTTGGTCTAGGTCCAGGCCTTGACCAGTGCCAGGGGCTTGATGTGTCTCAGAAGAAGGACTTAGGGGCCTAGTAGGCTGAAGTGAAGAACCTCCTCAAGGCACTTACTTCACAACGTCCTCTCCTCTCTCCCCTTTCCAGTTCCATTATTTTATCCTCATAAACTGTGGCGCTAACATAGACCTGTTGGATATCCTCCAGCCTGACGAAGATGCCATATTTTTTGTGTGTGACACCCACAGACCAGTCAACGTTGTGAATGTGTACAATGATGCCCAGGTAACTCGACCTTTGGGGCACATGTCTTCCCTGAGTTCTCCTGTCCATCTTTCTGTACCTCTTATATTATGGACAACATCGCATCTGGTGATCTAAGCAAGGCACGTATCCACCTCTGCTATAGGAGTTGGAACAGCCTGAGGGGCAAGAACCTGGTTTTGCTTTTCTCTGGTGAGAAACATGGCGCCTAAGCCTTGGAGGCGCTCAGAATGTATTTTGGAATTCACTTCACCTTTGAAGTGTAGGGATCAGAAGTCTGCACTGAGCCTGCCCTCCGAGCTCAGGCCCAGCTGACCTCATTGAATAAAAGTATCTAGAGGCATTAGCCCTACAAGTGGGGCTAGCACTTTCTCTGTCCAGCCAAAGGGTGGTGTGAGGACCAGAAGACAATAACGTAAGAGGCCACTATTAGCCTAAAATGGCCATGCTGTGCTTCCTCTTTGAGCCCCAGCAACAAGCATGGAGCCTGGCACAGCGCGGCCACCTAACCATTCTCTGAGTTGACCCTCCCCAATCCCCAGCCTTGTTATCAAACGGTTGGCCCTGAAGTTCTCTCTCAAAGCAAAATCAGCTTGGCCCTGCTTCTAGAGGCAGCAGTTGTATGCACCGAAGTGTCACACATCTTCAGGTTTTCCATCAGAGTCCAAGTTGAAGGATATTCATTTTCTTTGCTTAGTGTGTGGCGTAAGAGGGAGCTTTTTTCTCAGACTTCACTGACTGGGGATAGTTTTAAATCTTTGGAATTTTCTCTTATTGTGTGGTACAACTCCAGTGCCTTGGGGAGCGGAAATGAAAACAGGAAAATGCTTGAGAAGTCGGAAATTCTTCTCTCAAACAGGGAACTCTTTGTACAGAAAACTGAACGAGTCAGCTCATTGGGAAATAAGATTCTCCAGGAGAAAAACATGTGATGGAGAATTTTCTGTCAATGAGAGAGGGGAGCCTTGATTGCTTTTTGTTTTAACCTTAGATCAAACTACTCATTAAACAAGATGATGACCTTGAAGTTCCTGCCTATGATGATATCTTTAGGGATGAAGAAGAGGATGAAGAACATTCAGGAAGTGAAAGTGACAATGGGTCAGAGCCTTCTGAGAAGCGCACACGGTTGGAAGAGGTGAGTTTGGAACTTCCCATAGTTTTGAGGAACTTGTTATTCCCATAGGTCAGAGGTGTAGACTGGAGCCTGTGGGGCCCAAAGTTATCTGGGACTCAGCAGGCATGGGTCTTGACCCTGAGCTCTGCCATCCCCTGTCTATGTGGCCTCAGGCAGGTTACTGAACTTCTCTGACCTTTGACATCCTTGTCCTTACAGTAGAATTTCATCAGATGAGATGAAACTTAGAATGGCTCAGCTCTTCACTTAGAGAACATACTTTTTAAAAAAGTGATACAGAGGGATGGCTTGGTGGCTCAGCCAGTTAAGCGCTCTACTCTTGGTTTTGGCTCAGGTCATGACCTCAGGGTCTTGAGGTCAAGACCCATGTCGGGCTCCACATGCAATGCAGAGTCTGCTCAAGATTCTCTCTCCCTCTCCTTCCACTCTGCTCCTCCCCTTGCTTTCTCTCTCAAATAAAAAATAAAATCTACCAAAAAAGTGATAAAGAAAAACAATAAATAGCATAAACATCAACTCCCTCATTTTCTCAAGACTTGCTCTCTGCAGTCACCATGAGGAACAGCATGGGTCTGTAGCTCTCAGCTAGGTTCAGTCCCCAGTGGTCACTCCAGGGTAAGCCTCTTGCATGCAAAGATAAGAGTAGTTTGAGCCTCGTGACTTTTGGGTCCGGGGTGCTTACCTGATCTGGGGCCTGGCCAACAGAAGTCGCCTACCCAATATGGTGGCTTCTGCTACCTGGGAAATTAAAGATGGCAGGTGATTATTCCTTTAACAGGAATGTTTTCCTTTAACAGCCATGTTTTATTTTATTTTTTTTAAAGATATTATTTACTTATTTATTTATTTTCTTAAAGATTTTATTTATTTATTTGACAGAGAGAGATCACAGTAGACAGAAAGGCAGGCAGGCAGAGAGAGAGAGAGGGAAGCAGGCTCCCTGCTGAGCAGAGAGCCCGATGCGGGACTTGATCCCAGGACCCTGAGATCATGACCTGAGCTGAAGGCAGAGGCTTAACCCACTGAACCACCCAGGTGCCCCAAAGATATTATTTATTTATTTGACAGAGAGAGAGAGAGAGAGATCACAAGTAGGCAGAGCAGCAGGCAGAGTGGGGGCGGGGGAGGGAGGCAGGCTCCCTGCTGAGCCTAGAGCCTGATGTGGGGCTCGATGCCAGGACCTTGAGATCATGACCTGAGCCGAAGGCAGAGGCTTTAACCCACTGAGCCACCCAGGTGCCTTGGGCCATGTTTTATTCTAGTTTTCAAGTGTTATGGAAGAAGCTGAGGCCTTTTGGCTCCCAATCCTTGGCGTGCATGCTGAAACTTGCGTCTGAAATGTTTTGGGCTCTTCCCTTCATCCTTGGCCTGACACTTCCTAATAAGGTGCTTGAGCAGAGCTCTTTTGAGCCATTTTGGGGACATTCAGGACATTCTGTCCATCTAGGGGGCATGTTCTGCAAAGGTAGGAATGTTTTCTCCTTGCCTTCCCCGCCTTTGAGCAGTCCCTTCTATAGAGTCTTAGGTGGTCTGATCAGGGACCTCAGGCACATTCTGATTCTCTTTCCTCTTGATCAACTCTTTTTCTGTTCCACTCTCTGGCCAACTTATGGTCTTCATCTTCTAAGCTTTGATTTCTAAGAGCTCTTCTTTTGTGATCTGATGCTCCTTTATTTATAGCATTCTTTTTTCTGTTAATGAGTTGCTTTCCATCGGGCCCCACTTATCAGTATCTGGTGGGATTGTTCCCTGGGAACATTCACGTTCTGCAGATTAGAATCTTGGAATTCTACATCCTGACTAACAAGTATATCAACACCTAATATGTGCCAGATATCGGTTAGGCTCTAGGGTCCCCGGGGAGAACAAATTCCTGTCTTCACAAAGCTTCCTTTGCAGTGGGGGAGACATATGGAATGTATAAATGAACATAGTTCAAGGATGGTTTCCAGGGGAGAGCTGTGTTGCTTGAGGAAAACTAAAACAAGATAAGGGGCTGGACAGGAAATGGGCAGCTTTCATGAAGGTGGACATGGACACTGGACCTGAATGAGGAAGGAAGGAGCCAGGGAAATCCCTAGGATCTTCCAGCATTCAGTGTAGCATGTCCACAGATACAAGGGCTCTGTGGGGGGGATAGGCAAGCAGAACTGACCAGTGGCTTTGGCGTTAAAGAGAATGTCGATGGTTCCTAATGTCAGAACCCATCAGAACTTCCATTAACTTTCTTAGTGCATCTATTTGGAATCTGAGTTTGTGAATGCTTTCTATGATACTCATAATTATATACATAATTTTCCACTGGCTTTTTTATTTCTTTTAGAAGTTTTATAATTTTAGTGTTTTTTTCATTCTTTATTTAAATTCAATTTAGTGAACATATACTGTATTAGTTTCAGGGGTAGAATTTAGTGATTCATCATTTGCATATAACACCCAGTGTTCATTGCTTCAAGTGCCCTCCTTAATGCCCATCACCCAGTTACCCAGCCCCCACCCACCTCCCCTCCAGCAAACCTCAGTTTATTTCCTAGATATCCTTGTCTCTTATGGTTTGTTTTCCACTCTACTTTCATCTTATTTTATTTTTTCTTTCTTTCTCCTATGTTCATCTGTTTTATTTCTTAAATTCCACATATGAGTGAACTTGTATGGCATTTGTCTTTCACTCATTTCGCTTAGCATTATGCCCTCTAGTTCCATCCATGTCATTGCAAAATGGCAAGATTTCATTTTTGAATAATAATTCCATTGTGTATTTTATATATATATATATATCACATCATCTTTATCCATTTATCTGTTGATGGACATCTGGGCTCTTTGCACATTATGGCTGCTGTAGACATTGGTGCTATAAGCATTGGGGTGCACATGCACCTTTGGATCACTGTGTCTGTATCCTTTGAATAAATACCCAGTAGAGCAGTTCCTAGGTCATAGGGTGGCTCTATTTTTAACTTTTGAGGAACCTCCATACTGTTTTCCAAAGTTTTTGTTTTGATATTTTTCTAATGTGTACAACAGTTAAAAAGATAGTACAATGAATACCCATATACCTTTCATCTGGATTCAGCAATTTTTCACATTTTCCTTTTTTTCCAGTTTGCCACCTTTCTACATATGCTTCCCCCCCCACCCCGGTTCATTTGAGAATGAGTTGTGGACACCATGATGTTCCCTGACAAATACTTCCATATTCATCTCCTAAGAACATTCTCTTCTATAAACACAGTACCATCATCATACATAAGAAATTAGTAATGTCATCTATTCAACCCATATTCCAATTTCTTTAATTGCCCCCAAAGTAGATTTTTTTTAAAAGATTTTATTTATTGATTGATTTGACAGATCACAAGTAGGCAGAGAGACAGGCAGAGAGAGAGGAGGAAGCAGGCTCCCCACCTAGCAGAGAGCCCGATGCGGGACTTGATCCCAGGACCCTGGGATCATGACCTGAGCTGAAGGCAGAGGCTTAACCCACTGAGCCACCCAGGCGCCCCTCCAAAAGTAGATTTTATAGCTGTTTTTGTGTCTGAATCATCCAGCCAGAGTTGACACAGTTGTAACTAACTATTCTCTTTAATCATCTATTAACCTAAACCAGGATCCCATCTCTTTTTTTTTGTTTTATTTTGAATGACATTGGAAACCAGTCCAATTTTCTATATTTATCACTTGTTCATGGAGTATTTTTCTTGCTGCTCTAAATTTGTATTTGCTCTCTTTCAAGTTTAGGCCTACGTACCTGATTTTAATAAAAATTAACACTTTTTTTTAAAGGATTTTTTTTATTTATTTGAGAGAGAGAGAGCAAAGGGAGAGTGAGAGGGGGAAGCAGACTCACAGAGAAGAGAGCCCAGTGTGGGGCTCCATCCCAGGACCCTGAGATCATGACCTGAGCCTAAGGCAGATGCTTAACCAACTGAGCCACCCAGGCGCCAAAACACTTTTGAGAATACTTCAAATGTAATTAAATCCTCATGATTTGTAAATACACTTATATCCAAGATATATTCTCAGAAATATTTTTATTTATAAAGGTGCATACTCAAAGAGATTTAGAGAAAACAGGCTATAAATGTAGAAATCTTAGATTCCTTTACTTCCCTTACTTTCCTCTATTTATAATGTAAGTTTCTAAAAAAAACCAGCCTCTGTGTACATTTAGATCCACATGGGCTGTCCCAGTGGGATAAATTTTGCTTCAACGACAGAGCATGATTATAAAACTCAAGTGGATAAGGGAAGCCTATTGTATTTATCTAGTTTCTACTCAGCATGTTCTTTCTTCCATCCTGACATCCCAGGGTTTTTTCTTTTCTCATTTTCTTCTGTTTATAGAAACGCCCTTAACCATATATTTTTTTCTTTTTTTTTTTAGAGGCAATCTGCTGGCAGTAAATTCTCTTAGTTTTCCTTTTTATGAGACTTTCTTAATTTTTTTCTCTTCGTTCCTGAAAGATATTTTCACTCTGTGTGGGATTCGGGGTTAGCAGTTCTTTTCTGTCAGCACTTGAAAGTTATGCTCCTTCTTCCAGCCTCCGTGGTTTCTGGTGAGAAATCTGCTGCCATTCAAACTGTTTTATCCTATAGGTAAAATGTCACTTTCCTTTTGTTGTTTGTGAGATTTTAAAAAAAAAAAATTGGGGGCTCTAATGGTCAGAAGTTTAATTACAATGGGTCTTGGTGTGGATTTCTTTGGGTTTAACCTATCGGGACTCAGTCAGCTTCTTAAATCTGTAGGTTTATGTCTCTTGCCAAATTTTGAGCCATATTTCTTCATTTTTCAGCCATTATTTCTTCAAGTGGGTTTTCAGCCAATCCTTTTTCTCCTCTCCTTCCAGGACACCAATGACATGAAGGATAGGTCTTTTGTTGTAGGTTCACATGTTAGTGAGGTTCTGTTGGTTTGTTCTTCCAGTCTGTTTTCCTCTCTTGATCAGACGGGATAATTTTTATCATTGTACCTGCTGGTTCTTTCCTCTGTTTCTCCATTCTGCTCTTGTGCCCAACCACTGAGTTTCTATTTCAGTTATTATACTTTGCAGTTATAAATTTCTCTTTGATTCTTCTCTATTTTTCTACTTATTCGCAAAAGCTTCCTGGGTTGGTTTTTTTTTTTTTTTCATGCGTTTCAACTATGTTTCTAATTGCCCATTAAAGAATTTTTGTGGTGGCTGCTTTAAAATCTTTGTCAGATACTTCTAACATCTTTGTCATTTTGGTGTTGGCATTTATGGGTTTCTTTTTTCGTGTGCTCAGTTTGAGATATTCCTGGTTCCTAGTGTGATGAGTGCTTTTCACATGAAACCTGGACATTTTTATATTACATTTTGAGATTCTGGGTCTTATTTAAGCCTTCCATTTTATCTGCTTTCTCTGACATCACACTGGCAAAGCAGGGGGCGGGCAGCATGATCCCTTTATAGCCAGGTGGAGGTAGAATTTCAAGGTTTCCCACTTAACCTCTATTAGCCATGGAGGAGTTGCTCTTTGTTACCACTGGGTAAGGAAGGTCCAGGCTCACTATTTGGCCTCCTCTGATACCACCGCAGTGAGCATGTTGGGAGGTGTTGCAAGTGAAAGGTGGAGGTATTACAGGTGGGAGATGTTTATCAGGGTGGCAGTCTAGGCTCCCACTTGATCTTTGCTGGCTGGATAAGGGTGGGGCCACAGTGTTTTTGGTGTGGTGGCTTGAGTGGGCTGGTTATTATCTCAAAGCTTTCTTTCTTTATAGAGGCTGCTCCTCTGAGTCCTTGGCTTTTGTTGGGACTTTTTCCTCTGTGCCTGTTGGTGTTTCCAGATTGCCGGCTTCTTCAGCTTCAAGTCTAGGATATATAAGCCCATACGAAAACCTGGGGAACTCATCTGTACCTCACTCCTCAGGTCCTAGGACCCCCAGCTTGTTGGCCTTCCTCTCCACCTTTCAGAGTCTTTTGCTTGCTTTCTATGTATATTGACAGGGTTTTCAGATATATTTACATTTCAGATATATAGGGAAAATTAGATGGAAAATTTCCATCTTTCTGGAAGCAGGAGCCTTGGGACCATAGATTTATAAACCTGCCATGCTACCTCATGCCTTTGCTGTAGGAACTGAAGGGGTCATGTCTATCAAATTAGAAGAGTGGCTGGCACATGGAAGGATATAGGAAACATTAGTGCTTATTAATCTGGTGGGGAAGCCAGTATGAACTGGCGATGTACTTATCCTGGATCACACAGTGGTGGGGAGAATTGAAGGCTGGAATGGACCGACGGAGTGTATGGCCAGTGTAGCAGGACCAGGCACTGGAGAAGCATCTGCTCCTGTCCACAATCTGGTATCCTCAGTGCCAGTGGGCCAGAGGAGTCCTGGCTATTCATCTCAGTTTCTCTCTCCTCCAGGACCAGCTTGAACTCAGGACATGGGAATGAATGACCCATGTTTTCCCTCTGGGGGATGGGGGCCCATGCCTGGTGGCTTGTGCCTCATCAGAACCTTCTTGGGCTACAGGGAGAAATTCCTGGCTTCTTTGTTCAGCCCTTTGTTCTCTTTGTCCCCGCATCAGGAGATAGTGGCACGAACCATGAAGAGGAGGCAGCGAAGAGAGTGGGAGGCCCAGAGGTGAGTATACATTTGAAGCAGTATACTGTGCCACGGAACTCGTAATCTCTGTGGAATACTTGTGTTTTCCATGGGGCCTTGATACATTTTATTTTTTTCCCACTTGAGAGCAGTTCATTTAATTTAGAAATTCTGGGTCGGTGGCTCCAGGAGTGAGCATGTGGCCCCTGCATTGGAGAAGAGCTCTGGGTCTCCTCTATATCACCCTGTAGTCTCACGAGTGGCAGGACTGGGCCCAGAGGTCTCTCAGATACATGCTGTTAGGGGCAACAGCCCCTTGTCTTTTATTTTTGTAGTTTTCCAGATGTACTTTTATTTGTTAAGTTCTTTCTAAACGAGATAGATGCTAATTGTGTAAAGGTTTCCATAGAATAAAAGGGTGTGCAAAGGAAACAGAATTATTTCTAATTCCTCTCCATATTATCAATTTTAAAAAGTGAAGGGCTCTAGGGATGCAGGGGCAGCTCAGTCGGTTCAGCAGCCATCTCTTGGTTTCAGCTCAGGTCATGATCTCGCAGTCATGGATCAAGCGCCATATTGGGCTCTGCACTCGGTGTGGAGTCTGCTTCAGATTCTCTCTGCCTCTCCCTCCTGCTCACTCTTTTTCAAATGAATAAATAAAATCTTGGAAAAAAAAAAAAGTGAAATGCTCTAAAAAAACAAACAAACAAACCTGGAAAGGTGTGTATAGCTCGAGGTGACTGTTTAGGCGTGCTGTTGAGCTGAGAATTCTTTGCTAGACCCAATCCTTGATTTGTAAACAAGTATTGTTCTCAGCCACCCCCTCGTGGAAGGACATTGAAAAACCATTGTGGAAAAATCATAAAGAAAGAAGAATGAATAGAATCCTATTCACTGATCGGAAGAGTTTCTGACTTTGGGTCAATCTTCCATACTTGTGCATATTTTATATAATCATAATATGCACACCATTTTGCATTTTTTCACTTAATATAACCAGTTTCGATAGTTCCAAGCAGCTTTTATAACATGCACTGTACTTAACTTGGCCAGTCCCCTTCTTTTTTGAACCGGAGGTTACTTCCAGTATTTTGCCACAACAAGTAGGGAGACAATGAACAGCCTTGGGCACACGGTGCTGTTTGCTTGTTCCTTTGAACTGTTGTGTGAGAGTAATTTCTTAGAAGTGGGATTCTGGGACTAGTCTATGCCATTTTACATTTTTTGTTGCCACAAGCCTTTTCTGTCAACGTCACTCCCTTCCCTGCCCTGTACATGTATACCCTGTGAAAGGGTCCGTAAGTGGCTGACTTAATCAGTGTTTCTCCGAATACTGTCAAGTTTCAGCATTTTCCAAATGTTGGTCTTCCTTGCACTGCTTCCTGCTGAGGGCCTGCATTTTATGTCGTTACAGAAGAGATATCCTCTTTGACTACGAACAGTATGAATATCATGGGACGTCGGTATGTATGGATGGGTGTACTTCAGCATAGAGTTCTGATTCTAGGGCTCAGTGTCCTAAAACATGAGGAATGAGCATAGGCTTTAAAGCCACAAAAGCCTGGTTTGAACCTGGGGCAGCCCCTCTGAGGCTTAAGCTTCTCCATAAAAGGAAGAGTACTGTCTTCATTTCTGAGGCAGTTCTTAGGTTGGTCCTGCACACTAATAGGTGCCCCTAGGACAGCTGCTTTTATTTGTGTTCATCATCAAAAATACAGAACAAGTCTGTTTCAGTCTCTAAGAAGAGAAACCTCGAGAATTTCAGAGGCCTCGAGAATTTCAGAGAATTGCATATTATAGTGTATGTTACGGAACAGAATTTCACATTGAAAACATACTGTGTTGACTCTGGAAGTGTAGAGCAGAGCCCAGGGCTTTAAGGAGCCCTCGAATATAATTTTCCAGTAAAATATCTTGTGTTCAGTTTTAGCATTTGGCCCTGGGACCTTGAACTCTGAACACCATATTTCTAGAATCCCTTTTCCTGTCAAGGTCCCATTGTCCTTTGAAGGATCATCTTTTGTCCTTTTGGCTCTGCCCAAAGACATGGAAAATTCTAAGCAGTGAGTGAGGTGGGTTGGGAGGCAGAGGCCTGGCTCCTTTCACATGTGTAAACCATTCCCTTGGAAATTCTGGTGGGCAGCCCAGTGTCACAGCTAATGGGACTTCAAAGTCTTCTGGTTGGACACTGATGCCTCTTGTTGTCTCCCAACAAAACCCAGACTCTGCTCACAGGGAGCAGATGCTTCTGTCTGCAGACAGCCCTGTTAGAAAGAGCTCCCCACAGAGGTCCTGAGGCACCCTCCCTCTTTAACGTCCAGGTAACGGTAACAAAGGCCCTGCCTCACCCAGCCTTCCTGGTAGAGTGTGTGTGTGTGTGTTTAAGGCCGCCAGCCTTCCGGGAAGAGCATGTGGACATGGGCCTCAACTCATGGAGGCTTCAGTGCTTCCCTGGGTATCCCCAAGGCACCAGTGAGATGCGTAGAGGCCCAGCACGATGCTGTACCCAGATCTTTTCCTTTGCATGACAAAGTGTGCACCACAGGAATGGTGAATTAACAGAGGACCCCCTGTAAGTCACTTGAGTTACTGTCTTCTTCCCTCAGTTTGACCAAGAATCCAATCCACCCATGCTTCCTTCCCTAGCTGGGAAGACCTTCAATCTTCAGGGGCTTGGCTGGGACCCTAGATAGCTCAGGTCTGGCCCAGGTGTGCAGCCCAGCCCCAATGTGTACCCTTCTTTTGAGCACAGCTGCCTTAGATCTCAGCCTTCTTTTTTTCTTGCAGTCAGCCATGGTGATGTTCGACTTGGCGTGGATGATGTCCAAGGACTTGAACGATATGCTGTGGTAGGTAGGCCCCACCAAGATCAGTGCTGTGTGGGGCTTCCTTCTCTCCAAGCAGCTGTCCTCCCACAGTGAGAACAGGGTCTGGAGGAAGACATCTCTGTGGGGTTTCCCACCAGGAATATCAGACACAGCCCCTTTCCGGGAATTTTCATAGACCTGCTTTTCTTCCTGAGACTCTTGCCTGCCTATAAAGTTCTGGGGGAAATGGAGGGGACACTGTTGGATGCAGAGGGTCGAGGGTGGGGCCTGACTATAGCTCTGCCTTTCCCACCCTATCATTCAGCTTTGATGCCTGGTCAATTTGTAACAGAAGGAGCATGGAATTTGAACAAAACAGGCCTTGCTAGACATGTTTGCATCCCTAATGTGCAGTGGAATCCAGCACAGGAATACCCATTAGCCCACCTCTGAGTTTGCGACACAGGCCATAAGCATGAGTGCTCAACACAACTTAGGCTGGTTTAGAAACTAAACCCAGAGTCTGAGCAAAGAAAGTCTGGATCTGGTCTGCTCCACCTCCCTCAGCCCTCTGCTCGGGTCCTGGTTTTCTCCTCCATGAGATGAGGGGGGGAGGCCCTTCCTGGCCCTGAGCCCATAGTGGGGACTATAATGGTCTTTGCTGAATCAGGGTTTTAGGACAGCCAAGGGCTGGGGCAGGACCAAGGCACTGGCCACACTGAAGCCCAGAGTTGCTGTGTCATCACCCTGAGCTGGTGACCAGCTGTAATCCACAGACACTTTGCTCAGTTCTCTTTGCCTCAGGTCCTCGTCCATGGTGTGGCCTGACAATCCCATACCTTGGCACAGGGGCCAGCTTGTAAATCAAGAGATCTTGCAGCAAGGTCAGGTGGGAGCCCTCTACCTTGCCCTGTAGCCACAGTGGGTGACTGCCATGTCAGCACTGTGGAGCCTTTGTTGAGCACCTGCTGTATACTCAGAAGTACCCTTGACAGCCCACTCAGGACAAGCACCCCAGCTGAGCACTGATGTCAGTATGTGGCCCTGTGAAATGCCTTCAGAAAACTCCAGAAACAGCACAAGGACAATGAAATGCATGTGTGGAACGGTTGGAAGGAGGAAGGGTAGATCAGGGAAGACATAGCAGGGTGGCCTTTTTTTGAAGAAGACCTTCTGAAGAGATGCTTGCTGTACTGAGATAGGGTGCTCAAATACCCTGCCCCCAGGTGAACCTTCCAGGGCGTCCTCTGCCTTACCTATACCCAGCATCTCTGGCTATTCTAGGCTCTCACCCCAGAGGAGGGTGTTGAAGGATGCAGCCTGGAAACTGACCGAGGGTACACACCTGAGGTCCTTGTCCCTCTTGCCAGGGGCTGGGCACAACCCTGGGGAGGTCAGGCCAACTGGGTCTCCATGATCATCTCATCCACAAAAGATGAGCTAAGAGACAGGACTTTGGAAGGCTCTTAAGAGGCCTAAATGCTATTGCTCCATGTCCCACCATTTTAAGACAGGGAGACATGGGCGTGTTGAGGGTCTGCTATCCTACAGGGTATATTGCATAGGGGGCGGGTGGCACAAGGGGCTAGGAGGGGGAACCATGCGCCAGGATCCACTAGCACCTGAATGCGGTGTTTGCTGTAGTCCCATTCCAGCAGGATGAGAGTAGAGAGTGGTGGGTCAGCCAGGACACAGAGACAGTGTCAGGCCTGCCATCCTTGCCCTGGGAGATCTTTCTCCTGGGTCCCCAAAGTTCCCACGGCAGTTACACTGGGCCAGGAGCTCTGAGTTGGCCCCATAACCTTTCTACCCTGCAGCGGAGATACTGCCTGTCTGATGGTGGACCCGGGCCAGGCCATGTTGGCAGGACGCTTCTGTGAGCTTTGTTGCCCTTTTCTCTTCCAGGTGGGCCATCGTTGGACTAACAGACCAGTGGGTACAAGACAAGATCACCCAGTAAGGATGTGCTCCCTCAGATTGTCTGAGGTTGGCCTGTGCTGTGGCCTTGGGCCTGGTCTGGTTGCAGCCCCATGTGGCAGTGGAAAGTTGGGTGGCAGAGCCCTATGGAGGAAGGAGTGGGCCTTGGGCCTGGATCCTCCTCACTGAGGAAGGGCTTAGGACTAGGACCTGTGGTGGAGTGGTGTGTGACCTGGTGTGGATGCTGTGTCCACCCTTGGGGAGCCCAGCAGATGGAGCCAGAGGTGAGGGAGGGAGCTCAGTCTCCCTGCTCTCCACATGTCATTGTAGTGGGGAGCTGGGAGGAGGAGGTGAGGGCCCCAAGAATCCTGCCAGGAAGGGTGGATGTGATCTCAAAGACATGGAGAAGGCTGGCAAGGACTGCCAGGAGGACTGGCATGGAGCCGAGTCCTCTTTTGCCTCTCGGTGGGCAAGCTTTGGTGCTCCCCATCCCTCCTGATGGAGAGCTAAAGGGCTACCCCAGAATGTAGACACCAGGGAGGCATGGGGTACTGGCACCCACTCTCATCCCCATTCTGGTGACCATCAAATGGGAGCTCCAAGGGAATCAACAGAGTCCCATACCCTAACCTTGTCCAAGGGCACCCTTGCCTATCAGGTGGCACAGCTTTTGTGCATACTGGACCCCTTATGCATTTTGCAGAGATCCCTGTGCCCCCTTTTCCTGCCTCCCACCCCACTCTGCCCACCAGAGTCCTGCAGTATAGCCCAGGGACCAGGAGGGTTCTGAGTCTCATAAGCCTGGACACCTTGCTGGGCCTTGCTCCCTCTTTTTTGTGTTCAGGATGGCATGGGGCACGTGCACTTCCAGGTACTGTCCCTTACCTGTGGCAGCCCCTCTGGTGAGGCTCTGCTGTCCGTGTCCTGCTCAGTGGCCACCAGCAGAGGGACCTGGACTGGGGTCTGCCCTCCCCTGCTGTGCTCAGGAGCACTTCCTGTGTGGGATCCACACCCTCTGCTGGGATTACTGACACTATGTGTCCGTCCACTTGACTGTGGCTGGTGGATGGGATTGTGGCTTCTCACCGTGCCCACCCTCAGGAGGTCTCAAAAAAGAAAGGGCCGGACAGCCGCCACCCAGAGGAGAGTGGAAGGGGGACAGGGGCCCAGCCAGAGCACACCTCTCCCAGCCTCCTCACAGCCACGGCCGCCAGGCCCTGGTGCTGGAGCCACACTTGGCTTCTCTGCAGTGGTGGCGGAGCTCCATCAGTGCTGGCTGGAACAGCCCGTGTGGTGGGCCAGCGCCTGAGCCTGGGGCGGGGGGGTGCTTCCCGAGGGAAGAAGGAAGAAGGGAAGCCGCGTGGCCTGGCCGTGTGTGAGAGGAAGGCGCCCACCCAGGCGGCTGGCGGGGCTTTCTTTCCAGGATGAAGTACGTGACCGACGTCGGCGTCCTGCAGCGCCACGTGTCCCGGCACAACCACCGGAATGAGGACGAGGAGAACGCCCTTTCTGTGGACTGTACACGGATCTCCTTCGAGTATGAGTATCCTTGCAGCTCAGGCTCGCTCAGCTCCACACCGCTGGTTGTGTCACATCTGTGGGCCCAGCCTGTGGGTGGTGTGGTTGGGGCTGCGGAGTGGCAAGTGTGGATTGTGCTGCCAGGAGAGAGGGGCCCTAGTGTGCTCTCCAGGCCAGGCAGAGCACCAGGGACAGGGGAGAGGACACTGTCCTGGTGCTTCTGGGTAACTTTGGCTCTGAAATGCCAGCCAGTACTGTGTTTGGCAGCATCATCTATTTCTTTAGGGTTTATTGTTGGCCTGGTGTGTGTGGACAGGTGCCTTGCAGGGCCCACCTGTGCAGCATGGGTGGTTTAGCAATAAGCACAGACTCTTGCCAAGCCATACTCCATGGGATGGAGGATAACCTGGACCAGGGCTGTGACCATGCAAAGACCCTGAGGTGAGCCTGAGGAAGGGGCTGGAAAGATGGGTGGGGTCTGAAGGTCAGAGGGCCTAGGGCAGTGGGAGTTTGAGGGGCTTGGGGAGTTCAGTTCTTTGTGCTTCAGAGGTCCCTGGGCTGCTGGTTGTGGAGAGACAGACTGTGGCAGCCACAGGTACAAGGCGTGGCTGGGAGCCTAGCTGCTTCGGTGGTGGGTGATGATGGCAGGAATGATGCTGCCCTGTGCCTACTGCAATGGATGGGGACCAATAAACATGGGTCTAGACAGGTCAAGTAGGAGGTGGACAGAACATGTCTAGGAAGAGGGGCCAGATGTGAGGCAGCAGAGATCCCAGGAAGGGGAGCCACCCAGGACTCGACATATGACGTCTGGGGATCAGGGCCCAGCCATCAGGAGGGGCAGCACAGGGGACAGAGCCCACCACATGCCCACAGAGGCCAGGCCTCTAGGGACATGTGCGTTGGCATACGTCAGAGCGTCAACATGACTGGCATCCTGCTGAGGCCCTTGGAGGAGGGCACGAGAGGTGTACGGGCAGACAGGATCGGCCTTACACACACTCTCACAGCCCCACCAGCAGTAAAGAGCATGTTTAAGAAGAAGGGTGAGAATGGGGGTCCCAGCAGAGAGACAGGTGTGGGGGAGGCCCGAGCTAGGTGTAGCACAGGGAGCAGATGGGATGACAGTCTGGATGCCTTGTGTGGCCACAAGGACTCTCTCTGTCACCACAGGACACAGACTGTCAGAACCCCCATGCTTCAGTTTCCCTGTCAGCTCAAGGGTGGTAATGGTGTGTGCCCACCCCCTTACACACCCTCTGTATGGGTCAGGCTAAGTCAAGAAGTTCAAAGAGCGCCAAGTTGCCCATGTAGCAACAGGCTGTGCGGACGGGCTCTCCCAGGATGGGTGGGGCCATGTGCAGCCAAAGCCACAGCCTCCTTGACTGCCCCAGCCTCCGCCTGGCGCTCTACCAGCACTGGTCCCTTCATGACAGCCTGTGTAACACGTGTTACACCGCAGCCAGGTTCAAGCTCTGGTCTGTGCACGGGCAGAAGCGGCTCCAGGAGTTCCTCGCTGACGTGGGGTGAGTGACCAGCTTGGCCCAGAGGCCCCCTTCCCTCAGCCCCCAAGGGAAAGTTCTCTCCCTTTCATTGTGACCAACATCCAGAGCCTGCCTGTTTCTACCGGAAGCACCTCACCTGGATATCATCCGAATATCATCCCTTGTTTGCACGTTCTGGGACTCCTCACAGGGTGCTTTCTGTCCTCTGATGTCTAGTGATCTCCCGTCTGAAGCCAAGTCACTTATATGACCAATGTTCATCATCTTTCCAGCCTCCCCTTGAAACAGGTGAAGCAGAAGTTCCAATCCATGGACATCTCCTTGAAGGAGAATTTGCGGGAGATGATCGAAGAGTCTGCAAATAAATTTGGGTAAACACATGTTTTTCTGTATTAACTTTCCTTCAGGCTTCAACTATAACCACATTCCTAAGATAATGCAAAAGCACGATGGCCCAATATGAGTGTGACCTGTTTAGCCTTTCCCAGAGTTTTGAGTTCTCTTTGGGTTAAAAGTAGGTCCAGAGCTAGAGAAGTCCAGGTCCTTAAATCCTAGGGCCAAGGTACAGAGCTCTAGTTTGACCTGGTCTAGCCCTCACTGAACACAGGAAATAGCCCTGGGAAGGGCCCACTGGGGCCAAGTTCCGGCAAGCTCTGCCTAGAGAGTTCTGTGGCTACTCCTAGCAACCTTGGATGTAGGAGGGGGCCACACACATCCGGGCTCTGCCCCCCAACCAGTGAAACAGCTTTCGACAAGGCACTCAGCACCCTGGGTTACAGGACTGGGACATCAGGTCTTCTGACCCCCTGCATTCCAGGACCAGAATGGTCTTGCCATGAGCATTAGCAGAGGCCAGGGAGGGCCAGTAGTACATCTGCTGGCCTGGCCTGGCAGTGAGAGCTCACCCACAACTCAGTACTCCCGCACGCACACAGGGATGACAGCCGTGTTGCTTTCTCCCACTGCAGGATGAAGGACATGCGCGTGCAGACTTTCAGCATTCACTTTGGCTTCAAGCATAAGTTCCTGGCCAGTGATGTGGTCTTTGCCACCATGTCGCTGATGGAGAGCCCCGAGAAGGACAGCTCGGGGACAGATAACTTCATCCAGGCTCTGGACAGTCTCTCCAGGTAGTGGGTGTGACTGTGGGGCACTGTCCCCCTCCACTCTCCCTACAGGCCACCTCTAGCCCTCAACCTAACACTCTTCAGGGAGGCAGGTCACAGGGACCCCAGGCTAACACTCTTCAGGGAGGCAGGTCACAGGGACCCCAGGGTGTGGTGGTGACTATGTTCTGCAGAAACTGAATCACAGTCTACCAGAACTAGGAGTGCATGTGATACATTTCCCATCTACAATATGTGTCATTTCCTCTTGAATCCTTTTAATCTCCTTCCTTTTGATTTAAAAAAAAAATTTTGTTTTCACCTTCTTTTCCCTCTTCAGACATTATTTGTGGTATTTATTCAATCTTGTAATTTTTTTTTTTAAGATTTTATTTATTTATTTGACAGACAGAGATCACAAGTAGGCAGAGAAGCAGGCAGAGGGAGAGAAGGGGGAGTAAGCAGGCTCCCTGCTGAGCAGAGAGCCTGATGCGGGGCTCGATCCCAGGACCCTGAGATCATGACCTGAGCCAAAGGCAGAGGCTTAACCCACTGAGCCACCCAGGCACCCCATACTTCACATATTCTAAATACAAATCCCTTTTTGAACCTATGATTTGCAAATAGTTCCTCCCATCCTGTGGGTTATCTTTTCAACTTTGTTGATGCTGTTCTTCGAAGCCCACGCTTTTAATCTTAATCATGTTCAAGTTATGTTTATTCTTTTGTTTCTTATGATTTTGAGGTCATATCTAAGAAACCATTTAAGAGTTTTATAATTTGGGCCTTTACATTAGATATGATTCAGTTGAGGTATATTTTTGTGTCGGGTGCAAGGAACGGATTCAACTTAATTCTTTCGCATGTGGCCATCCAAATTGTTCTAACACCATTTGTTGAAAAGACTTCTTTCCGCCATGGAATCATTTTGGCAACATGTTGAAAATTGTAAGTGTGGGAATTTATTTCCAGACTCTCAATTCTGTGCCATCAATCAGTAAGTATATCTACCCTTGTGGTAATACCACACTGTTTTGATTACTATCACTTTATACTAAGTTTTGATTAATCTGTGTTCCTTGAATTTCCATATGCATTTTAGGATCAGCTTGTTAATTTCTGCAAAGAAGTCAGATTGCATTGAACCTATAGATAAATTTGAGGAGTATTGCTATCTTAACAATATTAAGTCTTCTAGTCCATGAACATGGAATATTTTCCCATTAACTCAGATCCTTGTTAATTTCTCTCAACGATGTTTTGTAGTTTTCAGAGAATGAATTCTTCTTGTACTTCTGTGTTAAATTTATTCTTAAATATTTTATTCTTTTTGATGCTATTGTAAACGAACTTGCTGTCTTAATTTTTGCCTGGTCATTTCTATTACATAGAAATACAGTTGATCTTTGCAGATTGATCTAGTACCCTGCAACGTTATTGAATTTGTGTAATAGCTCTAATGGTGTTTTAGTGTATTCCTTAGGATTTCATATATACAAGATTTTGTTATCTGCACAAAATCTGCACAAAATGGTTTACTTCCTCCTTTCCAATCTAGCTCCTCGAACTTCCATTACTATCCCTGTGCATTTTTATCTATACCTCCTTTTTCTCTTTTTATATTGTCTCTGTCTTACTCAATTTTTATTCCATTCTCAGCACTTTCTCCTCATGTGGAAAGCAGCTCTGACTCCGGAGCTAGCTCACTCTGGCCCCCCTAGTCTCTACCATAGCCCATTGCACTTCACCACAGCTCCTTGCACTCACCTGTTCTTGGACAGGGCAAAACTCTTGCTTTGGCCTGCTATTCCCCAGTTGCCTGGAATTTTCATTATTCTTAGGTCCTGCCACTTCCCTGCTCCCTCCCACACTGACTCCAGCAATACAACAGTCTTGTGGCCAGTTAATGGTCTATTCCCCCTGCTTATATTTATTTTGAGATCTGTAGTGTTCCTTTATTCTCTTGTTTTGTTGTGAGAGTCCTAGATTTTTGGTTTACAGAGTGGTTGCTCTACCTATGTTTATCTAGAAATTTGAGGAAATGCCATAACCATAGTATAAACTGTTACTGTCCTCATCCCAGAGTTGATGGAGCATTTTTAGACATTGTCTACTGACTTCTTGCTATGAGAGGACATTTATTCCTCTTTTGCGCTCCTTTCCCCTCCTGTGGGTACAGTTATGCCACTATTTGTAGCTCCTTTGTAACTGTAACACGCCTACATCTTGTTCTATCACCATTGTCTCTTGTCTCCCTACTTTGTAAGAAGAGGATATTAGCATTCTTACTTTTCTCTTTCCCCATAACTTTCGCTTTGTAAAATTTATACTTTTACATTTTCAGGGTTAATAACACTTAATCTTGGGTTACAGAATAGAATGCAAGTTATCTCACCCTTGGCTATAAGTAGATTCTAGACGATGAAAATCAATAGTATTACTTCATTGTGCTAATAAAATATAACAGAGTCCCTCATGCAGTGATTATAGTACTTTCTGGTACTGCTCTTTGTTTTTCCTGGAGATTTTAATTGCTTTCTTTTCTATATCCCGTTTCCCCCAGCTCTCCTTCCAGGAGATATCCCTGAATCCTTTTTGTCCAGGAAGGCCTGGGGTTCTGTCTTCTGACATCAGCCTGGACCTGCAGCTCTCTAGGCCTGCTGTTTGCTGCCACCACTGTTGGCCCTTGACTGTGCCGTGGGTTAGAGCCAGTGTTTCTTAGGATCCTTATCTTTGGTTTTTTCACTCTTTCATTTGAGAACACAATTCTCAAGTAACTTTTTAAAGACAGCACATGTGCAGTAAGCTTCTAGTTCTTGCATATCTGACAATATCTTCATTCTTCCCTCCTCTGGTACCTGGTGTAGCTTATTTACAATTCAATGCTGAAGGTAATTTCCAGGTAAATGTGAATTCCATTGCTCCCTTCCTTCTAGCAGGAAGTATTGCTAATTGAAATCTGAACCTTCTTGGTTCTTGTTTCTTTGTAAATGCATTCCCATCCCACCAAAAGAAGCTTGAGGGATTTTTTTCTTTTCTTTTCAGTGTTCTGTGATTTCATCATGACATGCCTAAGATGGATCTTGCTTCATGGATCGTACTGGGTTCTCAGGCGAGCCCTTTCCATCCAAAGTCCTGGATCTTTCAGCTTAGGAATGTTTTTGTACTATTTCTTTACTACTCCTCCCACATACATTTAATTCGTTCTTTCCTGGCTTCCTGGAACAATGCTCTGCCTCTCACTTGTGCCTTATGTTTTCCATGTCTGTCTTGTTATCAATGTGAAGGAAGCTTCTTGACTGTATTCTCTAGTCTTTGAGTGAATTTTTAATTTTTTTTGCAGTCATTTTACTTTCCAAAAATACTTCCAGTTTCTGATTGTTCCTTTTTCATGGCATCCTGTTAGTGATTTTTGAATTTATTTGTTGCCCAGTCTCTTTGAAGATATTAATTAGAGTTCATTTTAAGTTTTCTTTTGTTTTCCAAATTATGTGTTTCATCTAGAGTCATTTATTTAGGGCACAGACATTTCTGAAATATCTGTTGGTCCTCACTTTCAAGAGGGTGGGTGTAGAAGCCTGGTGAGGCCCCTGGTCTTTGGCATAGCCTGCTGGCTACAAGGCATTGCTTCATCTTGGTGGGTAGGGTGTCATCATAACACTTTGGGGCTCTTAACTTCTGGATACACTTCTCCACAGAGAGTTCATTTTAATGTATTTAGAGAAGAACCCTCCTTTCTGGGAAAGATAAAAATCCACCCATCAGGTGGTGGGGCACTGGTCCTCCATTTAGCCCTTACCCTAGCCCCACCTCTGTCAAAGTCTTCCGGGCTTTCCAGAACCTCCTGCACAGTGTCTTCCCTCTGTTGGCTTTCGGTTTCCTGTCTTCTGATGCCAAGAACCCCTTCCCACCTTTTATATTGGTCACTGTGGGTTTATACATGTTTTAATCCTTCTTTCCTTCCTTCCTTCCTTCCTTTTTCTTTCTAGAGAGAGAGAGAGAACATGAGTGGGGCTTAGGGGGTGGTTGGGCAGAGGGAGAAGCAGAGAAAATCTTCAGCAGGCTTCATGCCCAGCATGGAGCCCAGTGTGGGGCTCAGTCTCACAACCAAAACCAAGAGTCAGATACTAAACCATCCAGGCACCCCTAATCCTTCCTTTCATATGCTAGGGAAGGCAGGAGGAAAAGAGTGAAACTCATCCCCGCCCACACTCTTAGGAACCAAGTGTTCTGTTTGTGACTCTGTGCCAAAGTTGTGTGTCTGCCCTGTTATAGGAGTAACCTGGACAAGCTCTACCATGGCCTGGAACTTGCCAAGAAGCAGCTGCAAGCCACGCAGCAGACCATTGCCAGCTGCCTTTGCACCAACCTTGTCATCTCCCAGGGGCCTTTCCTCTACTGCTCCCTCATGGAGGTCAGGCTTCCCAAGGACAGATGGGTCCCAGCACATGCCTACCAACAGCTCGCTCTGACTGTCTCTGTGTCCTCCCCGTGCAGGGCACTCCGGACATTGCGCTGTTTTCCAAACCGGCATCCCTGACCCTGCTCAGCAGACACCTGCTCAAGTCCTTCGTGTTTTCGGTGAGGAGCTGGGTGGATGGATGCCAGAAGGTAGAGACTCAGAGCTCTTGACCTCCCCGTCCCCGGGACAAGTACGAAGGGACCTTGCGGAGGGTGTGGGGCTAGGGCTATGTTCAGCTCTGCCAGATCAAGGAAAGATGAAGTTGGCAGTAGCACAGACTCACTTCCCAGCAAAAGTTTGTTTTCTGGCCTGGCTTTCCCTTTTCCATGTGCAGTTCCATCTTCTGTATGGCCTAACATCCTTCCTTTCTTGGCCAGGGACACCCCTCTCCCCCGGCCCAGCTAACATCAGGGCCTCACTCCGCTTCCTGGGTGAGGGTTTATGCTGGGGGCTACTTTAAACAAAATGTTTAATAGGAGGTTGACATCTCCTATGGCTGAACTGACCTCTAAAACAATTAGCTGATGATTATGTGAAGACAATCAAATGATGACAAAAGATGGACTAGGGACAAAACACGAGCTCGAGAGTCTTCTAGGCTCTGTTCAAATCTCAGCCTCCTCCTTTACCAGTTGGGTGACACGAGGTCAATTATTTGATCTCTGAGCCTCAGTTTCCTCATCTGGAAAATGGGCGAATTTTCCCACAGGACGCATCACTTATCAAACTTTTTTTTTTTAAGGTGTTATTTATTTCTTTATTTGAGAGAGAGCATGAGCGGCAGGGAGGAGCTGAGGTAGAAGCAGACTGCATGCTGAGCAGGGAGCCAGACACAGGGCTGATTCCAGGACTCTGCGATCATGACCTGAGCTAAAGGCAGATGCTTAACCCCACCCCACCACCCCTCAGACATTTCTTGAGCAACCCCCACCACCCAGGCTCTGATGTCATAGGATGACCAACTATCCTGCTTCATGCCCTGGGATGCCTCTTCAGTCCTGCACAGACCAGGATAACTGGTCACCTTTGTTGTAGCATGTGGGTGCAGTGGGTACAGCAGTGAAGGAAACACTTGAGTCTCCGTGTCAAGGGAGTATACATGCCGGCAGAGGGGACAAATGAGGAAGGATTTTGTGCAGTGTCAGATGGTGGCACACACCATAGACAAGCTGAAGCAGGATGAGAGGGAGGTTGGTTGGGGAAGGCCTCTGGAGGAGGTGACAACTGGGTCAGGACCTAAAGGAGATGAGGGAGGGAACCGCCAAGGGGTGTTGTCACAGAAGAATGCAGGGAACAGGGTGTCAAAGCCTGGAGGTGGCTGCATGGGAACTTGAGACTCTCTGATGAGAGAAAGCCCCTGGAGGCTTTTGGGGAGCGTGTGGCTGGCACTGTTAGGGCTCCTAGGTGCTGAGTGGAGTGATCGCTCTGTGAGGCCGTGATTAAGGGTGCACTTTGCCTCCACAGACAAAGAACCGGCGTTGCAAGCTGCTGCCCTTGGTGATGGCTGCACCCCTAAGTGTGGAGCAGGGCACTGTGACTGTGGTGGGCATCCCCCCAGAGACCGACGGCTCTGACAGAAAGAAGTGAGCTGGGTTTTGCATCTCTTGGGCATTGGGAGCCCCAGGGGTGTCACTGGCCTGTGGGCTCTGTGGAGTTAGGGGATCTTTGCCCTCAATGCCAAAGTGAGGACAGCCTCTTCCATCATGTGGCAGGACTTGGGGGTTTAGCTATGTGGGCCGCAGAGTTAGCCATTGAACTTCTACCTTACCCCTTGACTGGACTTTGGAATGCTTCTAGTTTGTTCACAGCCTCCCTCCCAGGCAGCGGTGTCTGGCTCCCGGAGGAGATCCAATGTCAGACCACCCCCAGGAGAGGCTACACACCTACAGTGAGGTGTGATTAGGTGTCCCAGCTCTGTGTGGACGTGGGTAGGAACCCCAACCCTCTCTGGTCCTCAACCCTTTTCTCTGAGGAGCAGCTTATACTGAAAATCTGAGAGGTTTCAGGTCACCCACCCCAGAAATTAGGCTACACGGGCAAAGTTCCTCGAGAACAGCTCTGTGCGACGCCTTCAAAACCCTCATGAATGATCATTCACTAAGAGTGTTGTTTGGGCCTCACACTAACCCTTGAGGAGAGCTGGGCAGTGTCTCCCATCCCTAGCCCCACCACCTGGGTGAGTCAGATTCATTGCTCAGTGAATCCCAAATCTAGGCATTTGCTGAACACATTTTTTTAAAAAATTTTTATTTTTTAAAGATTCTATTTATTTATTTGAGACACAGAGTGAGTTAGAGAGAGAGAGAGAGAGACAGTACAAACTGGAGGAGGCACATAGGGAGTGGGAGAAGCAGGCTCCCCGCTGAGCAGGGAGCCTGATGTGGGACTCAATCCCAGGACCCTGGGGTCATGACCTGAGCCGAAGGCAGACACTCAACTGACAGAGGCACCCAGGCATCCCTGCCAAACACATTTAAAAGTTCAGTTATAAGAGCTGGAATATGAGAAACTGTTTAGTGGTGTATGGGGATGTGCACCCCCAGAAGACCTGTCTGCCAGAGTTTGCTACCCCGCTGGAAGCTGAGCTCACTTGTGCCCCCCCGATGGTTTGGGTGGCGGGTAGAGGGTCCAGCTCCAGCCCCAGCAGAAGCTAACACAACAGCTTAGTCACTCAGACCGTGGGGTTGTGGCTGCTTGTCCTCCCTCAGCCTTTTCTTTATTTAGCATCTAGGAAACATTTTGGATTTCCGTCAGTGGTGTAGTTCTGTTTTGTTTTCTCGCCAAGCATCAGCCCTCTGTGCACATTTTTACAAAAGTGATTTCTAACCATAGGAAGCCTGTTAAGTGGATGACAGTTTACATGTCATCGCCTATTGGACGTTCAGGCTGTTTCCGACTTTTTGTTATAGACAACATACCGGTGGGTTTGTGAATGCGTAGGCTCATCTTCTTGCGCTTTTGAGAAGCTTTTCTCACTGTCTTCTCAATGTTTCCCCTACATCTGCTGGCCTAGGTTCTTTGCATCCTTCTGTAGCAAGGTCAGGTTTTCTCCTGCCCCCCTCTTATCCACACCTGGTTTTGACCTACAGGCTGGACCCTGGGGGTTCCCTGGTTTTCCCTGTGGCTCCCTTCATGCTCTGTGGCCTTGTGACTTATCCCAGGGGCTAATGTCACCATCCTTGGGGGTCTTTGTGTCCCTGGCAGAGTCAGTACCCCAGGCCTGGTGCTCCCCAGCACATCCCAAGAGGTGACCTTGGTAAGATACTGACAGCTGGCAGCAAGACACCCCCATCCAGCTCCCTGGAGCGGTGGCTTAGGGAGCCAAGGACCACTCAGTGTCCTGTGCCTCTCAGTTTTCCCAGTTAGCTCTTCCTGGCCTCTGCTGTGGAAGACACTGGTCTTGGATCCGGATCAGCCCTAGCCCTGCTCTTGTGAGCTTTGACCTCCTTCTGTGTCTGCAAAGGCCATTTAGTAGCAAGTTGGGAGAGACAATGGACTTTTTTAAGATAAGTACTTGCATGTTGCTGGGCTGCTTTCCAAAGCCATGCCGTGGGTCTTGGATTCATAGTCACACCAGGCGGAGCTGGCCAGGGGCTCTTGGGCTGGGTTCTCAAGGCAGCCAGCAAGCCCTTCCCCCACGGGCCACCATGGCCACCTGCGTCCTCTATCTAGCCATCGATTTGTTGCTGTACGTGGCTGTGCCAGTCAGTGGTTAGCTCTGCCTGCTGTGCCCAGTCCCATGTGAGAGCTACTGTGGGGACTGTGGGGGCTGGGAGCAAATGCCCCCTCCTCTGCCCATCCTCCCTGACCACAGCCAGCACAAGAGTCCTTTCCCCATGATGCACTTCCTCCATGGCCAGCCCTTACTGCCTGCACAGTCCTGAGCACCCCCTGGGTGGGTGTGTGCTCCTGGCCGGCTCCCTGCCCCACACCTTTGCACTCAGCAGCCCAACAGGCAGAACTGGTGGCCAGGGAGGAGTCTGGGCCAACTTCTGTTGTCTGTCCCAGCAATTTAGGAAGGTTCCTCACAGTGGGAGGGCCCCCAACATCCCTCTTATGTGTCTACAGCTTTTTTGGGCGGGCGTTTGAGAAGGCAGCAGAGAGCACCAACTCCCGGACGCTACACAACCATTTCGACCTCTCAGGTAAGAGTCTAGGGAACTGGGGCCCTTACAAGGTCAGTGCTGGCCTTGAATCAGGGAAGCTGGCATTGACAGAAATACCATGTCAGCACCACTCTCGCTTTCCTGGAGGCAGCCCTGGGCCTGGCTGCTTCAGGCGGCTCAGGGATCTCTGGAATGCACAGGGCCCTGTGCCTCCTCTATGGGCCCTGATGGGCAGCCAGGGGGAACAGGTGTTGTCCATAGAGCCATGGCCTGGTTTTGACCTTATAGTCTAGTCCTTGAGAACACTTCCTGGAGGAGTCTGGAGGACTGTCACTAGAGCCCTCTGGGCCAGCCTCACGCGTCAGGGTCACCATTCCCTCCAAGGATGTGCTGGTCGCCACTGCAGACCAGCAGCTCCTGTCTGTGTGGTCATGAAGGGTCCAGCATCAGGCTGCCATGTGGTCCTGTGTGACCATCTGGGCACTGGCCCTGACCTAATGTTGCATGAGTCCAGGGAATGGAAGAGCCCAGTCCAGGTGGTGGCTGTGCAGGCTGGCCAGTGCTCCCCACGACAACCCCACAGCTTCTCCATAGCCCATTGTGGAACATGGGTTATACGGGGCCACATATGCTTTTTCTTCTAGCTGATAGATATTTTTTAAAAGATTTTATTTATTTGACAGAAAGAGACACAGAGGAGAGGGAACACAAGCAGAGGGAGTGGGAGAGGGAGAGGCAGGCTTCCTGCCCAGCAGAGAGCCCAATGCAGGGCTCTATCCTAGGACCCTGGGATCATGACAGGAGCCCAAGGCAGAGACTTAACGACTTAGCTACCGAGATGCCCCAGCTGATAGATTTTTAAGACCCATCACCACTTTGTATCGGTGTGCTTGGGCTGCCCTAACAACATACCAATAGATTAGGGGGTTTAAACAATAGAAATCTCTTTCTCACCATCTGGAGGCTTGAAGTCCGAGATCAAGGTGTATACAGTGGCTGATTCTTCTGAGGCCTGAGGCCTCTCCTTAGCTTATAGATAGCCATCTTCTGGCTGTGTTTTCCCATGGTTGTCCCTCTGTGTCTGTGTCCTAATCTCTTCTTATAAGAACCCCAGTCAGGGGCGCCTGGGTGGCTCAGTGGGTTAAGCCTCTGCCTTCAGCTCAGGTCATGATCTCAGGGTTCTGGGATTGAGTCCCACAGGGAGCCTGCTTCCTCCTCTCTCTCTCTCTGCCTGCCTCTCTACCTATTTGTGATCTCTGTCCAAAAAAAAAAAAAAAAAAGAACCCCAGTCAGATTGGATTAGGGCACATCCCTATGATTTTGTTTAAAGATCTTCAAAAGCCTCATCTCCAAATCCAGCATGTACTGCCTGAGGTGCTGGGGGTTAGGCCTTCTACACATGAATTTCAGGAGAATATACCTTGGCCCATTATTCCCACCTGTCAGAAAGGACAGTTTCTTACGTCACATCGACCGATCTGTTACAGTGAGCCCCTGGCGTCAGAGACCCCATGTTCACCCCAGCTGCCTCGGCACCTAGAGCTGCTCCTTCATGCCAGGTCCACTCAGGCTGCAGCTTTGTGTTGGGTGGGTTCACCCCTGCGGCAACACCTCCATTCCTACTTCATGCCCGAGATGTGGGAGAAGCTGGTGCTGGCTGATCTGGAGGATGTCCCAGCTTCTCACAGGGAGAATTTGTGGGCTGGCAGTCGCTTGGCTTCCCGTGGGGGAGGAGAGCTGGGGGAGAGGGGACTGCATAGCAGAGGGCAGGCAAGCACCCTCCTGGGTGGGCTGGGCCTAGGTTTGCTGGAGCCATGGCCTGTGACACAAGTGGCTCATAGGACTAGGCTGGCCTGGTTTTGCGCTGTTCGAGAGGGCCCCCAGAAATGGGGGCATTTCGTGTCGTGTTTCCCTTCTACAGAAGAGGATACTGAAGCAGAGAGACTGACCAGAGCAAAGCTGCAGGCTAACCTCCTGCCGGACCTCAGGGCCTCCTGCAACGCACAATGGGGCAGGGAATTGTGTCCAGCAGGGCGGGAAGGCCTGTCTCTGCCTGGACCTGTTCTAAACCATCACATCCCTGTGTCTCCATTGACTGTCACTGCTGGTCCCCTAGCACCCTGGAGGGCCCTCCCCACAGACTATAACCCCAGCCAGCCTCACCAACTGGGCAACCAGCCATTTCTGAGGACTAAATACAGAGGACAGAGAAATACAACCTCTGAACTCAGAATATTCCAGGCCACTAAGGGGCTGAGTACATTTTGGAATGCACCAGAGGGTAGTTCCCATCTTGGATAACCGGAAAGAGGGAGTTAATATACCCTGCCTTGTTTTTCCTACAGTGCCTCACTCTCAGCCCTACTCCTCCCCCTCACGAGCTGTTTTTCTTTCATTACTTCAGTAATTGAACTGAAAGCTGAAGATCGGAGCAAGTTTCTGGATGCACTTGTTTCCCTCCTGTCCTGAGGGTGAGATGTGGGGGAGGGGTGGGATGCTGGAGGGTTCTGGTGGAGGGGAGTCCTGCTGCACAGCTGGCCTTGTTAAAGTGTAAAGAGAGCCCCCCACTCCCTCCTTTTTCCTTCCTCAAGCCAAGGCTTTTTCTTGTGTTTCAGACCCAAGCAGGGTTTCTGAGGAGATAATGGGGGCAACACCTTTTTCCCAAGGATGTCTGTCCCTGGGCTGGTGGCAGTGTCACAATGGGATATTACTAAGGGAGCTAATTTCATTAAGCTCTTTGGACGCCTTCAGCAAGAGCTGGCATTTACCCTCTCCTGACTGCACCATGGTCTGGGCATCAGTGAGGGACATGAAGGCCTCCTGGCACTGCTGGGGGAGAAGGTGACCCTTAGGGGTGGGGAGTCTCCTGGAACTTGATGCCCTTGGCAGCCTTAGATCAGGCCCTGGGCTAGGGCCCACAGAGGCTTCTACCCAGGCTCTTGCATGCTCAACTTGGGTGAAAACAAAGCTATTGGCAGCCACACAGCTGATAACTAGGAAATGTTGTCTCTGTGGGCCTTGCATGAGCGTGATGCTGTCACTAGGCAGTCCATGATGATGTTCCCCAGCCAGGGCTCTTCCCAGTGCCACACATGCCAGCTCTTTCTTGAAGAACTTCTTAGCAAATGGGCCAGGCAACTGCTCCGTCCCTAGGGCCCACTTCTCAGCCCAGGGCCCCCCACACTGCGGATGCCCACACCCAGCCCTACCTCTCCCTGAAGCCCCGGGCTGGACTCACCGCTGAGGCAGATGGGCCTGTCAAGGCCCTAATGTAGAGGGTCCCCTCCTGCTCCCCCACCATCCCCTGTGAGCTGGAAGCTGTGGGGGGCAGATACCCTTCTCCTGCTGGGGCATCATTTGGCTCTGCTCAGGATGGTAGAGGGGACCTCAGGGACCCACAGTCCCTCTTTCAGGGTCTGCAAGGGTGTATAGGGCTTCGGGTAGGGCTTTGGGCTCAGACCCATTGGGTCTTTAGCAAGGTGTGCTGGGTACCTAACTGGGCTCTGGCTGTTTCCTCAACTGAAAGGGGGCCAACACCCCATGGACAATGAGAGCCAAGCCTTAGGATGGGGGCAGGGAATAAGTTTATGACCCACATCAAAGGTTACTGGCAGGGGCTCTCAGGGAGGTGGCTGGTGCCTCTGGCTTCGCCCTTCCCTGTAGGCTGCTTAGTGATGACACCAGCACTGCTATGTGTCCTGTCACCAAGACTGGGTGCAGGATGGGCCAGCCGGGCAGGGGGAGAAGGCTTGTGAGGGCCCCCTGGGGCTGAGGCAGGGTCTGCAAGGATGATAGGGTGGTGAAGGGCCATGAGGCCCTGAGGGTTCTCAAGCACGTGACAGCCTGGACCCAGCTGGAGGGGTGATGTGAGGCCAGTGGGCACCTCTTTGGCTCTAGGGTGGCTCTCCTCCCAGGGTCACCACCTTTCTCACCTGTGAGTGGTGGAAGCTACCCAGAAGCAAGCCCATCAGGACAGAGGGAAGGCCTGGGCCATTTGTTTAATTCATAGGGCCATCAGAATTGTTGAAAATATACTTATTTTTTCTTTTTTTTCTTCTCTAGAGTTTGATCTCTGCAGACACGACTTCCTCCTTATTTATATTAACTGGATTTTATTTAGACTCTAAGTTATGGACATAGTTTTAGATGCAGGGACAGCTGGTTTTTAATGGAATAAAATGTTCATTTTAGTTTTGGTGCCTCAGTCTGGGCTGTGGTCATAGGGCCAGCACTTGTTTTTGTCCTGAGGTTTCTATGGGTACAGAGGAGCCTTTTCCTGTGCCTGGGAGACCTCGAGGCCCAGCAGTAAATCATGGGGGATGGCTTCCAGGCTCCCTGGAAAGCAGCAAATGGAGGCCGGGCAGCTCAACACCGAAGCTCCACACGGTTCCTGCACCAGCCACTACCCAGCCATGCCAGCCGGGGCCTGGCTCTGCCCTCCCACCACCTTTTCCTGTCCTCCTGGCCCTGGCAGCAGCTCAGGCCCACCCTCCTGACTGTGCCTGCTTCCTAGGCCCTACTTCACGGCCATCATCTCACCCTTCCTCATCTCCTGTCCCAGTACCCCACCCCCATAATCCCCACAGGTACATGCCCCCCCCCCAGGCTAATGGGACAGTTGGGCAGATAACAAGTGCAAGGTCCCCACCCTTCCTGACTGAGGGGCCCCGGACAGAGATAGCTTCACCACATCCTGATCATAGAAAGTTCAAACTGGACAGAACCACGGCAGAGTCTTCAGAATAGCAAGAGTTCTTAGGGGAGCTGTGCCATCAGCTGGATCCACTCTCTGACACGTCCCCAGAGCCCCTGCGAGAGTTGAGGGGGTCTGGAGGCAAAGAGGATGCCATTCCTGCCCTTTGGGGAGGAGGGAGCTGTTCACATAAGTGGCAGAGGCCATCTGGCTACTTTGCCAGGGAGAAGGGTGCTGGCGAAGCAGGCAGGCTGGAGCGACATGGCCACCTGGGTGTGGCACCTGGGGCCTTAGGCAGGAGGAGGCAGAATGGTTTGGGTAGGCTTTAAGCTGGTAAAAATCCCAGAAATAGTGGCCTGAGTGGAACTGAGATGACAGATTGGTGGAGACAGGTCACAGGGTGGCCCTTGGGAAGGGGTAGTGGGCACAGAGGGATTGGCTGCACTGGAGACCAGCTCCTCTTGCCTGACCTCTTGCAAATGTAATGTGCTCCTGGCCTTCCTGACATGAGTCAGGCAGCATCAGCTGAACTCCCCAGGCCCTTAAGCTGCCCACCTTGAGCATTTGCATCATTGGGACTGTACAGCTTCCCTTCAGAATCCTGCTGATTCCTGGGGCCTGAAGGAATTGGAGACCTCTGGGCTTGTGTGGGATGCAGCCTTGGGTCTGTGCTCCTGTCCAAACACTAGCCTGGCTGGCCCCAGGGCCTTTGTTCCAGCAGCCCCACCAAGGCCCCAGGATCACACACTTTTGCACTTGAGGACTGTTTGTGGGCCTTGTTGCACAGGCACAAGGGGGGCTGCCATGGGGGGCAGCGGAGGGCCTCTGGGCAATGAGACCCATCCTGCTGCAGCTCATCCCACTGCAAGGAGCTCAGGCTACCAGATAGTTCGGCCTCCCTTGAAGTCCAGCCCCCTGGCTCTGCAGCAACTTCTGGGATTCAGGGCAGCATTTGGGTTCTTCCCCTTCCTCACAGTGGGGAACCTGGCCAGCCCTGGGTGACTCCTTGCCACTGGATTTGACCCAAGCATTTCTGGACAGAGCCCCCAAGGCCAGGTTTGGGGGCAGATGCCAAGCCCTGCTGGCTGGGCTTGGAGCTCCTCCCTACAGGCCCAGGCCAGCACCGGCTCCCTGGGGTCGCCACTCACAGGAGAAAGGTTACACAGGGCACTTCCAGCAGGGGCTGGCACAGAAGAGGTGCTAATGGTCAGCACAAGTCTGGGCTGGCCGCCAGGCCAGCAGAATGAGCACAGGCCCCGCACAGAGCTGTGCTGAGACTGGCAGAAGAGACAGGACCAAGGGGCTGGAACCCTGCCCGGGCACTCTAAGCAACCTGCACAAGTGCCTCTTTCCCATAGCAACATGCTTGCAGTCTTGCCGCTAGCTCCGGTGGAGCCCAACACACATCCTGGATTCGCCCCTGTTCCTGCTGCACTGTTGGCCGGAAGGGCCCAGTCAGTGCTTTACAGCTGTCTGGCCATTTGGTGCGATCCACTGATTGGCAAGCCCTGAGAGGGCAGTGGGAAAACACCCAACCTGTGGGGCATGGAGCCAGCCTCTTAAAACCAGCAGCCTGGCAGCCCACCCTCGACTCTTCCTGCATCCAAAGACCCCACACTGGCTGGAGGGTGGAGAGTGGATTTCCAAGCTGCATCCTCTCCCGGGGTCTGCATCGTCCTCTCCCCAGGCTCTTCTGACTACAGATCTCCCCTTCCTGGGTTGCCGAAGACTGTCGCTGTGTTTCCCACCCAGTAGAAAGGTGCCTGGGTGGCAGGGAGGGATGGGTCAGGCCACGGATCTTCTGGAACACGGGCAGTGCTGGGAGGTCTCAGAAAAGGCCTTTCAGGGAGCAGTTGGTGGGCGGGTGGATGAAGGGAGCTGCTGGGCATGAGTAGTGACTGGAAAGAGAACAGGACACAGGTGGGAGGGTATTCAAACCATTTACTAAGCAAATTCTTACCCTCCCCACAAGCCGCAAAGGAGGGTAGGGCCCAGCTACACACTCAGGATCTGGTGCCCATAAGCATCTCCTGGGGAGCTGCTGGGGTGAGGCAGGGAGGTCCAAGCCAAGTCTTTTAGTCCCCCTGGGTTCAGGCCCCCACTGTTGGGGGAGAGGCGAGTTGTATACATCCCTCCGGCAGCCCAGGCTGGGGTCCCTGCGCTCTCGGTCTGCCCTCCTGGAATCCGCAGGAGCTGCTGGTAAGGATGACGGCATCCAAGACCCTGAGGGTCTGGGAGGGAACTGGCATTTCAGTCCATTGTCCACTCAGCCAAAGGGACCCGCGCCCCACCCACATCGGAGTAAGCTCTGCGCACAGAAAAAGAAACCGAGCAAGTCCTCTCAAGTGTGTGGCTCCTGTTCAGAGCAGGGCGCGGCCCAGGACCCGGCTAGTTGGTATTGGAGAGAACGGGCTGCGGGCGGGAGCAGGGTCTCTGTCGGTCGGTGTGCCACCTCCAGGCGCAGAACCGGCCATTCCGCGGAGACCGCGCGGGGCGGCCTCGCCTCGGATGCCGTCCATGCGGGGCTCCCCTAGCCAGTTGTCCGGCTCGTGCGAGGGGCCCCGCCGAGTCCGGCGCCCTCAGACGTAGTTCTTCTTGTCATAGTCGCCGGTGGCCGTGGGCCGCCGCGACGCGGAGTACTTGACCGGGAAGCTGAAGTCGGGGCGGCCGGCGCAGACCCATGCACCGCAGCACACGAGGCCGCCGCCACACATGAGCAGCGCGGAAGCCGCCCAGCCGATGTACAGCGCCGCGCCCAACTCGTACTTCTGCGACATGGGCACCGCCGGGTCGTAGAACTCGCGGACCACGATGTTGGCGAACCAGCAGAGCGGCACCAGCGCCAGTAGCCCGCAGAGCGCGTAGAGCGCGCCGCCCGTGAGGGCCACCCGCGCCTTGGCCGGCCCGGGGGCCACGCAGGTGGTGCACTGCGCGCCCGCCAGGGTCACGAAGAGCGCGACGAGCGCCAGCAGCACCGCGCCCACGGTGAGTGCCCGCGCCGCCTGCACCTCGGTGTTCAGTGCCAGCACCGAGTCGTACACCTTGCACTGCATGTGCCCGGTGCTCTGCACCACGCACGACATCCACAGCCCCTTCCAGGTGGTCTGCGCCGTCACGATGTTGTGGTCCAGGAAGGCAGTCACCTGCCACATGGGGAGCCCGCACGCCAGGATCAGGCCCACCCAGCCCACCAGGCACAGCACCAGGCCGAGGATCTCCAGCGCCGCCGACCCCATGGCTGGAGGCGAGACGGGCGCCCGACGGCCCCCGGGCCTCCGGGCAGGGCGCGGCGGTTCCTCGGTGGAGCGGCCTGGCGCCCTGAACCGGCTTTGGTGCCTTTGCGCCCGGGCGCTCGGCTCACCGCCTCCTATCCACGATCCGGGAGAGTCTGCCGCACAGCCTCGGATCTGCGGATGCTTGTGGGGGGCTTCCCATTTGAAGGTTCGGGGGCGGACTCTGCCCCGCGGCCCGGCCCCTGGTCCCCGAGCAGCCAATCCGCGCGCCGGCCGTCGGCCCTTAACCAATCACAGGCGCCCCCGGCAGCTAGAGTTAGGGAAACCATTGCCCTCGGGGGGTAACGGAGGGAGCCGGGGCAGCTCCCTGCCCGGCCGCCGCCCGCAATCCCTTCACCCGCTGTTGTCCAGAGCTCGTTCCAGACTGACTTGGGGTTGCTAAGCGCGCGCTCCCCGGGCCACCTTCCTGTGTCCCAACCTCTCCATTTCAGGAGCCTCATGACTGACTGTACCAGCTTCCCCCGCTACCTCCCGGAGTGAGTGAAGGTCTCTACCGCCCAGGCCAGCTCCGCTCTTGCCTGGCCAAGGTCTGCGGGAGGCTCCACCATCACCGTCGCGCAGAGGTTTGCGTGAGGGACTCTTGGGCCCCTTTTCCTGGGTTAGCCTAGCGCAGCTCGGCCTGTTACTACAGGAATCTCGCCCTGGGGTCCAATCCCATCCCTGACCCTTTCACCACGCTCTTACTGCGCGGTTTCCCCTTCAGTCCTGGCATTGTGTCTCGCAGAGACCAAGGGGCCGGCTGTTTGGGTCAGGCTGGAATCTCCAGCCCTAGGTCCTGACCAGCGCTAGTGCCCAGCGGGTCGCCGCCTAGCTGGGGCCTGAGGCCCCAACAGGAAGCAGGTGGAACAGGGATCTTACCACCACCTCCGGAGACCCTCACTCTGCCCCTGCCGCCGGGATTTCCCAGACCTCTCAACCTCTGCACTGGTCGCTCCTCTTCCTGAGATGCTTCCCATCCCCCATCCTTTGAGGCCCAGCTCAGGCGACACCACTTCGGGAAGTCCCCAGTGTTCTCCAGTCACTCTACAAGCAGGCTGTCCTCCTAGGAGCAGCCCGTGGCCCCAGGCTACCCGCGCCCTCAGAGAGGAGAAACCCAAAGGGACACAGAGGTCCTGTGCTCTGCCCTCCCACTGGTGGAGGTGCCCTGGCACCCCAGGCCCCAGGCCACCCTCCGGAAGGCAACTTGGAGTTTCCTGGCCAGGAGGAAGAGCCCCCATCCTCGCTAGAGGCGGGAGGCTCGGGATTTCCGGGCATTCTTCTGCACAATGGCCCAGCCGTTTCTCGAAAGGCCCGCTGGGATGGACATTGGGCCCCCCTGAGACTCAGGTGGGGGCACCAGACCCTGCAGCCCAGAGCCCCATGGGGGCACCAGCCCTGTTCTGGCAGCTCCCTCCCCACTCCCCATCAGCCATTTTGTTTCCAGCAAAGTCTGTACTTGGTCTTGGACTGAGGTGGCTGGAACCCTGGTTCTTTCTTCTGGTCCAGGGTGCTTGGCTCACTCAGCTGGACAGGGCCCTCCACAGAGAAAGCCTGGACATCGAGGTCAGCCACAGCCTAGGAGTTTTGCTAAATCTGGCCCTCTTCCTTCTCCCTCTGCATATAGCTCTGAGATAAGGCCAATACCCTGTTCATCCCCCATGGGGAAGTACCCAAGGCAAGTCTGCAGGTCCGTGAGTGTGAAGGTCAGGGGGGTGTGAAGGTCTGCTTTCCTCACCCTCCAGCCTCCTTGGTCCCTGCATGGGTTACGGCTCTGTGGGCCACTGGCTCTTCCCAGCCATCCCCTCACTGCTTCCCTCCTGCTGCAAACTCCTCGGCCAGTCTCCCTCCACATTCCTGATTTCACCTCCTCCTGTCCTCTCCAGGGAGCTCAGCTGTACCACGCACCCCACCCTCCCAATACTACTCCCTCCTGGCCCAAGTCCAGGGACCTTGCCCAAGGTCTCCATTAAACTCCACACTGCTCTCTTCCTGGGTTGACTCCTATAGCCTCCTCAGGCCAGCTGGGCCCCATCCTTGCCCACTCAGGCTGTTCTCCTCAAGGCAGGGAGGCCATGCTGGCAGGCCCCTCTCCTGAGGCCCTTCTGCCCGAAACCCACATCATGGCTCACATTGCCCATGGACAAAGTGCTGGGTCCTGGGAGCTGCCCAGGGTGATGTCCACCTGCCTGCCTGCCTGTCTGCCTTGGGCCTGACCAGTCCAAGAGCACACTCTCTGTGCTCTATCTAGACTTGCCTTTCTTTGGGCCCTCAGGCTGGTCTGGCTCTCTCTCACCACGGCCTCTTAGGCCTGCAGTGTGTCCCTCAGGTAGAGGCTGCTCTTGTAAGTTGTGCTGCTGAGATCAGTTGCTCTTGGAAGCCTTTCTGCCCTGTCTCCCAGCCTTGCTTCCTGAGGCCCAAGTTGGAAGTGTCCATCCACTTACTAGATTTCCCCATCACTACCCAGGATTGAGCTTCCTTACAGGGGCCCTCTTTATACATCTCTCTCTGGTGAGGGGCTTCCTGTGATTCATGGCGGACCTCTGGCCATGCCACCCCTTCTAGTCAGCTTGGAGCTGCAGCCAGCACAAGGATCTCCCCCTTTGCCTGCCTACCTGCCCCTCCCTCTCCACCACCTTGGGCCTATCCTAGGGCTCACCCCCAGCCTGGCACCCCAGGGTTTGCAGACAGCTTCACAGTATTTTGGGGACTTGATGGAAAGGCCTCCGTTTCCACTTATCCCCATCAGATTTCTGTCCCAACACAATTGTATTGGTTGTGGCCAGGCCTGCCATGGAACCAGAGTCCCCTCAGAGAGGCCCAGCCCAGACCTAGGAAGGGCATGAGATGTGCCTGCCCTCCCTTCTATTCATGGTGGTCTCCTGACCACCTGCATCACCTGAGCTCTGTCTCTGGGTGGAGGACACACTCAGCAAGCTCCTGCCCTCAACCTGTAATTGGGTAGGGCCCTTTCAGGTGTGTCCATGGCCATGGGCTAGAGAGATGGCAGTGTCATGCAGAGGGATAGAGTCCTCTCTAAGGAGTTAAGAGTTCAGCCAAGATCTAGGAAAGAAGTTCCATTCGAGAGTCCAGAGGTGGGAAGGGGCACGGTGATTGGGGGACCCATGAAGCTCCATGAGACAAGGACAAAAAAGTGGGCAAGGGTCTGCCGGTGAGGTCAGAGGGGTTTAGGGCTAGGCAGGGTCATGACTCCTTGATCTCTGGAGAGGGGCTCCCAGGCCAGCAAGCCAGCCAAGGCCACCTGCTCATCTGCCGCTATTGTTCTGCTTTCCCAGGGGAAGTGCAGCAGGATCTCATTAATTGTGTGAGGGAAAAGCCTGAATCAGCAGAAAAGCCAAGTTTATCTTGAGCAGCTGCCGACTGACCCTGTGCCAGGGTGATCCAGTGACCTTCCAAGGACAATCTAAATTTAGGCTCCAGATTCCTGGGGATTGGGGTTAGGGAAGCTCCTAGTAGCCAATTTCAATTCAGAGGAAGTGAAAAACAACGTTCCTTCTATCTTTTGGCTTCAAAACAGTTAAGGATGTTTTCCTCCAGTGGAGCAGAAGTCTGTGGAGTCTCTGATCACACAACTCCCCCACTGGTGCCCTTTCTTGGTAGCTGCCTGGAGGCAGCATGAATCCTCAGATCACTTGGCCCTGCTCTGGGGGCCTAGAAGGGGAACAGGGGCTTGTGATGATGTGCAAAACACCTTTTGACAAACAGCCACAATTCAGACTAGTGAATTGATCTCTCCTTGCCTTAGTTTCTGCATTGGTAACAAAGCCCTCCACAATGGAGGCTGCAAGTTTGGAGTGGGGGCCATCACCCGTCCCTGGCCCTCTGCTACCATTCCTGAGCACACTATGGGGTCCTGAGATGTTCTCTCTGACTCCCTTGACCTTTGCAGCTCATCTGACTTCAATCCTCAGAGCAGGTGCCACTGGTTGTTTGTCCAAATTGGAAGACATTGTGCCTTAAACTTCTCCAGTGGGTAGAGGAGTGAGGGGCATGGAGCTCTGGTTGACAGAGACCTAGGGTCTTGTAGGTCCCTCACACCTTCAAGGACTATAACAGATGGTAGTCTCTGCATAATCCAGGACACCTTTGGGAGTCTGGAGGAGATCAGCCAATGGCAATAGTGTCCTCAGGGGCAAAAAGTGGCCCTCCATCCCACTCCCACTCCTCACCCCTCATATCTGCCTTGGTTCCATGGCCTCTGTGTCTACCTTCTCTCTCTAAACCCCTTCCTTCTCTGATTATTTCCTTCTTTGCATGCTGCACTTTGCAACAATTTTAGATTCTTTCCACTTAAAACCATAAAGTGATTCTAGATTCTCTTTTTTCATTTAGCATCATATTATAAACATGTCTCCTCTTGTTAAAAACACTCTCACGGGGACACCTGGGCAACTCAGTAATTTGAGCCTTTGACTCTTGATCTCAGCTCAGGTTTAGATCTCAAGGTGGTGGGTTTGAGCCCCTCATTGGACTCCATGCTGAGCATGGAGCCTACTTAAACAAAACAAAACACCCTCATAATTACTATTGTTTCTAATTGCCTGGAAGATGGCCTCAGGGGTTGGATGGAGGTAAAATGGAATCTACCTCCACCATTCACAGGGGTGGGATGTGACTAGGGCAATGTATTCTGAGATTCTGTAAAATGGGGATGATAATGGACTTAACACCAAAGGGTTGTCAAGGAACTTAGTAGATAGCATTCTCTGGCTCAAGGTGAATGATGAATTAACATTAATGATGATGATTAATTATAAAACCATCCTTCAAGACATACTTTGATGAAAGATGATTTTTCTGTTATCAATAACACTGCTACCAAAGTAACCCTTGGTATTTTGGATGATTTCCTCAGGAAAAACTCCTTAAAGAATTTCAGCTCACATCCAGAAGGTTATATCACAGAGACTTCTTATCTGAGTATGTGTTTTCATTGCCTGTCGCCAGCATTGGATAGTCACAGTTTTAAAACTATACTTTTTGAGTAGGTAGAAAATAGTATCTTTGACTCTCATTTCTCTGAACAGTAATGTGGTTAAAATTGTTTTCAACTTATATTGTCTAATTTTATTTCCTCTTTGGTGAATTGTCTGTGTACCTGCATAAATATAGAGCATTGATGTTTTTCTCACTTTATATGTTAGAAACATATGGAATGTGGAAAAATTAAAAAAAGAAAAAAAAAGAACAAAGCCTTGGGGAAATGTTATATGATAACTGAAGATTTAACATCCATGTTATTGTAGTCCCAAAAGGAAAAGAAAGAGGGCAGGGATTAAAAAAAGCATTCAAAGAATTAAAAACTGAAAATTTCCTAAATTTAGCAGACAAAGCAAAAACCAAAAATCCTGCAGATTCAAGATGTTGCCTGAATCCCAAATAGGATAAATCCAAAGAAACTGACCCAAGACCCATCATAATTAATTTTCTGAAAACTAAAAAGTCAAAGAAAAATATTGTGAAGCAGAGAAAAAGGACACCTCACCTCTAGGGGAAAAACAAGTCAAATGACAAAATTTCTCATCAGAAGCATGGAAAACAGAGGAAGTAGCACTTCTTTTTTTAAGCGTTGGAAGAAAAAAATGTCAATGCAAAATTCTATATCTGAATAGATCCTTCAAGAATACAAGGAAAATAAATATATTCTCAGATGAGGGAAAACTAAGAAATTTATCACCAGCAGATGTACCCTAAAAGAATGACTAAAGGATGTTCTTTAGGCAGAAAGGAAATGATAAAAGAAGGAGTCTTGAAATAGCAAGAAAGAAGAACATGGTAAACAAAATCCTGATGAATATAACAGATTCCCTCTCCTCTTGAGTTTGCTAAGTGATATTTGATGCTTGAAGCAAAAATTATTGCACTCCCTAAAATGGTTCTCAGTCTATGTAGAGGACATATCTAAGATAATTATACTATAACTGGGGAAGGGTAAAGGGACCTAAAGGGAGGTAGGTTTCTACACTTCATTCTAACTGGTAAATATTGACACCAGTAGACTTTGATGAGTTATGTGTAGTTAATGTAATCCTAGATCAACCATTAAAAAGCTATACAAAAAGATACACTCAAAACTACTAAGGTAATTCAAAATGGAATTCAAAAAGATGTTTAAGTAAACCACAGGAAGGCAGGAAAAAATAAACAGAGAAACAAAGAGAGAGTGCAAACAGGAACAAAAATCAAGTTGCAGACTTAAGCTTTACCATATCAATGATTACATTATTTTAGATGTATATGGTCTAATAACAAACAACAGATAATGGTAGAGTAGACAAAAATATATAACCTAAATATATGATACTTAAAACTAGATCACTTTAAATACAATGCCATGCATACGTTGAAAAAGATGCACTGAGTATTAAGATGTACTAAGTAGAGTGGCTGTATTAGTGTCACATAAAGTAGACTTCCTAGGAAAATTACTAGGAACAGAAGAAAACATTATTTAGTCATAAAAAGGGTCAATCCGTCACGAAGACATAGCAATCACAAATGCATATACACTAAACAAAAGAGCTGGAAAGTAATGTGAAACGATAAAACTGAGTGGAGAATTACACAAATTGACAATTATAGTTGAAGCTTCAATACTCCTCTCTCAACAATTGATAGAACAACTGAACAGAGAATCAGGAAGATAGAAGAACACTCATATAGCACTACTCAACGAAGCAGAATACACATTCTTTTCAAGGCCCAGAGAACCTACTCCAAGACAGACCATATCCTGGGCCATAAAAAAGAAACAAGCAAACAAAAAACCTCAAAATTAAGTGAAAACGAAAGGTGATTCTTTGAAGTTAATAAAATTAACAAAACTTTACTCAAATTGACCTAAAAAGGGGGAGAAGACTCAAATTACTAAAATCAGGAAAGAAAGGTGAGATACCACTAATGAATGACCTTACAGAAATAGAAACTGATTATAAGGGAGCACTATGAACAATTGTCTGCCAACAAAGTAGATAACTAGGTGAAACGGACGATTTCTAGAAACACAAACTACCAAACCTGACTCAAGAAGAAATAGGAAATCTGAATAAATCTGTAACAAGAGGTTGATTTAGTAAAAGACAAACAAACTGAAAACTGCCAACAATGAGAAGTACTGGACCAGATGGACTCACTAGTAAATTCTACCAAATATTTATTTATTTATTTATTTATTTATAAGATTTTATTTATTTATTTAACAGAGAGAGAGATCCCAAGTAGGCAGAGAGGCAAGCAGAGAGAGGGGGACGCAGGCTTCCTGCTGAGCAGAGAGCCTGATGTAGGGCTCAATCCCAGGACCCTGGGATCATGACCTGAGCTGAAGGCAGAGGCTTTAACCCACTGAGCCATCCAGGTGCCTCTCTATCAAATATTTAAAGAACTAACGCCAAACAATCTCTAACTTTGCCAAAAAGCAGAAGAGGTGGGAAAACTTCCTAAGTCACTCTATGAGACCAGCATTGCCCTGCTCCAAAGTCAAAACTAAATCCAGTAACATGTATGTGTGTATATATGTATGTGCACATATATATTATATGTATATATAATATTATATATATTATATGTGTGTGTGTATACACACACAGAAAAAGCTTTTAACAAACTAATATACTTTCTTCATAAAAACATAGCAAGCTAGGAATGAAAGGGCTACTCCTCCCTCTGATAAAGGGCATCTGTGAAAAACCCACAGCTAATATCATATTAATGATGAAAGAATGAATACTTTCCCCTCTGGGATCAGGAATAAAACAGAGATGTTTATCCTCACAACTTCTATTTAATATTGTATGGGAGATTTCAAACTAGGCAATGAGGCAAGTAAAAATTAGAAGGCCAAGACTGGAAAGGAAGAAGTAAAACTATCACTGTTTATAGATGACATGGTATTGTATATAGGAAATCCTAAATAACTCACTAAAAAATTATTAGAATTAACAAACAAGTTTATCAAGGATACAGGGTACAAAATCAAAATACAAAAACAACTGTATTTCTATACACTAACAATGAACAATCTGGAAGTTTAAAAAATGATTCAATTTGCAATGGTGTAGAAAAGAATAAAATACTTAAATAAAATAATTACGAATTTAACAAAAGAAGTGATGAACTTACATTCTGAAAACTACAAACATTGTTGGAAGAAATTAAAGAAGACCTAGATAAAAAGAAAGGTATTTTATGTTCATAGTGACAATACTTACAATTTTAAGATGCCAACACTCCCTAAATTGATCTACAGATTCAACAAAACTCCTATCAACATCCCAGATGGCAGAATTGACCAGCTGGCCCCAAAATTCATAGTGAAATGCAAATCATCCAAAATAGCCAGAATGATCTTGAAAAAAGAACAAAGTTGAAGGACTCCAAACTGATTTCAAAACTTACTACAAAGACAAGACAATGCAAGAACTCTGCTTTCACCACTCTTATTGAATATAGTGCTGGAAGAAAATAGAAGAGATACACATCAGAAAAGAACTAAAATTGTCCCTATCCAATTGCAAGCTAAATAGGTTTTAGGGATGTATTGTACAACACGGTGACTAAGGTTAAGAAGTCTTTTTTTTTGTGTATTTGTAAGTTTCTAAGAGAGAATGTCTTAAAAGTTCTCATCACACACAAAAAAATTGTAACTATGTGAGGCATGGGTGTGTTAAGGCAATTTATTGTGGTAATCATTTTGCAATGTATGTATCAAATCATTATGTTATACACCTTAAAATTCTACATACAGTGTTATATATCAATTATATCTCAATAAAGCTGGGGGAAAACTGTCCCTTTTTGCTCTTGATGTAATTGTCAATATAGTAATTTCATGGAATCTTTTTTATTTATTTAGAACAACAATGAGTGTTTATTAATTCATATAGTTTCTTTGTGTTCAGAATTTGGGGGTAGTTTAGTTGGGTGGGATTTTAAAAATTAATATATAATGTATTATTTGCCCCAGGGGTACAGGTCTGTGAATCATTCAAGCTTACACATTCCACAGCACTTACCATAACCCATACCCTCCCCAATGTCCACAACCCAACCTCCCTCTCCCTACCCTTCCACCCCATAGCAACCCTCGGTTTGTTTCATGACATTAAGAGTCTCTTATGGTTTGACTCCCTTCAGATCCCGTCGTGTCTCATTTTTCCCTTCCCTACCCCCCACGACCCCCTGCCCTGCCTCTCAGATTCCTCATGTCAGAGAGATCATATGATAATTGTCTTTCTCTGATTGACTTATTTTGCTCAGCATAACATCCTCTAGTTCCATCCACATCGTCCCAAATGACAAGATTTCGTTTCTTTTGATGGCTACATAGTATTCCATTGTGTATGTATATGTGTGTGTGTGTATACACACACACACACAAATATATATACCTCAAAATATAATCTCAAAATGAATATGTGTGTGTATGTGTGTATGTATAGACATATATATATATATATACATGTGCATATATATATGTCTCTCTCTCTCTCTCTCTCTCTATATATATATATATATATATATATATATATATATCTCACATCATCTTTATCATGGAATCTTTTTTAAAAGGCCTTAGAACTAATTAATGAATTCAGCAAGATCCAAAGATTTAAGATCAAGGTACAAAAAATCAATTTCCATATCTATATACTAGCAATGAAGCTGTGAAAACCAAAATTAAAAATACAACATCATTTGCTCTCAAAAACAGAATACCTAGATGTAAATCCAATAAAATATGTACAAAAGCTTTATGCTGGAAACTGCAAAGCACAGATGAAAAGAATCAAAGATCTAAATAAATGGAGAGGCATTCTGTGTTCGTAGATGGGAAGGCTCTATGTGGTAAAGATGTTTATAGTGCAATTCCCTTCAAAATCTCAGCAAGATTTCTTATGGCTATAGACAAGATTCTTCTAAAACCTGAAAGGAAAAGAAATTAAAACAGCTTTAAAAATCGGAAAAATAAGAATAAAGTGAGAAGAATCACACTATTTCATTTCAAGGCTTACTATATAGATGTTAATGTATTGCTTATTAGAGGACAGAGACATTGTTCAATGGAACAGAATAGAGAACCCAGAAATAGCCTCACACAAGTACAGTCAACTGATTTTTGACAAGCATGCAAAAGTAATGGCCCAAAAGAATTGAAAGCAGAGCCTTGAACAGATATTTGTACACTAATACTCATAGCAGCATTATTCACAACAGTCAAAAGGTGGAGACAACCCAAATGTCCACTAATCGATGAATGGATAAACAAATGAAAGTCATTTATCCATAAAATGGAGTATTATTTTTAAATAATATAGTATAGTTTTTTAAATGGAAGAAAATTCTGACACATGCCACAACATGGATGGACCTTGAGGTTATTATGCTAAGTGAACTAAGCTAGACACGCAAGGAAGAATATTGTATGATTCCATTAACATGAGGTACCTAGAATAATCAAATTCATAGAGACAAAGTAGAATGGTGGTTGCCATGGGCTGGGGGAGGAGGGAATGGAGAGTTGTGGTTTAATGGGGACAAAGTTTCAGTTTGGAAAGATGAAAAGTTCTGGAGATGGATGGTGGTGATGGTTGTCAAAAATGTGCATGTAGGGCTCCTGCATGGATCAGTTGGTTAAGCGACTGCCTTCAGCCTGGGTCATGATCCTTGAGTCCTGGGATTGAGTCCAACATTGGGGGTCCCTGCTCAGCAGGCAGTCTGCTTCTCCCTCTGACCCTCTTGCCTCTCATGCTCTCTCTCTCTCAAGTAAATAAATAAAATAATAAAAAAAACAATGTGAGTGCACTTAATATCACTGAAATGCAAACACTGTTAAAACAAGAAGTTTTATGTGATATAAGCTTTACCACAATAAAATAAAAAGCAACGCAATGGGGGAAGGATAATCTTTTCAACAATATGCTAAAGCAATTGGATATCAATAGGGTGGAAAAAACCCTTTAATCTAAACCTCACAGTATTAAAAAAATATAAAAATGAATCCTGTTTTAATTGTAAAATGTAAAACTCAAGAACTTTTAGAAGGTAACTCAGGAGAAAGTCTTTGAGACATAGCCATGATACAAAAAACATGCTCATAAATGGAGAAAATGATCAATTAACTTTACCAAAGTTAATTTTTTCTTCATGAGATACTTTTAAAAGAATGAGAAAACAAGCTACATACTGGGAGAAAATATTTGCATTCCACATATTCAACAAAAGACTAATACCCATAACATAGAAGAACTCTAAAAATACAGCATTAAAAAAACAAGCAATCCAATTAGAAATGGGGCAAAACCACGCAGAAACATTTTATCAAAAAGATGGCAAGTGAGCAAATGAAAAGATGTTCAAATCACTATCCACTAGAGAAATTAAAATCAACATTTTAAGGATGGCATGATCATCACATATTTAAGTATGAGATATTATTACATTTATTAAAACAGCCCAAATAAGGACACCTGGATGGCTTAGTCAGTTGAGCGTTTCACTCTTGGTTTCAGCTCAGGTCATGATCTCAGGGTGGTGAGATTGAGCCCCACATTGGACTCCACACTAAGCGGGGAGTCTGCTTGAGATTTTCTCTCTCTCCCTTTCCCTCTTGTCCCTCCCCCCAAAAATGAACAAAAAATCTTAAAAAGAAAGAAAGAAAAGAGCCAAAATAAAAAAATAATGACAACACCAAATGCTAGTGAGGTATGTATCTGAATCTCTGATACATTGCTGATGGGAATGTAAAATGATACAGCTACCCTGGCAAACAGTTTGGCAGTTTCCTAAAACACTAAACACATACTATCATATAGGCCAGCAATTGCACTTCTGGGCATTAATTACAGAGAAATAAAATTTTATGAGTGCATGAAAACCTGTGCATGATTGTTCATAGAAGCTTTGTTTGTAATAGCCCCAAACTGGAAATAACCCAAATGTCCCTTAATAGGTTTGTGATTAAACAAACTGTGGCACATCCATAGTATGGAACGGTACTCAGCAATAAAAAGAGACCAAAAGAACCATTGAAATACAATCCAGTAACTTGGATGGACTTGGATGGATCTCAAGGGTATTAAGTGAAGAAAGCCAACGCCAATTGGCTACATCTCTATGATTCCATTTCTATAAAATGGCAGAATTATGGAGATAGAAACAGATTTGTGTTTCCTAGGGGTTAGGAATTGTGGCAGAGGAAGAAGGTGGATATGGTTATAAAGGGATAGTACAAGGCAGATCTTCGTGGTGGTGGAGTAGTCTATATTTGATTATAGCAGTGGTTACATGAATCTACACGTTTGAGAAATTACATGTGTAGAATTACATATACACATCATGTAAACCTAGTGATATAGAATTAGACACACACATTGTACCAGTGTCAAATTCCTTTAAAAATTATTTATTTATTTATTTGACAAAGAGACAGCAAAAGAGGGAACACAAGCAGGGGGAGTGGGAGAGGTAGAAGCAGGCTCCCCACTGAGCAGGGGACCCCAGTATAGGACTCAATCCCAGGATCCTGGGATCGTGACATGAGCCAAAGGGTAACACTTAGCCACTGAGCCACTCAGGCACCCCTAATGTCAAATTCCTGATTTTGATACTGCATTATAATTATGCAAAATGTAATCACCAAGAATAACTGGGTGAAGGGAACATAGGACGTTTTTATATTATACTTGTAGTTTCTTGTGAATCTGTAATTCGTTCAAAATAAAATTTTTTAAAAAACAAAATGAAGATTTTTTTTTTCAAGCATAGAAGAACTGACAGAATTCATCACCAACAGACCAGCACTACAAAAGATATTAAAGGAAGTCCTTTAGGCACAAAGTAAATGATACCAGATAGGAATGAGAACATACACAGAATAAAGAGCTCCAGAAATGGTAAATATGGGAGTCAATTTAACAAATTTTAAATTATTTTTAAAACCTCTTTTAAAATACTTAATTTTTTAACACAAAATTTATAACAATGTATTGTGAGGATGGACTGGTTAAATGGATGGCAATATTTGCACAAATGCTGAGCACTTATGATGATGATGAGAATGATGATGATTAAAGTATAGTTGACATACAATGTTACATTAGTTTCAGGGGTACTGTGTAGTGATTTGACAAGTCTGTATATCATGCTATGCCCCCACAAGTGTAGCTACCATCTGTCACCATACAAGCTGAATATATTATTGTAAGGTCTATAAAGTATACGTGAAATCATATGCTATTATGTGATAGGTTAAAAATCTCTACTAGAAATAATAAAAGCAACCACTAAAAAAAAAAATGAAACAGACCAAAGAGATATACTTAATAAGCAAAGTAGATAAAATGGAATCTTAAAAGATACTTAACCCAAAAAGACAAAAAAATTAGGAAAAGGAGAACAAGTAAGAGATGAGATGAATTAAAAAAAATAGCAAGCTGATGGATTTCAACCCAACCATCTTAATAATCACATTTAATATTAATGGTCTAGGGGCACCTGGGTGGCTCAGTGGGTTAAGCCGCTGCCTTCGGCTCAGGTCATGATCTCAGGGTCCTGGGATCGAGTCCCACATCGGGCTCTCTGCTCAGCGGGGAGCCTGCTTCCTCCTCTTTCTCTCTCTGCCTGCCTCTATGCCTACTGATCTCTCTCTGTCAAATAAATAAAGTCTTAAAAAAAAAAAAAAAAGAGTCCGATAATATTAATGGTCTAAATATCCCAATTAAAAGACAAAGATTGTCTGATTGGATTTTAAAAGCCACATCCAACTATATGCCTGCCTACAAGAAATTCATTCTAAATAGAAAGATACAAATAGGTCAAAGTACAAGGATGCTTTGGGTCTGAACAAGATGGCATAGACTCATCTCTCCCCACTCCTTTCCACCAAGTACAATGACAAACCGTGGAAATAATTCAAGGGTCAGTCAAAGAAGAGCTCTGAAAGGTGGTAAGAAGAAAGTGAACTGGTTTGGGGCTCCAGAGCTGAAAGACCAACATAATGGTAAGAGACTGTAAGTCTTCCACCCACCAGGAGAAGGTGACACACATCTGGTGTCTCCCAACACCCAACATAGCAACAGAAGACACTCAAGGCCTGCTCACTTCCCTGGAGGTAATGGGAGGCTCTCTGACAACACCTAGCACACTCACTGCACCATCAAAGAGAAGAGGCCATGGGGAGAGCTCTCTTTCTCTGCCAAAAGACACAGGGTACCTGGGGGTCACTGGCAAGAGTGACTCTGCCACAACAAGTGGCCTGGCCTGGGAAGCATCTTTGAGTATGTCTTATAGTGGCACAGGGGAGAAAATCTCTGATTTTGAATTCATTTATTTAAAGCAACACCAAGCCAAAGAAAAAAGTCTTACGCTCCACACACACACCCCCTCCGAATCTCACTGTACAATGATCAGACTTGAGAGAATTTAGGAGGAAGGCTGCCTGGGCTCTGAGAAGGGGTTGTGGGCCCCAGAGTTGGAGTGACCCACACCATATAGGAATGAACTGGAATGGAAGCCAGGGGGAATGTACACGAACAAGGTAACAAGGTAATCAACAGAGCTGATTTTCTTTTCTTTTTTTTTTTTTTTTTAAGACAAGAGTATTTTTTTTTTAAGATTTTATTTATTTATTTGACAGAGAGAGATCACAAGTAGGCAGAGAGGCAGGCAGAGAGAGGAGGAAGCAGGCTCCCTGCTGAGCAGAGAGCCCGATGTGGGACTCGATCCCAGGACCCTGAGATCATGACCTGAGCTGAAGGCAGCGGCTTAACACACTGAGCCACCCAGGCGCCCCTGATTTTATTTTCTTTAATTTTGTCTCTTCTGTTAAATTTTCTAGGATCCATGTGAAATATGTGTACACTGAGGCAATGAATACCAACAAGAGGTGGGGAAGCCCATGGTTAGAGCCCAGGTTCTGTAGCTGGGCTGTCTGCACCTAAATCCTCCCACTAGGTAACTGCATGCTAGGTGGGTGTACCAGTTCACTCAGCTACAAGGTGGAAAGGTAAGGACAGCTTCCTCTTGGGATATGGTAAAGATTAAATCAGCTCATGGATTAAAGTGCTTAGAGCAGTAATGGCCCATAAGAAGTGCCTACATTTTAGGGTTACAATTTTTTTTTCACTAGATTCATTCCTGGATTCTTTATTATTTTTTAAAAGTTTTTAAGGATTTATTTATTTATTTATTTATTTATTTATTTATGTTTGGCAGAGAGAGACATAGTGAGAGAGGGAACACAAGCAGAGGGAAAGGGAGAAGCAGGCTTTCTGCTGAGCAGGGAGCCTAAGGCGGGGCTTCATCCAAGGACCCTGGGATCATGACCTGAGCCAAAGGCAGATGCTTAATGACTGAGCCACCCAGGCACCCCAATATATTTTTTAAAGATTTTATTTATTTATTTGAGAGAGAGAGACAGTGAGAGAAAGCATCAGCGAGGAGAAGGTCAGAGGGAGAAGCAGACTCCCCATGGAGCTGAGAGCCCGACGTGGGACTCGATCCCAGGACTCTGGGATCATGACCTGAGCCGAAGGCAGTGGTCCAACCAACTGAGCCACCCAGGCGTCCCACCCCAATATTTTTACATATTTATTTGAGAGAGAGAGAGAGAGAGCGAGCGAGCATGTGTGAGTGGGAGGAGGAGCAGAGGGACAGGGACAAGCAGACTCTGAGCTGAGCACGGAGCTTGAGCCCACAGCCCTGAGATCATGATCTGAGCCAAAATCAAGAGTTGGATGCTTGGACCAACTGAGCCACCCAGGTACCCTCATTTCTGGATTTTTAAATATTTTTGCCACTATTTTAGATTGTATCTTTTAAAAATTGTATTTTCTAAGAGATTTTTGCCAATATATGGAAATGCAAAAGAATTTTGCCTCTAATCCAACAAACTTATTTAATTCCAACAACTTACTTGCAGATGTTTTTGGGTTTCCATATAATCACATTTGCAAATAAGTTTTTTTTTTGTTTGTTTTGTTTTTGAAAGAGAGAGAGTGTGTGCAGGCAGGATGGGGGAAGGGGCAGAGAGAGAGAGAGAGAATCGTAAGCAGGCTCCATGCTGGGCACAAGACATGGGGCTTGATCTCACAGCCCTGAGATCATGACCTGAACTGACATCACGAGCTGGACACTTAGCCAGCTGAGCCACTCAAGTGCCCCTGTAATTATCTTGGTAAATCCAGTCCCTTTTATTTCTTTATCTTGTTTTACGCCCCTGGTTAAGATGTCCAATAGCTCATCTAGAGAAGTCCTCATTGTGCAGCACCTAGGTGGCTCAGGTTTACCATTAATTTTTTTTCCTTGTCCTATTCTTGCTAAGTTTGTATACTAGGGCTATATTCATCTTATAAAAATGAGTTAAAAACATTTCTTATTTTTCTATTTTCTGAAATAGTTTGTATAAGATTAAAATTATCTGTTTCTTGAAAGTTAGAATTTGCACGTAAAGCTACTGAAACATTTAGGGAAGAGTAGTTTTATTTATTTATTTGTAAAGATTTAATTAATTTATTTGATAAAGAGAGAGACAACAAGAGAGGGAATACAAGCAGGGGGAGCAGGAGACGGAAGAACAGGCTTCCCGACAAGCAGGGAGCCCGATGCAGGGCTCGATCCCAGGACCCCAGGATCATGACCCCAGCCAAAGACAGACGCCTAATGACTGAGCCACAAGGGGTAGTTTTTAAGTTACTGATTACATTTCATTAATTGTAGGACAAATCAGGTTTTTTATTTATTTTGGATTCCATTCTGGAAAGCTATTTTCCAAGAAATTACTCGGTTCATGTTTTCAAATTTGTTTCCATACACTTGACAAATAGCTCCTTATATTTCTGTTTACTTGTTGGAAGCATTTGTGGTTAAGTCTCCCTCTTTTTCTTTCTTCCTTCCTTCCTTTCTTTCTTTTTCTTTCTTCCTTTTTAAAAAAGATTTTATTTATTTATTTGACAGAGAGAGACATTGAGAGAGGGATCATAAGCAGGCGGAGGTGGATAGGGAGAAGCAAGCTTTCCGCTGAGCAGCGAGCCTGATGCAGGGCTTCATCCCAGGACCCTGGGATCATGACCTGAGACAAGGGCCGTTGCTTAACCGACTGAGCCACCCAGGTGCCCCTAAGTCTCCTTTCTTTTCTATTGTGTTTTGTTGTTGTTGCTATTTGTACTTTTTCTTCTTGTTGTTAATATTACCAGAAGCTTGGCTTTATATTTGTATTCCTAACAAATCAACTTTGGGCTTTGCTGTCTTAAATTGCATTTCATCTGATACTGACACAGCTCAAGTTCACCCTTGGCTAGTCTTTGCATGGTGTATCTTTCTCTCCCTTGACCTTCAATATTCTATTTGTTTCAGGAGGATCTCCTATAATTTCAGAAACCTGGATTGTTTTTCGTATAATGTGGCAATCTTTTTCTGTATCTGGAGCATTAGGTCCTTTTACATTTTTTGTGATTACAGGTATATTTAGATTTATTTGTAACAACTTATGTCCACACCCCCCTCTCTACCCCTCCTTTCTGTCTTCTTTTGGATTGTTTTTGTATTTTTCTTATTTTTTTCCCTTGTGCTTGTTTGCAAATTGACCTTCCTTGCCTGTTTCAGAGGTCACCTTCTAAATCAAATAACCTCCAACATTAATATCTCTGTTCTCCTCCCACCAACACCAAAACCTTAGAAGGTTTCAACCCATTTACCTGCTACCAGCTCTCATGCTATTGTCCCTGCTGCCCTGTGATTGTTTCATACACTCAGGACTGGTATGCAGGGTCCACCCGAAGGGCTGGGAGAGGATCCCCCCCACCTCCTCAGACAGTGGCCGCACCCAGCTCACCAGACGGAGAGCCAGAGCAGGAAGCAGCTGTAAACACAGGCTGGGTACCCACGCTGTTCCCAGGAGCTGTCTCTCAGATCCTATCTCGTTACTCCCTTTGCCTTTATCAAGCTCCCAGGACTTGGCATCTAGGCCAGCATTTTGCCCAAACAAGGAGTGAGTCAGAACTGGACATCCAGGGCCAGGCTGACCATGCCAAGGGCATGGGGACACTCTCCCAGCCTGCCGCCTTCCCAGGACTGGAGAGGATATGGTGCCTCCCAGCCTGCCCACTTGCCTGCCTTCCTAAGGAGACTAGCAGGGCCTGGAGCATGCAAACTCATCCCTTATCTGCCCTTGCTTGCCCCCTGGAGACACCCCCTTTCTCTTCACACTCTCACCAAAGAGGTAGAGCTGGAGATTGACCTCGGCTGGGCCTGATCCCTGTAGCACTTGCTGGCTGAACTCAGACTAGGACTTCTCCTGCTCTCATTCCAGATCCCATAGACAGAGTGACAGTGGGTGCAGAAGTGCTAGGCCGAGGAGACCAACCACCTGTCTGAGAGGCTGGGAGGTTGTAGAGAAAAATTGCTCTCTACATGGGTTTAGAGGAATGAGTAGGAGTTCTCCAGGGTGGAGAAGGGAACAGGCTTTCTGAGAAAGGGGAGACCCTGGGACAGAAAAGTGACAAGCACCAGTAGGATGGGCTAGGGGAAACAGTAGTAGGACAATGGAAGAACCAGTGTGCTGGGCTTGGCCTGGGTGGTGCCTGGAAAAGAGCTCAAAGGAGCAAAATCGAGGTTCCACCTTTCCAGAAGCTGCCGTTCTACAGTAGTCACATGGCCACATCTAGATGCCAGGAAAGGTGAAATGTAATCTTTCAGCTGGGTGGACACAAACTCAGCAGGCCTCTTATTTCCAGGGGGCAGGGACTGCCCCCAGTTCATGGTGGGCTCTCAGGGCTCACCAAGCTCAGGACAAGAGTAAGTCAGAGACCCTGGGCTGAGGATGGGGTTCAAGACAGCAGCCAGAACCCACCCACAGACTCCCCTCTCTCCCATTATAGAATATCTCATTGTGCACTACACTAACCATATTGAGGGCTGATAAACAAACCCATGGAAAATAATTTAAAATTCCATCATTGGGGGCTGCCTGGGTGGCTCAGTGGGTTGAGCCTCTGCCTTCGGCTCAGGTCATGATCTCAGGGTCTTGGAATCGAGTCCATGTCAGGCTCTCTGCTAGGCAGGGAGCCTGCTTCCTCCTCCCCCCACCCCTCACTGCTTGCCTCTCTGCCTACTTGTGATCTCTCTCTGTCAAATAAATAAAATCTTAAAAAAATAAAATAATAAAATAAAATAAAATTCCATCATTGGACCAGAAATTTTGAGAGACTTTGAAGAATTTTTGGAAGACAGGAAGGAGATAGGATCAGATGGAGGGATTAACTGCAATGGAGGTAAGTATGAACCCTACGGGCAGACGAGGAGCCATGAGCCAGGAGAGAGGGCTGCAGCTTCCAGGTGTATCCCTGGGAGCCACTTTGTCCTGGAAGGGCCTCCCCAGGTGGGCTGTGGCCTGGGAAGATGTAGGCCTGCACCTGTGCAAACGCCAGCCCACCCTGAGCAGCTGCCAGGAAAACAAACAAACAAACAAATAAACAAAACAAAAAAACAAGTGGGGTCAGTTAAATGTCTCCTGGCCCCCTTGGGGTGTCAGAGAGGAGGTGAAGAAACAGGCGCTCTCACACACTTGATGGGGTTGCGAGCTGGTATAACCACTTCAGAAAAGAGTTTGCTGTTCTCTCAGAAAGTTGACTGAGCATCTCTCCCATTAGCAGAGAAAGAAGTGCTCATGGACACTGGGGTATAAGCACAAGAATGTCCTTAGCAACATTGTTTTTATTAGCCCCACACTGGAGTGTCCCTAGATGTCCATTCACAGGAGGGATAAATATGGTGGCATATGCACTGGGGCGAACAGTATGCAGCCCTGAAAACTTAGCAACACTCAACTTGTGGCAACGGTGGGTAAGAGATAAAAGACCCCCAAACTATAAGTTGTATGATTTGGTAGCAGACTGTATTTTCCAAAGATGCCATAAACGCAGAGCTATCCAAAGACGTTGTTTATATGTTCTGTTCTTTTTAAAATTTAGGTTAATTTTTTAAAATATTGTGGTAAAAAAACCACAAAATTTACCATCTTAAATTTTGGGGTGTGCATTTTAGCAAAGTTAAGTATATTCACCACCATCACCACCATCCATTTCCAGAACTTTTTCATCTTCTCAAACTGAAACTCTATACCTATAAAACATAACTCCCCATTCCCACCCCTCTCTTCTGTCTCTATGAATATGTCTACTCCAGATCCCTCATATACATGGAATCTGACAGTATTTGGCCTTTTGTGACTGGCTTAGTTCATGTAGCATAATGTCTTCAAGGTTCATCCATGCTGTAGCCCATGCCAGAATTTCCTTCCTCTTTACAGATGGATAATATTCCAGTGTATAGAGGGACTCTTTTTTGTTCATCCATTCATCCATCAATGGACACTTGGGTTGCCTCCATCTTTTGGCTATTCAATATACCACTATGCACATGCATGTACATGAACATGATCATCTTGCAGGTTGTTGATTTCCCTCCCCCAAGCCTTGCCATTGTAACATGGGGGTCTGTGTTTCTTCCCCTAGGATCTGGGAGGGGCATAACAAGAATGATGCTGTATGCCTTCCAGGCTAGGTCCTAAAGGGTTATACAGCTCCCTCCCAGTCCCCTTCAGCAGCCCCTTCTTGGAGCCCAGGCACTGTGTAGTGAGCAAGCTTAGATTGGACAAAGAGGCCACGTGTGGATGGTCCAGCCAGCAGCTAGCATTGACTACCAGAGACAGAGCAGAGGAGTTCCAAATGTGCCCCTTGCCCCCATGGCCATATACAAGGCCTTGAGCAGGAATCGCCCACCCTGAGCCCAACCAGCACAAGCTCTTGAGAGAAAATAATAGAATTATCCTTGTTTCAAGTCCCTGAGGTTTGGGGAATTTGCTCTGCAGGAATAGATAACCAGATTTTACTTCTATAAATTTAAAAGCAGGCAGAATTAAACCACATTGTATAGGAATACATATGTGTGTGGTGAAACTATAAGGAACAAAGAAACAGTTACCATGAAAGTGAGGATAGTCTTTACTTCTGGGGAAAGGTGAGTAGAAGGACTTACAGAGATCCTGCGGTGATAGCTAGGGAGTGACTACATGAATGTTCGCTTTCTAATAATAATTTGTGAAGCTGTTTATGTTGAAGGTTATCTTTCACAATAAAAAAGCAAAATTTTTTAAAGAAAGGCAAAAAGAAAGTAAGATTCTCTGGGCTTGGATGATGTGGGGCATAGACCCCTCCAGTAGCCCCCACCACACATCTTACAGAACAGCTTGGCCCTGGACAGGACCCCTGCACCCCACAGCCACCCTCCCACATGGATGCAAGCCCTTGGGAGCAGAAGACCAGCATGATCATGAGGGAAACCCATGCCAGCCACTGCAATGACTGTACGGCCAATCGGGAAGTCTCTGATGGAAGCCAGTTAATGAGAGAACAAAGGCAAACATTGGAAACCTTGACAACATGAAATATGGTAAAGTCACTAATCTACTTGCAATCTCTATGAATTAGTCAGTTATGGACATTTCATGTAAGTGGTATCATTTAATATGTGGCCTTTGGTGTCTGGCTTCTTTCACTTAGCATTGTGTTTTTCTAGGTTCATCCACATTGTAGCCTTTATTTCATCTTCTCAAACTGAAACTCTATATCTATAAAACATGACTCCCCATTCCCGCCCCTCTCTTCTGTCTCTATGAATACGTCTACTCCAGGTCCCTCATATACATGGAGTCTGACAGTATTTGGCCTTTTGTGACTGGCTTAGTTCACGTAGCATACTACGTCAGTACTTTATTTCTTTTTATGGCTGAAAAACAGTCTAACATATGGATATAAAGTTCTTCCTTCTCTGGGGGGATATGTTCCCAGACCCGCTGTGGATGCCTGAAACTGTGGAAAATACAGAATCCTATATATACTATGTTACCTACCTACCTATGATAGAATTTAATTTATAAATTAGGTACAGTGAGAGATTAACAACAGTAACTAAAAATATAACAATTCTAACAATATACTATAATAAAGGTTATGTGAATGTGGTCTCTCTTTCCAAATATTGGACTATGCTCACCCTTTCTCTTCTTGTGATGATGTGAGATGAGAAAATGCCTCTGTGACGAGATGAAGGGAAGTGAATGACGTAGTCGTTGTGATGTAATGTTAGGCTACTACTAACCTTCTGACACTATTGTTTCCAGACTGCACGTGACCATGGTAACTGAAACCACAGATAATGGAGAACTAACTACTATACTGCATTTTTGTTACCCATTCATCCATTGAGGGACATTTGGTTTATTTACACTTCTAAGCTGTTTTTATTTTTATTTTATCTTTTTAAAGATTTTTAAGATTTTATTTATTTATTTGAAGATTTTATTTATTTATTTGACAGACAAAGATCACAAGTAGGCAGAGAGAGAGGAGGAAGCAGTCTCCCCGCTGAGCAGAAAGCCCGATGCGGGGCTCGAACCCAGGACCCTGGGATCATGACCTGAGCCGAAGGCAGAGGCTTAACCCACTGAGCCACCCAGGCACCCCTAAGCTGTTTTTAATAAAACTACTATGAACATTTATGTACAAGTATTTTTGTGTGGACATAGATTTTCATTTCTCTCAAATAACTAGACAAGAAATTGTTGGGCTGTATGGTACTTATATGTTTAACTTTTTAAGGAACTGCTAAACTTCCATAGCAGCTGTACCATTTGGCACTCTCACCAGCTATGTATTCAATTGCTCTACATCCTCACCAACTCTTGTTACTGTCGTTACTTTTTTATTAAACCCAGTCAAGTGTGTGAAGTGGTATCTCATGGCTTTGACTTGCATTTCCCTGATGACTGATGATTTTGAGCATCTTTTCATGTGCTTATTGGCCATATGTATATCTTTTTTGGAGAACTGTCAGTTCAAATCCCTTGCCCATTTAAAATTTGAGTTTTCTTTTTTGTGTGTGTGCTGAATTGTAAGAGTAAATTTATTCTATATACTAAGAGTATATATATCCTATATACTCAATACTTAGCAGATAGAGGATTTAGAAATATTTTTTCCTATTCTGTGAGTTGTCCTTTTACTTTTTTTTTTTGATAATGCTCTTTTTCTTTTAAGATTAGAAAAAAAGTTTTTTTAAGTAATCTCTACACCCAATATAGGGCTCGACCTCATAACCCCGAGATTAAGCATTGCATGCTCCACTGACCGAGATAGTCAGGTGCCTCAGACAATGTCCTTTGGTGCACAAAAGCTTTTAACTTTGGTGAAGTGTAATTTATGTATTTTTTTTCTTTGATTGCTTTGATTGTGTTTTTGGTGTCATATCTAAGAAGCTATTGTCTACCCTAACACACAGATTTTCACCCATGTTTTCATTCAAGGGTTTTTTGTTTTTAGCTTTTACATTAGGTATGTAGTCTATTTTTGGTTAGTTTGCATATATGATATGAGGTGGGGTCCAAGTTCATCCTTTGGTATGTGGATATCCAGTTGTTTCAGCATCACTTGTTAAGAAGTCTCTTCTTTCCCCCATTGCAAGCCTTGTCAAAAACCAATTGACCATAAATATATGAATCTATTTTTGTATTTTCAACTCTGTTCCATTGGTCTATATGTCTAAATGCCAGTACCACACAGCCCTGATTACTGTAGTTTTTTATTAAGTTTTGGAATCACAAAGTGTGAGTCTTCTAACATTGTTCATGATTGTTTTGGCTTTTGTGTATCCCTTGAAATTCTGAATGAATTTTTAGAATCAGCCTTGAAATTCTGAATGAATTTTTAGAATCAGCCTTTTTTTTTTTTTTTTAAGGCAGAGTTTGGATAGGAGTGCACTGAATCTCAAGATCAATTTGGAGAGTACTGCCATCTTGATATGGTCTTCTAGTCTATGAACACAGATCTTTCCATTTTCTTTCAACAACATTTTATACTTTTCGGTGTATAACATTTGCACTTTTTTGGTTGAATTCATTCCTAAGTATTTTTATTCTTTTCAACACTATTGTAAATGGAATTGTTTTCTTTAAAAAAATATTTTATTTATTTATTTGTCAGAGAAAGAGAGAGGGAGAACACAGGCAGGGAGAGCAGCAAGCAGAGGGAGAAGCAGGCTCCCTACTGAGCAAGGAGTCTGATGTGGGTCTCGATCCTAGGACCCTGGGATCATGACCTGAGCCAAAGGTAAATGCTTAACTGACTGAGCCACCCAAGCATCCCTGGAATTGTTATCTTTCTTTTATTTAAATATTCTTTTATTTTTAAATTAACATATGATGTATTATTAGCCCCAGGGGTACAGGTCTGTGGATCGCCAGGTTTACACACTTCACAGCACTCACCATAGCACATACCTTCCCCAATGTTCATAACCCCACCATCCTCTCCCTCCCTCCCTCTCCCCAACAACCCTCAGTTTGTTTTGTGAGATTAAGAGTCTCCTATGGTATATCTCCCTCCCAATCCCATCTTGTTTCATTTATTCTTTTCCTACCCCCCACACCCCCACGTTGCCTCTCAACTTCCTCATATCAGGGAGATTGTATGATAATTGTCTTTCTCTGATTGACTTATTTTGCTAAGCATAATGCCCTTAGTTCCATCTACGTCATCACAAATGGCAAGATTTCATTTCTTTTGATGGCTGCATAGTATCCTGTATATATATATATATATATATATATATATATATATATATATATATATATATATATATCACATCTTCTTTATCCATTCACCTGTTGATGAACATCTAGGTTCTTCCCACAGTTTGGCTATTGTGGACATTGCTGCTATAAACATTCAGGTGCACATGCCCCTTCAGATCACTACATTTGTATCTTTAGGGTAAATACCCAGTAGAGCAATTGCTGGGTCGTAGGGTAGCTCTATTTTCAACTTTTTGAGGAACCTCCATGCTATTTTCCAGAGTGGCTGCACCAGCTTGCATTCCCATCAACAGTGTGGAATTGTTTTCTTAATTTCATTTTCAGATTGCTCATTGCTAGTGTATAAAAGTGTAACTGATTTTGTATATTGATCTTGTATCCTGCAACTTTACAGGAAAAAAATAAATTTTGAAGCTTCTCAGGATGTTCTATATACAAGATAATGTCATCTGTAAATATACTTCTACCTCTTCCTTTCCGATCTGGATGCCTGTATTTCTTTTGCTGTCTAATTGTCCTGCCTACAATCCCCAGTACAGTGTTAAACAGAGGTAGGAGAGTGGGCATCCTTGTCTTACTCCTGATCTTAGGGGGAAAGTGTTTAGTCTTTCACCATTAAATATAATGTTAGCTCTGGATTTTTCATAGATACCCCTTATCAGATTGAGAAGTTTTTCTTCTTGTCCTGGTTTGTTACATGTTTTTGTCATGGAAGGGTTTTGGCTTTGTAAATGTTTTCTCTGTGTCTATTGAGATGATCATGTGTTTTTCCCCCTTGGTATATTGTATTGACTGGTTTTTGTATGTTAAACCAAATTTTAATTGCTGGGATGAATCCCACTTGTTTGTGGTGTGTAATCCATGTTAATATGCTGTTGGATTCAGTTTGCTAGTATTTTGTTGAGGATTTTTGCATCTACATTCATACGAAGTACCAATCTGTATTTTTCTTGTGGTGTCTTTGGTGTCAGGATAACACAATTTCATAGAATGAGTTAGGAAGTGTTTCCTCTTCTATTTTTTGGATTGATGTTAATTTTTCTTTAAACATTTGATAGAATTCATTAGAGGAATCATCTGACCCCGAGCTTTTCTCTGTTAGACATTTCTTGATTACTAACTAAAATTCATCAAATTTGGGAAGAGTTCAGTCTTGATGTTTTAGGAGAATCAGCCTTTTTTCTTTTTGATATATAACACTTTACATTCACTTTACATTTCTAATTTAAGTTTTTTTTCATAGAAGTTTTTTTTTTATTTTTTAAAGATTTTGAGAGAACGTGAGTGTGAGAGAGAACACAAGCAGGGGAAGGGGCAGAGGGAGAAGAAGGTTCCCTGCTTTCTGTTGAGCAGAGAGTCCAATGTGGGGCTCTAATCCCAGGAACCTGGAATCATGAACTGAGCCGAAGACTGATGTCTAACCGACTGAGCCACCAGGTGCCCCTCATTGAAGTATAGTTAACACATGATGTTACATTAGTTCCAGGGGCATAGCATAGTGATTCAACTTCTCTGTATGTTATGCTGTGATTACAAGTGTAGTGACCATCTGTCACCATCAGTCACCAGTACTATTACAACACCATTGACTGTATTCCCTATGCTGTACCTTTCATCCCTGTGACTTATTCATCCCATCCGTCATTTTTCTGGAATAAGTTTTTCCCAGGTTGCTGCAAGTCTTTGGTTAATGTTCTGAAGTTAAAAAAAAAAAAAAAGTTGATCCTGAAATTTTCTGCCCATGTTTTCATTGTTTTATAATGGAGTGGAGTGGAGAGTTCCTTATTTCTCCATTTTTGCAGATGTCACTCCTTAGTTGGGTATCTGATAGACAAAAGCATCCCAATTGATGAGATGTTTTTAGTTATAGAGGTAGGCATTAGAATGATGGTTCTCAAACTGTAATGTACAGAAGAATTAAGTAGAGGTGATGATGATAAAAACGCACATTCCTAGGTCCCATCACACACTCAAATAATTTTCTCCAGGGGCCTGGGAGTTTGCACTTTTGGCAGGCACTCAGTGGACCCTTTGGCAGCACTGGATTTGAAAAATGAAAAGTAATAATAAGCAGAGGTCATTTAAATATGTTCATTTCACTTTTTTTTTCATAGATCACAGCCAAGAGAAACTGTATACAGTTGAGAAATGAAGACATGGGTGTACATGGTAGAGTTAGGGAGGTAACCAAAGTAAGAACTGGAAACAGAAATGCTGAAGGGAGGTGGACTTCAGGGAGGGGACTGGAGTGAGACAGAGCAAGTTTGACTTTTTTCTTTATAGTTTGAACTTTCTTTTTCAAATGCACCTGTGATCTTTATAATAAAACAGATGAAAACAAAAGCTACAGGGAAATCAGTAGAAGGGGGCTACTGGCCAACAACTCAGGGTTGGCTTCTTGATACCCCGGCTGCCCAGTCCTTCCCACCACCTCTTGGCCAGTGGCTGTGGCTGCACTGTGCAGCCTGGCACCTTGATCAGAGTGCCCCAAAGTAGGGCTCCTCTCTTTTAGCGTGGACCATGCCCTCGCTGCTGGTTCTCCAGAAAAGAAGGTGCTGGCAACAGTGTGGCAACAAGTTGAGGAGAAGGCTGTAATCCAAGGAAGCCTGAGTTATGACCTGGAGTCATAGATGCTGCAAAGGGCCAACCCAAGGTCACACTGTGACCCAATCCTTCCCAGAAACAGTAGTCTTTTGGGGCTTAAAAACATAAGCATGAAATCAAAAACAAACTTTGCCTGGAAGCTGCCATGGGCAGTTGGCTTAGCTTACACCATGGGTTTACCAGCCAACTGTTTGAGAGGCCTGGGCAGGGGGCCACCTGACAGGATATGCTGGGGAGCCAAGCAGGGATGGTTGCTTCTGGGGAAGGGATGGGCGATGACAGCCGTTCCCCTGCACAGTGGAGGGATGTGGCTCCCCCAGCGCCCTTGCTCTGCAGGGCTGTTTTCAGGGTGAAGGTTATCTAGACTGTCCAGCCGAAAGCCCTCCGGTCCAAAGCAAATGCCAGAGACTCGCTGTCCTTTCCACGGTGGAGGTATTTCTCCCTTCCCAAACATCCTGTGCTAGCGTGGGAAACACCTCCAAACAGAAACGTCAAAAAGCTTCTCTTTTTGATGGAGTCGGCAGTCCATTCAGGAGCAGAGATGGGGAGGGAAGGATTGATAGAAGGTGTGACTGGGCTCAGAGCCTTCTGAAACCCCTCAGCCAGGGTGATGCTATGCTCTGAGGAGGTAAGCAACAGACTTGAGGATTTAGTGTTTGGGGTTTCCCACAGTGCCATGAGAAGTTAGGCAGAATCCCTGTAGAAGAGAAGCAGCAGAACGTGAGCTAAGCCTAGCAGCCGGGCAAGCTCCGGGTGAAGGAAGGCAGAGGAGCATTCCTACTTTAAGGGGCAGGAAGGTGCAGTGACATAATGTGGCTTCCCACTCAGACCAACATTGACTTTTGCTCTACAGGCCTCTTGAAATGAGCTCAGGGAAGCTGGGGGAACCCTAGATGCATCACCATATATGACCCCACCTAAGAAGTCCCTGACACCTTCCAGTCCACAAGGTAAACACTATTTTTTTTTTAAAGATTTTATTTATTTATTTGTCAGAGAGAGAGAGGAGCGAGAGCGAGCACAGGCAGACAGAGTGGCAGGCAGAGGCAGAGGGAGAAGCAGGCTCCCTGCTGAGCAAGGAGCCTGATGTGGGACTGGATCCCAGGATGCTCGATCCCTGAGCCGAAGGCAGCCGCTTAACCAGCTGAGCCACCCAGGCGTCCCTTTTTTTTTTTTTTTAAAGATTTTATTTATTTATTAACACTATTTTTTTTTTAAAGAATTAAACTCTAAAAAATTTTTTAAAAATTTATTTAGGGCACTTGGGTGACTTAGTCAGTTAAGTGCCTTCAGCTCAGGTCATGGTCCCAGGGTCCTGGGATCAAGTCCCACATTGGGCTCCCTGATCAGCAGGGAGTCAGTCAGCTTCTCCCTCTCCCTCTCCCTCTGCACCTGCCCCGGCTCATGCTCTTTCTCACATTCTCTCTCTCTCTCAAATAAATAAATAAAATCTTGTTTAAAAATTATAGTTTATTTAAGTAATTTCTACACCCAACATGGGGCTTGAACTCTCAAGATCCTGAGGTCAAGAGTTGCATGCTCTTATAACTGAGCCAGCCAGGCACTACACCACCCCTCCACTGTGTGTGTGTGTGTGTGTGTGTGTGTGTGTGTGTGTGTGTGTGTGTGTGTTTAAGGTAGGCTATGTGCCCAGTGTGGATCTTGAATGCATGACTCTGAGATCATGAATCATAAGCTCAGCCGGGTGCCCTGAACACTATGCTTTTTGAAAAGAATTCATGTTTATGTTGGTGTTATTTTTTCTCCTCTCAGTCTTGACTTTGAGGATGGTGAGAACCAGCTCTGGCTCTTCCTCAGTTCTTGGCCAGTTGTGGTTGGCATCTTCTACCTTCTACTTCTTTACCTACCTGCCATATGGACCTACAGGTGTGTCCAGGGTGGCGTCAGCACAATGCCAAAACCCATCTGAGCTGACTGGCTAGTGACTTACTGATGACAATAGCCACCAGCACACTCACCTTGCACTGCTGTGTGCCAGGGACTGTTCCAAGTGATGGATCTACATGTTTCTCTGATTCTGCTCCCAATTTTGACATGTAGGACTTTCCCCACCACTAAGCAATTCTCCTGGATGTCCTACAATTTAACTCAATTCTGACACTATCTACCTGGGGATAGCCTTCCACAGACTGGGGGCTCAGTCCCATAAGACTGCCCTCACCTTAGATGCCAGTCCCAAGTCCAGGTGGTCACCTGTGCTTCTTGACCCACTGGCTATAAATCAGAACTTCCCATGACTCTTATCCTGAGATTTGATAATTTCACTGGAGTGGCTCACTGAACTCAAAGAAACATTATACTTACTAGATTACCAGTTTAATATAAAAGGATATAAATCAGGAACAGCTAGATGGAAGAGATGCACAGAACACAGTCTGGGGGAAGGGTGTGGAGTTTCCATGCCCTCTGAACACACGATGTTCCCCAAATCTCCTTGTGTTCACCAACCCCAAAGCTTATCGAATCCTCTTTCAGGGGTTTTGTGGTAGTTTTATTTCATAGACACAACTGATGAAATCATTGCCTATTGGTGACTGAACTCAGTCTCTAGCCCTGCTACCCTACCCAGAGGGCAGGGGCATGGAGCTGAAATTTCCAAACCTCTAATTACAAGCTTGGTTCCCCTGGCAACCAGCTCCCAACCCTAGGTGCTTCCAAAAGTCAACTCAATAACATAAGAAAAGACACCTTTACTACTCTTCTCATTTATGAAATTCCAAGAGCCTTAGAAGCTCTGTACCAGGAGCAGAACAAATACCAAATAAATATTTATTATCAATCACAATATCACAGACTCTAACCCTTGCGTGCAGCTGTCAGTACACCCACCGAGAGGAAGACACAGTGGCACAGGGACTGGCACAGTCGGGATCTAACCAGGCCATCACTCTTGCTATTCTGCCCCTTCATGAGTCCACGAGAACATGACTGCTCATCTCTATAGCCATGAGGCCCCACAAAACACCAGACACTTAACCCAGTGTTTGCTAAACTGAAGAGTGGAAATGAGTTTCCACAAACCTACATAAAATAGACTGTTACTATAATGGCAAGGGATGTAAGTAAAATTAACAGAAGGATATCAACATATCCTCCAGAGCCACAATAAAACAAATGGTGACAAGTGCTGGAATCCAGGTGACCAGCTACAACCTTCATATCATAAGTGGAGGGTTGCATAAAGATTTGCAAACAGTGTGTACTCTGTAGAGCTGGGAAAATTTTTCACTTTTTCCATTCTAGGTTCATTGGCTGGTCTACTAATTAAGCTGATATAAGACAGATTCACAGAAGAAAAACCAACTTAATTTCATACATACAGGACCTCCAAAAGCATGAGACTCAAGGGCAAGTTGCATGGTTGAGGCTTATTTGCCACCATGAGCTGAAGAATGGGATAGGGGCCTGGCTGCAAAAGAGAGGAGGGTAATTCACAGCACTGTACAAAGAGCAGACATTTGGTAATTAGATGTGTGCCCTGCCAAGCAAATCAATCTTTCAGATAAAAAGTTATCTTTGGTAATAGCTCTATTTCTGGGCCAGGCTCCCATCTAAGTTCTTTTAAGTAATTAAGAGCAAGGTCAAAGTTTTTTTTTGAGTCTGCTAGGTCTTGATTGACTTCAGCTCAAAAGAATCCGCACACCAAAGTGACCCATTTGGGGATGGCATATTCTGTCCCCCCTCAACACTCAAACTTCTGCCCTCTGATGCTACTTCTAGGGGTTCTTGTGATTCCATTGTGCCCCAAACCATCAAGGATGAGCACTCTCATTTAAGGTCAGCTGATTATAACCTTCATTCCATTGCGGAGGCCCTTCATGGTAGTACCAGGAGTACTATTCAATTGTACACCTCAGGGAAGGGAATCTTGTGGGGTCTACCTTCTGAGCTTCTGCCTGCCATGTTAGGTCTTTGGGAAACTGAGCACAAAGACCACACAAAGGAGTGATTGAAACTAACCAATGCAGAGAGAGCTGTCAGCACGAAAGGTGCTGCTGCCCACCCAAAAAAGAAGCCCACCACTGGCCACAATGTCTTTCCTAACAATGAGTCTGGCATGAGTCTTTCCTAATGATGGGAAAGAGCAGGGTATTCTGAGTGGTGGGTGATCTGGAAGTGTGGCAGCGGGGCCTGGCTGCAGCTTCCAACATCACTGCCTTTGTTAAGACAGAGGGAGCTTCATCTGAGCAGTAAGAGAGGAGAAACACGCCTGAAGGGCTGCCTTCTGAAGGTGAGGGAGCAGAAGAGCATCCAAGACAAAGAGGAATGGGGAAGCCATAGAAAATTGAAGGCAAAAGAAAGGGGTGCTCTCAGATTCAAGGTTTTTAGTCTTTACTGTATCAGATTTTGAAGCCTTCATTTTAAAAGTTTTAAATTTCAGGGGGGCGGGGATAAAAAAAAAGTTTTAAATTTCAGAAAATAAATCCATTTTGGCGGTCTGTGTTCTGGGGAATTAATTAGCAAAGGAAGTGGATGCAAAAACATATTTTTATAATTGCTTATTTTTGCTTCTTAAATGCAGTGGGCTCTAAACAAGGCTGGGGTTAGGGGTACTGACCCCCATACAGTTGAAAATCCACATATAATTTTGACTCCCCCTCCAAAACTTAACTACTAACAGCCTACTGTTGACTGGAAGCCTTCCTGAGAACACAGTTGATGGACACATATTGTGTATGTTATACATATGGTATACTGCATTCTTACAGTAAAGTGAGACAAAAGAAATGTTATGAAGAAATTCCTAAGGAAGAGAAAATACATTTACTGCACTGCACTGTAGAAAAATATTTAAATGGACCCACGCAGTTCAAACCTGTGTTGCTCAAAGGTCACCTGTATAACTCAAAGAGCGTCCCTGGGACATTTAGAGTAAACCGTTATGGGTAAGCACACCCAAAGTCATGGCCGACTTTTTCACTGCATTAAAGAAGTGGGATGTGTGCTCATCTGTGGGGTCTCACAGTGGCCTCCAAATAGGAAACCTGGCCACATGGACTTCAGGGAGGCCAAAGACTGACTGGAAAGTGGTCCTTTGGGTGTACAGAAGGAGCCAGCTTCTGTGTTTGGATGGATGGGTATACAGCTTTGATGTACCTTTAGAGTTCTTGCAGGGCCTGGCCTGCTGCTGCTGCTTGGCCCAGAAACACTGACAGGTGCATACTTCTCCAAGCTTGTGTGTGGCCCAGGTGATGGCCCTTTTCTGTCTCCTGGCCACATGGCTTCCCACTAGGAGTCTAGCTCTAAGGGCACCCTCCCATTGCCCTGGGCCCCTACCATTTCTGCATTAATCATATCCTCGTTCAACACCACAGCATCAGCCACACTCTCATCTTGGTTACCTTGCATGTTTCAGAGGCCTCTAGCACCGTAGTTATGAACTTGGGCTCTTGAGTTCAAGAGGCCTAGGTTCAACTCCACCCCCAAGTCTACTATTTACTAACTAAGTACAATCTCTTAACCCTAGTGAGCTTGTCTCCTAACCCATGAAATGGGGATGGCAGTACCCACCTCATAACCTTTAAGGATTTATTTACTTGCAAATATTTACTAAGAACGTTCCAGTGTTCTAGGTACAGGGGATACAGCCGGACAGCCAGTGTGACTGGTCAGCCTGTCTAGGGCCCACTGGTAGCACAGCAGGTCAGACTGTGCTCAGAATCAGGCTCCCAAACTCCTGATTTCTTGAAAAACTCTTCACTTGTAATGTCCAGAACACGGCACTCTCCTGGTTCTTCTCTCCAGCTTGACGTCTCCAATCCCCAGAAGTATCCATTCCCATTCTTGTTCCCAAAGGACTATGATGGTTCTCATGTACCAGTGCTCCCAAGGACAAGGGCTCTTTTACAGACAACATTTGGGAGAGTGCTCCCTGTTATAGCAGTTACATTTTCAGTACCTGCTGATCAAGAAAATACATAATGACGGGGCAACTGGGTGGCTCAGTCGTTGAGCCTCTGCCTTTGGCCCAGGTTGTGGTCCCAGAGTCCTGGGATCAAGCCCTACATCAGGCTCCCTGCTCAGTGGGGAGCCTGCTTCTCCCTCTCCCACTCCTCCTGCTTGTGTTTCCTCTCTCCCTGTGTCTCTCTCTGTCAAGTGAATAAATAAAATCTTAAAAACAAAACAAAACAAAACAAAAAAGAAAATACATAATGACAAAGTAATATTTTAAGTGATTTTGTATTTTATGAGCAGCAATAGCAGCTACATACACTTGAAAAATACCATCAAAAAGAAAACTACAGGCCTAAAATGGAGTCACTTATGCTAGACCATGTCACCAAACCCAGACTTAAATACCTAATCTAATTGCAGTTTCAACTTCCCCCCGAAGAGGACTAGTCTTAGTCTTAACTAGTCTCTTCAGGAATTTTCTGGTCAGTACCAATAAGGAAACCAGTCCCTTGGGCTCTATCCATTCCTCAAAGGAAGATGAGGTTATCCAACTAAGACCCTATTTTCCCTAAAGGAAGGTGACCTCACTCAAAATAATCCTTTTTTCTGTTTATGACTTCCTTGTCCTGACTTTAAAAACCTTTCCCTTTCTGTGGCCCTTTGGAGTCCCTCTACTTGCTAGATTAGATGCTGCTCAATTAATGAATCATTTAATAAAGCCAATTAGATCTTTAAAATCTACTCCAGTGAATCTGGTTTAACAATACAGTTAACATGAGTCACACATCATATGTTCTGTAGGTTTATTAACAACATGTGCAATCAAATGACTGAAATATCTCATCACAGGAGGTATATAAAGTTGCTTTCTTTGGTTGTTGCCTTCAATCAATCCTTGTCAAATTTCCTACATTGCTTCTTAATCATATTTTGGGCAGAAAATATAACTTCCCAATGCCTAGCAATTATTCAAAGTCCAGCCAGTTCAACCTCAAATGCAAGTTAAACCTTTGCCCACCCTCATTGCCAGCTGGGTTTATGGCTTTAGGACCTTAAGAGGAAGGGTGGGATGTGGCTATCTCTTGATTACCCATCCCCCCCACCTTAGGATCTTACTTCTCTGATATTAGGTTATGGAGAATGAAGTAGGGAAAAGAGTAAATATCTATCTACCTAAAGGGCCCACTGGTTATAGTTTCCTCTCTGGCCAACACTAACCGGCCTTTTTTTTTTTTTTTTTTAAATTCAGGTATACTTTGTAACAAAGTCCACCCATTTTAAGTATATAATTCAACGAGTTTTGACAGAAGAAGTCCCATATCCACCACAATTATGATATAGAACATTCCCATCACCCGCAGAGTTCACCTTGTGTTCCTTTGTAGAGAATTCTCACCCGGTTCACAACCCCTAACAGCTGCTCTGCTTTTTGTCACTTTAGTTTTGTCTTTGGAACTTCATTGATAATGAAGGTATGTAGCCTTTTGGTGTCTGGCTTCTTCCACCTAGCCTATCAAATTTCAGAATCATGCATGTTCTTGCATGTATCAGTAGTTCTGTTTTTGAAGAATATCCCATTGTGTGGATCTCTCACAATGCGCTTACGTATTCACTAATTGATTCTAGCTTTTCAGTAGTAATATTGCTTCCGTGAAGAGCTTAGAACAAGTCTAGTTTGGATGTTTTCATCTCTATTGGGTAAAGGAGGGGTAGGAGTTTTGCTGGGTTGAATGGTTAAATGTATGCCAACTTTATAAGAAACCACCAAAATGTTTCCAAACTGATTTTACCATTTTGCACTCTTACCAACAATGTACTAGAATTCTTGTTGCTCAAAAACCTCATCAACACTTGATGTTCCCAGTCATTTTTAATTGTGGGCATTTGAATAGATGTGTAGAGATTTAGTGAGTGGTGTCTCACTGTGCCTTTGTGTTTCCCTAATGATCCTTCATGTGTTTGCCATCTGTACAACTTCTTTGTCGGCCTATCTGTTCTATTTATAGTTTTATTACAAGGTTGAGTGAGTTCTTCATGTCTTCTGTATAGAATCCACTGATTTTTGTTTTGATTTCCTGAGTCTGTAGCTTGCCTTTCGTTTTAATGGGTCTTTTAAAAAATTAATTTTCTTCAGGTTTATTGATGTTTAATTTGCATAAGTAACACTCACCCTTTTTAGGTTAACATTTCTACAAAATCTACCAAGACGATCAAGATACGGAATATTCCCATCACTTTCCCCAAACTCCCCTGTACTCTCTTCCGGTAGGTCTGGTTCTACAGCCCTTTAATAAATTCTGCTTATATGTCCGGTATTGTCTTTACTGTGTGGGATACTCAACACCTCTGGGTCATCTTTGTGCCCTGACTCATAAATTCTAAGGTAACAGGAAAAGGTCCATTAAACATCCTGTTACACACAACTCTAATAAAAAACAGTAATAATAGCACCCACATGCTCATATACTGCTTGCTAGGCACCACTCTCTTTGTCTTTTACGAATTCACTAGATCTTTACAATAAACTACACTGTGAATTCGATCCTTAACCCCCTTTCCCAGCTGAGGAAACCGAGGCACAGAAGAGATAAGGTAGACTGGCCAATCTCTCAGGGCTAGTGAGCCACAGAACTGCAATCAGACTCAGGGAGTCTGGCTCAAATGCACAATGCCAGGCGCCACCTGTGCAGCCTTCCACATCGGAGAGGCAAAGCTGACGTTTCCGCCAGAAGGTACACATCTCAGCTGGTCTCTCTGCTTTGGCGGCGGCGAAGGAGGAGGAGCCCTGAGCAGCGTGACCCCCAGGAGCTCAGCCCACTTCCCGCTCCGCAGCACGCTCACCTCCCGCCCTCTGTCCAGTACCCCAATCCGGCGGGCGCTTACGGCGCCCTCGCCTGCCCCACCCCCGCAGATCCACAGCCTTCCCCTGCCGGGTAGAGGAGGAGAGCACAGCGACCGCGCCGGCCTCTCCCGCCTCCTGGAACCCCGGTGTTTCCCGGACCAGGGGCCAGTTCCCGACGACGTCGGTCGCAAAAGCCAACAGGCCGCCGCCGCAGAGCCCGGGGCTCGTGCCAGAAGGGCGATTGCGCATGCGCAAGGCGTGCGTGGCGGCGCGTGCACGGACGCGCGGCAGGCGACGGGGAGCAGCGCATGCGCGCGGGGCGCGGCCAGAGGCTGGAGGTATCCCCAGATGAGGTGTAGCGCGGTGAGCTCGGCGGGGGTTTGTCCTTGCGGGTGTGGGACAGTAGACAGCAATTTTCCCCCAAGTTCTGGCAGAGACTAGTTCCAGGCAGTCGAGTGTCAGAACCGAACACCGGGCTCCGCGGCGAAGGAACCGCAAAGGGGCGGACTTGAGTCTCCACGAGCGCCAGTGGCCTCCGTGCGGAACATCTAGGGCCCACTCGTAAGCCGCCCGCGGTTTCTCACCGCCCTCCGTCGTTTAACTGTTGGTAAATAAGACTTCTGATCAGAGGGTCTGGGGCCCAGCTCTTCCCGACACCGGCACCGTGGCTTTGGGCCAGGCACGTCATATTCCTGAGCTCTTTATTCCCATTGTTAAAATGAGTAGGGTGCGCCGCTCTTCAACATCGCAAGTTATTAAATTGAAGGAAACGGGACGGCCGCTTGACTGACTCATGCACGCGCTTGCTTTGGATGTCAAACCTGGCCTGGCTCACCTGCAGAGATCCCGTGAGGGATGGAATAACCCGGAATTTGTGGTGACATGAGTAATGTTGAAAATGCAGTAGAAGACAGGGTGGAGGCCTGGTGTGAGTTACGTGTGAGAGGGGGAGAGCCAGAGCAGGTTTCACCCAGGAGGTTACCTCTGAACTGAGCCTTGAAGGATGAGTCGGGTGCTCCTGGCATTGGGGTGGGGGGCGTGCCTGACAGTCTGCATAGGCAGGCTGTTGATGTGTCTAGAGAGTTCTGGGATAGCTGTGAGGTAAGTGCTGAGTTGGTGGGGAGTCAGTAGGTGGGCTGGAAGGGGAGAAGTGGGGAAAACTTGTGGAGGGCCTTTAAAGCCCCTGCAGGCCTGGGGAGGGGGAAGACTACAGAGTCTTTACGCATGGAACTGACATCAGATGTGTGTTTCAGTAAAGTCATTCTGGCAGGAACTAGACAGGAATTGTAATTATACAAAGGGGATGTTGGAGGAAGGAAGTTAATCTCATAGTCCTGGGAGTAATGAGGGCCTGAGCCTGGGAGCGCAGTGGGGATGGAGACAGAAGCAGGATATCAGGGAGATTTTGAAGATAGTAATTGACAGGCTTCAGTGGCTCCGTGTTACAGCCTCCTGTAGGATAACTCCATGGTCTGGAAAACCAGGGAGGAATGAGTCATTAAGATATCTGGGTTTCTGCAGACCTTTTGCCAGGTACTCAGCATCCAAGATTTTTAAAAACCCAAAAAACAAAAAACTGGTCTCTGCCTTCTAGATGCTCGTAGTTGAATAGAGAAGATGGGCATATAACTAACTGACTATATCTTTATCCTTGTGGTGTAGAGCATTACAAGTGTCCCTACCAGAGCCTGGGGTGGGGGTGAGGGCAGGGAGGGCTTCTTCGAGGAGGGAGGACTGCAATTCAGGGAAACAGGAGTTCCTAAGCAGTGTGGACATCCAAGGTACAGAAGATGCATGGGTGGAAAGGCCAGGCCATCTGTGATATGCTTAGAGCATTTTACGCTGGAACATAAAACTAGATAAAATAGTGGATCTAGGTGCTGGAATGTGAAATGGGAAGTAAAGCTTGAGCTTTATTCTCTGTAGACTGGCAAGCCATCACACGGCCTCATGCCGAGGAGGGCTTGTTCAGATTCTCTTGGGATGGCTTGCCCTGGGTGCATTGTGGAGAACAGCTGTAAAGGGAGAAGCTTGTGGGGAGGGGCTGTTGCAGGACGTGCTGATGAGTTAGAGTGGGGGCTGAAGCTGGGCATGGTGGGGCATGCAGGGGGAGAATACTGGTATGGGGCCAGTAGAGTGGGAACTGGAGGTTGGGGGTGGCACATGAAGCCCTGGGAAGGAGGACTAGAGATACCTAATGACTGTTTACTAGATTAGTGGAATGGCAGTTCAGTTAACCTCACTAAGCTTGTCTTCTCATATGCCACATGGGGATGGTAGTACCCACCTCATGATATTGGGGTGATTCACTTGACAGATATTTACTTAGTACTTGCCAGTGTTCTTGTGCCCAGGAAACAGCTGGCCTGCTACAATGTAAAATACACAGGAAATACATACAGATTAAGTTCAAAAGAGAGAGCACACCTAGAGGTGCAGATTTGGTTATGATCCACATTTAGCTCCCAGAAAAGAGGCAGATGAGCCCAGAGTGAACAAGATTCCCCCAGTTGCAGGGCAAGATGGAGGCTGGCCCCCAGGAGAAACTGAGTGCTGGTCTATATCTGAATGGTGTTGGCAAGGCCAACTTTAAAAGGATGGTTTGTGACTGAATGATCTCTGAGCTCTTGCCTTGTGTCCTAACTGCTGGTGATCACCTGTGTGCCTCCATTTCTGTGTGTGGAGGAGCTGACTCTGAGTTTAGCTACATGGAACTAAGATCGTAGAGGTCTCCTGGGAGGACTCTGGGCCTGTGGAGCTCTTCTAGGGGCCTGCCTTTCTCTCAAAATATATTGAGTGTTTTCCAAGGATCATGTATTTGCTAGGTGCTTAGGAGGAGACTATTGACTTTTATCACCACTCTTCAGAGTAGGCTAATTTTTGTTCTGCTTTATAGTTGAGAAAATAAAGGCATAAAGAGATTAGGTAGGCTGTTAGAGGCTACACAGTTATCTGAAGGACTTTTCTTTGACTATCTGAGGTGTGTCCCAGAAGTATTTCAAACCTCTGGTCATGTCAGTATAAGTACACATCAATGTGATGTTGAAAATGGAGTAGCAATAATAATTTTTCCTATGTTAATTTATAAACAAAGTTGGAATTTTTATTTATAATTTTAAACCAAATTTAAAATCTTCAAAGGCTAATAAAATAGTGGTTAGTATTTATTGAGTGCTCATAAACATGGTGCAGTTGACCCTTTAACAATGCAGGGGGTAGGGACACCAACTCCCCCACAGTTGAAGATCTGTGTATAACTTCAGACTCTCCCAAAACATAACCACTAATAGCCTAGTGTTGACTGGAAGCCATACTGACAACATGAATAATTAACACAGGTTTTGTATGTCATATGTATTTATATACTATATTTTTTAAATAAGCTAGCAAAATTAAAATGTTAAGAAAAGCATAAGGAAGGGGTGCCTGGGTTAAGGGTCTGCCTTCAGTTTGGGTCATGATCCCAGAGTCTAAGGATCGAGCCCCACATCAAGCTCCCTGCTTGCCAGGGAATCTGCTTCTCCGTCTTCCCCTGCCCCCGCTGCTCATTCATTCTCTCTCTCTCTATCTCTATCTCCATCTCTCAAATAAATAGACATTTTTTTAAAAGCATAAGAAAGAGAAAATACATTTACAGTACTTTCCTACATTTATTGAAAAAATCCTACATTATACAAAAAATTTATTGTAAATGGACCTATGCAGTTCAAACTTGGGCTGTCCTGGGTCATATGGACATGGATGCTTCATATGTATTTTCTCATGTAATCTTCACAACGTCCTCATGAGCTAATTGGTAATCATTACCACCATTTTTACTGACAGTAAAGTTGGAGTAAGGTTGGAGTGAGGTGGAGTAAAGTTGGAGTAAGGTTGGAACAAGAGGAGCAAGGTTACATTAAGGTTAGAGTGAGGCAGAGTAAGGTGGAGTATGGTTGGAATAAGGTTGGAGTGGGGTTCTTAAGGTTGGGGTGAAGTGAAATAAGGTTGAAGGAAGGTGGAGAGAGGTGGAATAAGGTTGGATTAAGATGGATTAAAGTTGGAGTTGAGGTGGAGTAAAGCAGAGTAAGATTGGAGTGAGGTGGAGTAAGTTTGGAGTGGGGTTGGTAGGAGGTGGAATGAAGATGGAGTGAGGTATAGTAATGTTGGAATGAGATAGGGTAAGGTTGGAGCAAGGTGGAGTAGAGTATACAGTAAGGTTAGAGTAAGGTGGAGTAGGGTATACAGTAAGGTTAGAGAAAGATGGAGTAGGGAATACAGTAGGGTTAGAGAAAGGTAGAGTAGGGTATACAGTAGGGTTAGAGTAAGGTAGAGTAGGGTATATAGTAAGGTTAGAGTAAGGTGGAGTGGGTAGACAGTAAGGCTAGACAGTAAGGCAGAGTAAGGTTGGAGTAAGGTAGAGTAAGTCGGAGCGAGATGGAGCAAGGCTGGAATGAAGTGGAGAAAGGTTACAATAAGGTTGGAATGAGATAGAGTGAGGTGGAGTACAGTTGGAGTAAGGTAGGATAAGGTCGAAGTGAGATGGGATAATAGAGTGAGGTAGGAGGAGGTAGGGTAGCTACCCCAAGGCATTTGGTCAGTGAGAACCAGCTATTGAACTCAGGATGTTGGGCCTAGAACCTCAGCTCTTGACCACTAGGCACATCTCTCCTGATGTGATTTGTCTTTGAGATCTTACCACAAACAGTGGTAATTCAATAGCCAAAAATTTTTTTTTTTTTGCAAGATCTTTGTACACCTTCTTACCCATCTTTGTTGTTCAAGCTGAATAAGGGCAGCTTTTTTCCGCAACTGAAATGGGAGTTTGCTGGAGGACTTGAGGGTGTGCACAAATTGTGCAGCTTTGGGTTTGCTGAAACTGAGGCAGTAAGTAGCATTGGCCTCTGCCCATGGGAGGGAAACACAGCGGAGATGGCCTTACAAGGTGGGCCCCGTGGTCGGCTCAACAAATGGTGTTAGTGTGAAAACTAACAAAGATTTGGTATGTGCATAGAAGATAACTTTCTCAGATTCCATTTTGTTGTTGTTGTTGTTTTCTGAAAAACAAGATCCAGTGACTTGAACACCTCTGAGATTCTTAGCTACCGGCTTAATCTGGGAAGGCTGAGGGCCACCTGCCTTCATTATCCTCTCTGATCCTGTGCCTGTCACTTGCCAGTGTCTGGTCTTCCAGACTCTAAAGTATAATGGTGGCAGAGATGGAGCCCAGGGGCAGCTGGGCACGTGGGGTCTGGGGGCAGCACTCAGACAGAGCAGGGTGTTGAGGGAGTGAAGGGTTGGAGGTCAGCTGGGACAGGGGCTCAGTGGGGTTGGGAGGTGGTGGCAGGGTGGTGGGAGAAGCACAGACGCTGTTAAACTGGGCTTCTTTGTGGTGTTCTGGGTAGTGTCCTGCTCAGTATATCTGGCCAACGGATTCAGTGGGATGCAGCCATGTAATCTGGATTGGTAAGTGGATAAAGTGTTGGTGCTAATACATCTCTTAATTTATTTTTATTTATTTATTTATTTGAAGACTTTATTTGAGAGGGAGAGAATGAGAGAGAGAAAGAGTCTAAGAGGGGGAAAGTCAGAGGGAGAAACAGACTCCCCGGCGAGCAGGGAGCCTGATGTAGGTCTTGATTCTGGGACTCCAAGATCATGACCTGAGCTGAAGGCAGACCCTTAACCAGCTGAGCCACCCAGGTTCACCTTATTTTTATTTTTTTTAAAATATTTTATTTATTTATTTGATGCAGGTAGAGAAAGAGCACTAGCAGGGGGAGCAGCAGGCAGAGGGAGAGGGAGAAGCAAGCTCCCCACTGAGCAGGGAGCCCATGAGGGACTCGCTTCCAGGATCCTGAGATCATGACCCGAGCTGAAGGCAGATGCTTAACCGACTGAGCCACCCAGGCAGCCCACAACTCTGAATTTATTATTGGACTTAAAAAACCACTTCAAACCACTTTCACGTGCCTTTAAATATTGACTATTTTTAAAAATCTTGTTACTACAGCACCTGGGTGGCTCAGTTAAGCTCCTGCCTTCGGCTCAGATCATGATCCTGTGGTCCTGGGATGGAGCCCAGCGGCAGGCCCCGCCCAGTGGAGAGTCTGCATCTCTCTGCCCCTCTGCCCCTCTCCCACTCATGATCTCTCTTAAATAAATAAAATCTTTAAAAAATTTTTTATTATTTAGGTCTCTTTTTCTTTCAAACAATGACATGCCTTTGGCATATGGGATTTTCACCTGAGCTGATGATGATGAAAGTGTGTGCCATGAGCCCGTACTGCCTCCGAAGTGACAGCTGCCAAAACTAACAGCTGTGAAATTATTTGTGACCGTTGAGGATAAACATATTTGTCCCTGTTCATTATATGATCAGTAAGTTCTAGCAGTTCCTATCTGTCAAACCGTGATTTATTCTCCCCAGTGTATTTCTTAGCTTGGAAGTGGACACAGAAACCATGGCATCGTTTGTTTTCTTTGGGATCTGCATTAGGAGTTTGGGCCCCATTATCAGGCAGGCCTTGGCTCCTCATTCTCGGTGAGATTGGACTTTCCTGTTTTTGTCATTCTCAGTTTACTTCGTAGGCATGCTTTGTGTGGGGAAGAAAAATACCCGTGAAGGAAGCTTCTCCGAGAGTGACCAGGTGCACAGTTCAGCCAAGTAGGTGACTCGATGGGACGCGTCTCTTTGTGTTTGTTCGGGCCGGGAAGGGGTGTGACAGCGCACTGGGAGATATTCGGCTCACAGCCAAATAACTTTTCCACCTGAGGTACGAGTCAGCCCTTCCGAGGGGTCCGGCATCTGCTGCTTGAGAAACTGAGCATGTGGGAAGCAAACAGCCCTGTGTGGTGCTCCCTTCATACCTCATGGTGGCTTCTCACCATGTGTGCTCTGAGCAGGTACACGGGGCTGCTCTACATGCGGGAGCATGGGTCAAAGTGTCGATGTTTTGTGAATAGGACAAGAAAAAGGAGCAAAGAAGCAAAAAGGTGCGAGGAGTGGAGAGAGAAGTGGCAGAACGTTGATGGTTAGTGAAACTGGATGGTGGCCACATGGCGATTCCTATACTCTTCTCTTTTGTAGGTATTTGAAAGTTCCAAGCTAAAAAGTTGAAAAACATGTGCAGTATGCAGACATTTGTGTAGATGTTTGGTCTATACAGTACTCATTGCACCCTGGTTTTGGTGCAAATGCTGTGCTGGATGTTTGGATACAGTGAGAATTCTTTGCTTTTGTGGTGCTCAAAGCCTATCGGGGACAGATGTGACTAACAGCACACAAATACTGAATAGCAAACAGAGAGGCATTCTTTGAAGCACAGAGATGGGGGTATTAGGAAAACCTTGAATAGTGGAAACCGCTAAGTGGAGGGAGGATTCCTTCACAAAAGGATCGACCAAACCGAGGTCTGAAGTATGACTAGGAACCAATCAAATGCCAAGGAGAAAGGGAGAAGAAAGTTCTAGAAGGTGGGACTGGCCGGGGATGTGAGGCAAGTCAGGGTGATGGAGCCCAGAGAGAGGGTGTTGTGGCTGGGAGGTGGGCCGGGACATGTTGCTTGGCCTGCTTAAGAAATTGCCTTGGTCCTGGGAGTGATGGATAGCCAGAGAAGAGATGAAGCTCCACAGCTGTGGCTCCACCTCCCCTTCTCAGATGCCATTTTGGCTGCAACACAGAGGGCGAGTGGAAGGCAGGATCTGATGTGCAGGTGAGACACTGAGGCTGTCTATGGTGGAGGCGGAGGTAGGGACAAAAGTGTGTCCTACCAGCTAGAGTCTAAGCTGATGCGGGTCAGGGAGGGGGAGGGTTCGTGTGATGGTGGCAGCCTGTCATGTGCTGAGATGGGACACCAGAAGAGAAGACCTGATGTGAGGAGAAGTCCTGCATTTGGTCTGGTGTCAGTGGAAGGAGATATTGCTAAGGCAGTTGGTCACATGGAGTTGGAATTCAGGGCCCAGATGTGGCAGAGGGAAGAAGCTGGTGACTCCTCACATGTGTGTGGTCCTGGGAGCCAAAGCTGCTTGGGAAGAGGCCCCAGTGGCAGGAAACCAGGACAGGACAGGAGTGGCCATCTGCAGCCCAGCTTGGGTATTTTCCCCTCCTTGCCATGAAAATGTTAAACCACAGGAAGTGCCTCCAGATACATACCCTTACAGACCCTGTACAGTTATACATCGTACATATGTCTGGGCACATATGACTTCCTATTTTACCTATTTACCCATCAGCAGCTTGTTTGCTTTGAAGTTTTTTTTCCTGATTTTTCTGTATTATAGTCTCTTTCTAAAACCCTGTCTTGTAGAAGGCATTGCTGTTAACATATTCTTTCCACTTTTTCTCTTATGCCTGTGTAGTATCTTATTATACAGATGCATCATTATTTATTTAATTGTTCCTCTGTTGAAGAACACTTAGGTTGTCTATAGATTTCCTGCTATTAAAAACAATGCTGCGGGTGCCTGGGTGGCTCAGTGGGTTAAGCCGCTGCCTTCGGCTCAGGTCATGATCTCAGGGTCCTGGGATCGAGCCCCGCATCAGACTCTCTGCTCAGCAGGGAGCCTGCTTCATCCTCTCTCTCTCTGCCTGCTTCTCTGCCTGCTTGTGATCTCTCTCTGTCAAATAAATAAATAAAATCTTTAAAAAAAAAAAAAACGTATCTTTCGCCTATTTTTCTTTGGGGTTACTTTCCTTTTTTTAGTGAGCTGCAACAGTTCTTTATCTTATGTGATACGGATATTAATTCTTAATAGTTTGAGTCTAAGGATGCACCTAACTTAACAGCAGTCTGAGAAATTCCCCTTCTTCTGTGTCCAGTACCCTGGGTCAGCTGTCACGAGGCCCTGCTTGCTCTCCTCTGAAGGTTCATGGACAACTCTGTTCTTGGTCCCTTAAATTTGGGGACCAAGAGGACCTGATGTAATACAGAGCATCCCCTGCAGTGTACCCATGGGATAAGGCAACCTGCTTAGGGGCTCATGCCGAGGATAGAGCCCAGATCTCTGCTTCTACAGCAGCTTTTGGATGATGGGATGGTGGGTATCGGGCCCAGAAGGCCTCCCAGGTCAGACTTCACCTAACTTCGCCTTCATGGGTGAGCATCTCAGGACCCTTCTACATTGCTGTCACAAGCTTCACCTCTGCTTGTGCTGTTGGTTGAGTTTTCCAGGTGGGGAAAAGAGTGACTATCCACATGTCATAAAGGTGTTCAGTTTGAAAATTTAGAACGCGGTTCTCATGAATGCTCCCACGGCTTGGTGCTATGGGCCCCTGGTCAGTTCATTCTGATAAGATGCAGGTTGTGTAGTTTGATTTCAGGAGGGTGTGAGTCATTGCTAGAAGCTTCTTAGTGTGGGGTGTTGTATTTGTTGGTTCCACAGAAGGGAGATCAGGATTCAAGAGATTTTGATTGTGTTTGCTCTCAAGCTTTTCTGGAAGGTTTGACACTCATTTTCATTCACTCACATCTTAGGGTGAATTATTTTATTTCAGGCACTTTCTTCTTAACACCTTGAAGAAACCTATTTAATGTGCTTGGAAGTCCCCAGGCACCTTAGTTTTGGTGATTGGCTTTAGAATGTACTGAGAACCTGGATTCCCTGACATGTCAGGTGAGGTGCTTGGGAAGCCCTGTTGGAAATATGAGCAGGGTCAGACAGATCTGTTGTCCAAGGCCTTTCTCTCCAGTTGTATTCAAGATAAGACATATAAAGATATAACTACAGATCTTTCTGCCTCTGCACACACTACCTTCTGTGGCCTCCTCAGTGATAGTGACCATAGTCTATGTGACCTGCCACTCCTCCATACCTACTGGCCTCTTTATCTCCAGAAAACTAGTGTATTCCTGCCTCGGGGCCTTTGCATGGACTCTCCCTGCTATCTGGAATGGGCCCTGTCCCCCACTCACTTCTCCCTGCTATCTGGAATGGGATAGGACACCCTGTCCCCCACTCACTGCTCCTTTCTCAGTTCCTAGCACAGGGCCTGGTGATCAGTAGGTACATAGTAAGTATCTAGTGGAAGAAGTGAACAGCTCTAGAATGAGTGTGAAAAGTCAGGGCCCCATTGGAAGAGTCCCTGGTCTCACTGGGCCTCAGGTTTCTGTCATCAAGAGGACTATTTGGCTCCTTCATGCATTTGGCTGTTCTGATGTTACTGGAGTCCAAGAGAAATGGGGCCCTGAGAATCAGCCTCTGCCCGCTGGGGCTTCTCAGAGGGTATGAACCTGTGTAGGAGTACCCCAAGGATGGCCTGTGTCATTGCTTTCTTTGGGTTGGTTGCTTGGCATCTATTGGCTACCAGGCTATATATGGAGAGGGCCAGAGCTAGATTTGTCCTGTCTTCTACCTAGAGCTCCAAGGTCCCAGTTGGGTGGAGTCCCTCTTTATCCCTTGGAAAAATAATAAACTGTGGTTAGGATGTAGTTAGTGATTAGTCAGGCCTGTGTAAAGGCAGATGTCCATGTCTCTTAGATGCAAGCCACAGTCTGTTCAGGGCCTGCAGTTTCACCCACCCAGCCCAGGCTGGCCCAGCCATACTGTGGCCTCACAGAACACTTAGCGGATGTGAGGGCGATCTGGCTGCGACATCTGTCACCCCATTGATCGCCAGGGTTGATTCGGCTGATCTGGCTGGCTAGGCGGGTGTCCCCTTCCTCCCTCACCGCTCCATGTGCGTCCCTCCCGAAGCTGCGCGCTCGGTCGAAGAGGACGACCTTCCCCGATAGAGGAGAGGACCGTTCTTCGGTCAAGGGTATACGAGTAGCTGCGCTCCCCTGCTAGAACCTCCAAACAGAACACTTAGCCACCAGGGACCACCCTCACTCATCTCTGCTTTCAACTCTGCCTACATTTTGTGCTCCCCACTACCCACCACCCATAGGACACCTGCTCCCCACTGCTCCTCAGTGACAGAAGAGGACCTGATACAGTGTAGTTTCCCAAGAAATGCACATCAAGTGAACAAATATATAGAGTTCATTTGTAAGACATCTGGCTGAGTTAAACTAGATTAGGATTGAGTCATTTCTGCTGAGATGATCACTCTTTTTAGTTTTTATCTAGAGAGCATTATTAACTTCTGGATATTTAAAAATATTTTGATATTTCCTCCAAGGAGGGAAAAAGAGAGGAAGCTTCTTTTTAAAAACAACTTTGTTACAGAAAAATGTAAATGTGTCCACAGGCAGAATAGCATATTGACTACCCATGACCCAGCCCCAGCCCTAACAGGTCCCAGTTCATACCCATGCTGTTTTATCCAGCCCCCTGTCCTCACCCCTGGATTAATTAGGAACAAACCACAGATATGCCATCCTTAAGTATTTCACTTTGTATCCAAAATGAGGCTTCTAGAAGGAAAGCCTAAGGGAGAGATGAACTGCTAATTCCCATATTCTGCAGGCCCAGTGGGATGGTGCCCAGCTTGCTGTGTGACCCACGCTGAGTGGGTGTGTGTGCTGTTTATATGACATCCAAAAGAGTCAAGCCTGGCTCTAGCCACTGCACAGGTGTCCCCATGGTCATTTCCTTCCTGTGCTGGTCAGGGACACCATCACCAGCTCAGAAACTCTGAGGAGTTATCCTCTTTTCCACTTCCTTTCATGGTTTTGAAACAGAGAGGAAAAGTGGTAGCTTGATCTGATAACTGTTCAATTACTATGAGAGTTGGTGCCACATATTTATAAGAAAGTGTGGTCAAAGTCTTGAATATCATTAATTTGAGGAATGTTAATGTTCTGGTAGGATAGGAAGAAACAGACTTTATTTTTAGGTAGTGTACAACTTGTATTCTGCCACATTGCTAGATGTGGATTCTTACATGAATTATGGAGTGGAATGTAACTCGTATTTCTACACATTGAGTCACTTCAGTGGAATGTCAATAATTGTTCAAAATTGTGCTGAATGGAAGAAAAAATTTGGCTTTAAATATGACATCATTTTTTTCTTTTGGCTTCTGATGCTCAAAATAAAGCATCTCTCAGTCAGCAAAACCTAGATAAAATGTTAGAAAAAAAACAAAACACAATGTTACTCAACAACAAAAAAACAAGCAGCCCAATTGAAAAATAGATAAAGTACTTGGAAAGGCATCCCTCCGAAGAAGACATACAAGTCGCCAATAAGCACATGGAAAATGCTTAATAACATCATTTGTCACTAGGGAAATGCAAATCAAAACTATGATGAGGTATCACCTCACACCCCTTTAGAATGGCTACTGTCATAACCAAGAATAACAAGTGGTCAGAAGATGTGGAGAAATTGGAACCCTTGTGCATTGTTGGTGGAAATGTAATGCGGTGCAGCAGTGGAAAACAGTTTGCAGTTCCTTGAAAATTTAGACATAGGATTACCATATGACCCAACCATTCCACCCTTAGGTATGTACTGAAAAGAATTGAAAGCAGGACTCAAATAGATACTCACACACACGTTAATAGCAGCATCATTTACAATAGCCAAAAGGTGGAAACAACCCAAATATCCATCAGCAGATGAATGGAGAACAAAATGTGGTTTATACATATGATGGAATTCAACCATAAAAAAGGAAGGAAATTCTGACACATGCTGCAACATGGATGAAACTTGAAGGCATTATGCTAAGTGAACTAGAGTAATCAAATTCATAGAGACAGAAGTGGAGTGGTGGTTGCCAGGGGCTGGGGGAAGAGGCGATGGGGCTTTATTGTTTAAAGGGTACAGAGTTTCAGTTTGGGAAGATGAAAATTTCTGGATATGGACGGTGGTGACAGTTGTCCAATAGCAAGAAAATATATATATATATATATATATATATATATATATATATATATATATATATTTAATGCCACTGGACTTTACACTTTAAAAAATACTGACAAAGGTAAAGTGGTGGAGTAAGATCATGCAGATGTGAATTATAGGAATACTGGAGTGGCTATATTAATATCTGACAAAGTAAATTTCAGATCAAGGACCCTTTCTAGGGAAGAGAGATTTCATACTGATAAAGGAATCAACTCACCAAGAAGACATAATTATTCTGTATATACCCAGTACAGAGCTTCAAAATACATGAAGCAAAAACTGACAAAACTAAAAGGATGAGTAGATAAGTACACACTTGTGGTTAGATTTCAACACTTTCAGTAAATGAAAGAACAAGTAAGGAGAAAATCAGTTTAAGGATACAGAATACAGAATACCTGAGTAACCATATCAAATAGTTTGACCTAGGGGCGCCTGGGTGGCTCAGTGGGTTAAGCCGCTGCCTTCGGCTCAGGTCATGATCTCAGGGTCCTGGGATCGAGTCCCGCATCGGGCTCTCTGCTCAGCGGGGAGCCTGCTTCCTTCTCTCTCTCTCTGCCTGCCTCTCAGTGTACTTGTAATTTCTCTCTGTCAAATAAATAAATAAAATCTTTAAAAAAAAAAATAGTTTGACCTAATTGGCATAGTATGTTCTCTGACCACAACAAAAATTAGAGATCAATAACAGAAGGACATCAAACCCTAAATATCTATAAATTAATACATTTTCAAATAACCCATAAGTTAAAGAAGTCACAAAGTAAATTAGAAGATATTTTGAGTTCATTGATGATGAAAATATAAAATTTGTGCAGCAAAAGCAATATTTAGAGGGAAACTTATCTTTAAACTTCTGTATTGCATAGAAAAAAAAGGTCTTTTTTTTTTTAAAGATTTTATTTATTTATTTGACAGACATCACAAGTAGGCAGAGAGGCAGGCAGAGAGAGGAGGGGAAGCAGGCTCTCCATTGAGCAGAGGGCCCAATATGACCTTAGCTGAAGGCAGAGGCTTTAACCCACTGAGCCACCCAGGCACCCCAGAAAGAAAGGTCTTAGGAACCATGATCTAAGCCTCACATTTTAAGAAGCTTAAAAAGAAAGAGAAAGAGCAAATTAAACCCCAAATAGAAGAAAATAGTAAAGAACCAAAATCAATGAAACAAAACAGACAAACAGTAGGTAAAAATCAAGTAAATCAATAGCTGGTTCTTTAAAAGAACAATACAACTGATAAATCTCTAGTTAGGTTGATTAAGAAAAAAGAAACACAAGTTACCAGTATAGGCAATGCCACAGGAAAAAAAAGATTAAAAGGGAAATAGGAGAACATTATAAACAACCTATACAAAAACTTGGATAAAATAAACTACCTTTAAAAAAAAAAAAGATTTTATTTATTTATTTGACAGAGCTCACAAGTAGGCAGAGAGGCAGGTAGAGAAAGAGAGGAGGAAGCAGGCTCCCCACTAGGCTTTTGACACAGGGCTTGATCCCAGGACCCTGGGATCATGACCTGAGCCAAAGGCAGAGGCTTTAACCCACTGAGCCACCCAGGTGCACCAATACTCCAATTACCAAAATGGACTCAAGAGGAAAGAGATAATCTGAGTAGCTCTACATGAACTAAGGAAATTAAATTTGTATTTAAAAAACCTTCCCACAAAGAAAACTCCAAATCCTTGTGGCTTCAATAGTAAATTTTACCCAACATTTATGGAAGAAATAGTGCCAATCTTACACAAAATCTTTGAGAGAACAAAGGAGGAGGGAATATTTCTCAACTCATTCTGTGAAGCCAGTATCACCCTACTGCCAAGAACTGATAAAGATGTTGGAAGAAATCTACAGGCTGGTATCTCTCAGTAAATAGGCATTAAAATTCTTTCAAAATATAAGCCAATTGAAACACATAAAAAAGACAATAAAGCATGGACAAGTAGAGTTTATCCCAGTAATGCAAGACTGACTTAACATTTAAAAATCAATATAATTTACAATATTAACAGACCAAAAAAAAAAAAAAAGTGATCATCTCAATAGTTGGCAAAAAAAAAGAAAAGAAAAGAAAGAGCATTGACAGAACCCAATACCTGTTCATAATTCAAAACAAAACAAAATGTCTCAGCAAACTAAGAAGTGAAGAGAATTTCCATAAACTTATACATGGCAAATGCTAAAAACCTAGAGCTAATATCATAGGACAGAAGGAGTACTTCCTCCTGAAGTCAGTAACAAGACAAGGATGTCTTTTCTTGCTATTTTATTCAACATTTTAATAGCAATCCTAGCCAGCTAAATAAGGCAAGAAAAAGAAAATCATGTAAACTGGAAAGAATTGAAAATATATTCACAGACATGTCCATCTTAAGTAGGACATGATTGGGTACCATGAAAACTCTAGGGACTCTACCAAAAAATCTACTAGAACTAGTAAGTAAATATAGCATAATCACAGGATACAGAATTAACATCTAAGAATCAGTAAGTTTCTTCAAATGCTGACAATAAGCAATTGAAGTTTGAAATTTTAAGAAATGCCATTTACAATACCATCAAAACCCACAAAACATTTAGGGAGAAATATAACAATGTATATAAGAGAGGTACACTACAAATTATGAAACATTGCTGAGAGAAATTTAAAAAGAAATAAATGGAAATATATGCCAAGTTCATGAATCAGAAGACTTAATATTGTTAAATTTCCAAATCCCTCATATTAATCTATAGATTCAATGCAATCCAAAATAAAAATCCCAGCAGCTTTTATAAAGAATGTTAAGTTCATTCTAAAATGTATATGGAGGCATCTGGGTGGCTCAGTGGGTTAAAGCCTCTGCCTTCGGCTCAGGTCAGATCGCAGGGTCCTGGGATTGAGCCCTGCATTGGCCTCTCTGCTCAGTAGGGAGCCTGCTTCCTTCTCTCTCTCTCTGCCTGCCTCTGTGCCTACCTGTGATCTCTCTCTGTCAAATAAATAAATAAAATCTTAAAATGTATATGGAAATGCAAAGAACTGAAGCCAAATTTTTTAAATAGAAGCAATTTTGAAAATTAAAAACAAAGTTGTACAACTTACAATATCTTATTTCAAAACTCACGGCAAAATTATAATCATCAAGGCAGTTGGTACAGCATAAACGTAGACATATACATCAGTGAAACAGAAGAGAGTCCAGAAACAAATGCACAGATATATAGTCAATTGATTTTGACAAAGTTGCCAAGGGAATTCAGTGGGGGAAAGGATAGTTTTTTCCCAACAATTTGTGCTGGAACTGTTGGGTATCCACATGGGAAGAAATGAACCTTGATCCTTATCTGATAAAATATACAAAAATTAACCTGAAATGGATTGTAAACCTAAATGTAAAAGTTAACATTGAAAAACTTGAAGAAGAACACATGGAAGAAGATATTTGCCACCTTGGCAGATTTCTTAGGAAATGAAAAAATGTAAACCATAAAGGAAAAACAAATGATTAGTTAAACTTTATCAAAATGAAAAACTTCTTTAAAAGCACTCCTAAGGAAAAGAAAAAACTGTATATTTGACAAAAGGCTTTTAGGCAGAATACGTAAGGAACTTGCAACACAAAAGTCAGAAAACAAATGAAACTTCATTATGAATTAAAAGATTTGAGCAGATGTTTTACAGAAGATACACCAGTGGCCAATGAGCACATGAAAAGATGTTTAATATCTCTAGTTATAAGAGAAATGCAAACTAAAATGATAATGAGGCAGCACTAGACATCCATGTGAACATTTCTGAGATCACAATATGCTTTGGTGAAAGGCGTGACGGTGGTAATGGGCACCATGTTTCCTTCTGTAGAGATGCGCCACAGAGTTGATGAAATATGGTAGTATACCTACACAAAGCCACCAGCATGGTATTGGCTCCCTACTTCTTTCCAGCACTAGACTCTTCAGTCTAAGGAATACAGTGGTTCATATACCCACAGTAGGAACAGACCTCCTTTTTCTAAAGGGCTCTTTGAGGCAGAGTAGAGGAAAAGGATCTATGGCCTGACTAGTTAGAGAACTTTTCCTGTGACACAATGTTAAAGATGAATTCCTAACTGTTTTCTGCATTCCACCTTTCTTTGTACAAAAACATGGGGGTGCCTGGCTGGCTCAGTGGGTTAAGGCCTCTGCCTTCTGCTCAGGTCATGATCCCAGGGTGCTAGGATTGAGCCCCGCATCGGGCTCTCTGCTCAGCAGGGAACCTGCTTCTCTTCCTCTCTGCCTCTCTGCCTACTTGTGATCTCTGTCTCTGTCAAAATAAATAAATAAATAAATAAATAAATAAATAAAATCTTTAAAAAAAAAAAAAAACCCTGATGTGCAGTATACCCTGTTTTTTTTTTTTTTTAAGATTTTATTTATTTGACAGAGAGATCACAAGTAGGCAGAGCAGCAGACAGAGGGAGAAGGAGAAGCAGGCCCCCCATTGAGCAGACAGCCTGATGAGGGGCTTGATCCCAGTACCCTGGGATCATGACCTGAGCCAAAGGCAGACACATAACTGACTGAATCACCCAGGTGCCCCCCCACCCTGAATTTTCTAAAATAACCACAGTTTATATCAAAAAAAGAATGGAGAAGCAGAATGGCACATAAGGATTGCCACTGTTTTTAAAGGATCTATTTGTCCATGCACTTGTCAATGTCAGCCAGTGCACACAATCTTGTAAAGATCTACAGTTGCCCACTTGAATTTTTCATCATGTGCATCTGTTTCTTTTTTTTTTAAGATTTTTATTTTATTTTATTTATTTGACAGAAAGAGATCACAAGTAGGCAGAGAAGCAGGCAGAGAGAGAGGAAGGGAAGCAGGCTCCCTGCTGAGCAAAGAGCCCGATGCGGGACTCGATCCCAGCACCCTGAGATCATGACCTGAGCCGAAGGCAGCGGCTTAACCCACTGAGCCACCCAGGCGCCCTGTGCATCTGTTTCTTAACAGAAACCAAAATCTATAATTGATAACACTAAAAAAGGTGCCTTTCAGACTGGGAATGGCAAATAAATGACCTGGAAATAATATTAAGAAAACCAAAGGGCTGGGAAGTGCAGTCCTAGACTTCTAGTCTGAGTGATGAAGGGGAGTCTTCCCAGGAATGGCCTCCTGTGCCCCTGAGAGCCAGGGGCAGTGTGTATCCTGGCACTGCCACCAACAGGCTCTTTGGCCCTAGCCAACGCTTTGTGGCTCCCATCCACACTTTCTGAAACACACCCAAGTCAGAGCAAAATTCCAATGTGTTTGAAGATGAGTGTTAAACATAAGAGTGTTCATATAAGCAGAGGCTGTGTGCATCCTAAAGCAAGATGCTCCATTTGTCCCTTTACATTGCTGGCTACAATGCAATAATCCCAGTGTATGGTCACTTGGTAAAATCTAAAATAACCATTATCCAAGAAATGAAATTTTGGTAACTTCAAGAATATGATTGAATTTATTTTAGTGAAGGGGATGTAAGGCAAAGCTCACAGATTTAGAACCACATATATGTGTTTTTTAAACCTTAAACTTATCAAGTAATAGGTTCAGGAAGTAGAAATGCATGTGACTTTAAAGCTTTGTGACTAGTTTAAGTCTATGACCTTCTCTAGGATAATCCCTGTTCCAAAGGAAAAGCATACATTTACCTAAATTTCTGACTTTTAAAACAAGTTCAGATCAGATTTATTGATGTACAATTCACATACAATAAAATGCATTTGTTTTCAATGAACTGGTCATTGTAACCACCAACACCATCAAAATCTGCAACATTCCCGTTACCTTAGAAAGTTTCCCAGTGCCCCAGTGTCCCTCAGCCTCCACATTCACAGCCCCAGGCGAACACTTGTGATCAAATTTGTGACACTGGGCATTAGATTTATCTTTGAGATCTATTTTGTTAATCCCTGTATCTACTGATGGACACTTTAGTTATTTCCACCTTTTGGTTATTGCAAATAATGCTGCTATGAATATTGGGGTACAAGCATTTGTTTGAGTCCTTACTTTAAATTCTTTCGCATGTACACCTAGGAGCAGAATTGCTGGGTCATGTGGTAAATACTGTGTTTGACTTTTTGAGGAACCACCAAGCTATTTTCCACAGCGGTTGAAATATTTTACATTCCCACCAGTAGTCCAGGAGGGTTCCAATCTCTCCAAAATTTCTGATTGGGTGAAAACAATTTCAGTAAACTTAAACACTCTGTGCATCAGTTTCCCCAATTCTAAAACGCAGAAAATGATATTACTCTACTGTGGTTGTGAAATTTAAATGAACAAATGTATGTAAATGACTTAGGTCTTGCAAACATGAGTGCTATAATAAATGCTAGCTGGTATCATCGCCACTGTCACTACTAGTGAGGATCAGACTGCCTGAAATCTGCAAACTTTGAAATCCACACCGCTTCCCTGGGTCTCCTAGGGCAGCAGAGTGGGCCAGGGGCCGGAAGCTGGAGTTGAGTCAGACGAACCCCTGGAGATGTGCACAATGAACAGACCTCATGGAAGGGGCCACGTAGCACAGGGGAGTGGCAGCATATCCCTTCCTTTCATGCAGCAGGAAGGAGAGGCTCACAGAGGCTGAGTGGTCTTGGCTCCTGCCCTTTTCTTTTCACGCATGCTTTAGGAAGCAGAGCAGAATGTAAAGTGTATTGCTTCTCATGCATGTCAGGTGTGTGCAAAGAGCCTGATGGAATTACCTCAATAGCAAGAACAAGCCCAAGATGATGCTGCAGGTGTCCCTGACTGTGACCCAAGCATGGTGTTCACACACCTGGTTTTCCTCAGGATTCTTTCCAGCAATTTGGTGACTGTGGTCACAATATAGGCATATTCTCTCAAGATCTCTTGAACAAGAGAGTGGCCCAGCGTGAATACTCTATATGACTTGGTGCCATCACCCAACTGTTACTGCTAATCCCACAGGCTTGTCTACAGTGAAGATCTGTATCCTTCGAATGGCAAACTTCCAACTCCATAGCAGTGTAAATTTTCACTTTTAAAAAAATTGGCATTTACAAGGAGAAGATATGTGTGATATGTTGTGGGGGGTCTGACCAATACTTCTGCAACCCTTCCCTCCTAATGCATCTGCTATGCATTCATCTCCCCCTGAAGCCATGGGCAACACAGTCTTTGCCCCCACTGGGTACACGGGAAGTCTGCCAAGAAGGGCTTTGCTCTCACCCTTGTGAAGAACGGTGTCACTTCCTGGTTCTTTCCTATTATGATTGTTAAGTTTGAATAGGGATGATGACTAGACATTAGGTAGTTTTTCTAAAACCTTTTTAATAGAGTTTGTTACAACACCTGAGAAGAATGAAAAAAGATTGTGTCACACATATTCCCCCCCCAGCATAGCAAAATAGCTGCCTTCATCTCTCCAGACTTTCTTCTAGTCTTTTCTCTTATTGACCCATATTTTACTTGTTGTAATCACCATGTGTGGAAAATTAAGGTGCTCTCTCCTCAGCTTTGCTCATAAACAAGTGTTTTCATGTCACTTTATTTAATTTTAATAACTGTATGATAATCTGTTGGGTTCGTATATCATTTATTTAGACATGCCTCTACAACTGGCATTCAGTTTTCCTCAGTCTTCCCTGATAACAAATTTTATTTACCTATCCTTTGTTTTATACAGTGTGTAAAAAAATTAGGCTTAAGATTTAAATTGTTAAAACTGTAATAAAATGAGCCCCTAGACTCAGTTGCATTCAAATGACTGACATGATTCTATTGACATCTATTCTGAATAGTGAAAACCACTCACTATTTATTGTGAATAATAACTTACATAATTTATTCTTTGGAGCTTTTATTTTTTAATTTTATTTATTTATTTTTAAAGTAGGTTCCATGCCCACTGTGGAACCCAAGGTGGGGCTGGAACTCATGACCCTGGGATCAAAACCTGAGTGAGCTGAGATCAAGAGTTGGACTCCCAACCAACTGAGCCACCCAGGAGCCCCCTGGAACTTTTCTGAGTAGGTCAGGTCACAGAATTTGAGCCTGGGTGTTGCTACCCTCCTTCATCCCTCTTATATCAGACTTTTAGAGAGCCACCAGCAAAGGATGCCTCCCCAGTGGAGCAGCATTTTGGAAAGACAGCGCCCTTTTAGTGAGAGCCACTCTCAGGACACACGGCTCTCTGGGGCAGTGTCTGCCACAAGGCTGATCAAGCACAGGTGAATGACGGCTGTCCTGTTGGGGGCCATACTGAAGTCAAGTCAACAGGAGGGGGTAACTGCAGTACATGTATTCTGCCACCCAAAGCAACTGGAAACCCTGACAAAATTCATGAATCAGATATTTTCGGACATTGCACAGCAGGTAGCACAGAGCTGTGATCCCTGAGAAAAGAAAACGAAGAAAGGTAAGTGTTAACATTGCCCTGGATTTCTGCCTGGGGCTACTTCATGGACCACAGCTTGGGAAACAAGGACCTCAGTATGTAGTGTCTGGTGGTTTAGCTGCCTTGAAGATCGGAGACGGGAGTGCAGGGACTTAGTTGTGATTTGTTGGACAGAGTCCTGGAGAGAAAGGAATTCTTCAGGGAAGGAGCTCCAGAAATCCTCACAGGGTGCCCTGAGCATTTGTGAGTTACAGAGCCATGGGGGATGCCATGGAGATGGACCAAGAGCAAATGCCAGAGAGCTGTGAAGAGGCTAATCCCAGGAGCTCAGCCACAGTGGACAACTCTCAGTGACCCACAGACACACTGTAGAGATTCCCAAAGGGTTCCACCTTAGTAGTGGGCTACACAAGCCCTAGAGTGAGTGTACATTGAACTTCCCCAACAAAGCTTAAAAATAAGCCTTGAAAGGGTCAGGCTAATAATCTGTAAAGGACTTAAATGCCTGCTTAAAGAGACACAGAAGAGGGATGCCTGGGTGGCTTGGTTAAGCCGCTGCCTTCAGCTCAGGCCATGATCCCAGGGTCCTGGGATGGAGTCCTGCATCAGGCTCCCTGCTCTCCAGGGAGCCTGCTTCTCTCTGCCTCTGCCTGCTTTTGCGTGCTCTCTCTCTGACAAATAAATAAGATCTTAAAAAAGAGAGAGAGAAACAGAAGAAAGGAAAAGTATAGATCAAGGTCCTTTGTGAACACAGATGTGAAATCCTCAATAAGATATTATCAAGTCTTAACTCAGCCATGTATACAAATGATAATACATCACAGTCAGTAAAGTTTATCCCAGGAACAAAAGGTTGGCTCAACATTTGAAAGTCAATCAACATAATTCTTCATATCAACAGACTCAAGAAGGAAAATTTTATGATCATCTCAATCAATCTAGAAACAGCATTTAACAAAATTCAACATCCATTTGTGATTTTATTTTATTTATTTATTTTTAGAGATGTTATTTATTTGACAGAGAGAGATCACAAGTAGGCAGAGAGGCGGACAGAGAGAGACGGAGAAGCAGGCTCCCTGTGGAGCAGAGAGCCCAATGCAGGGCTCGATCTCAGGACCCTGAGATCATGACCTGAGCCCAAGGCGGAGGCTTAACCACTGAGCCACCAAGGCACCCCCCCATTTATGATAAAAAAAAACACACAACAACAACAAAAACAACTCAGCAAACCAGGATTAAAAGAGATATTCCTTAATCTGATAAAAGCATCTAGGAAGCCCCTACAGCTAGCCCCATGTTTAAAGGTGAAAGACTGAATGCTTTTCCTCACGCTCAGGAACAAGGCAAGGATGTCTGACCTCACTGCTTCTATTCACCATTGTACTGCAGGTCCTAGCAAGTGCAAAGGCAAGAAAAATAAATCAAAGGCACAAAGATTGGAAAGGAAGAAATAAAAACATCTTGGCTTGTATATGACATGATTTTCTATGCAGAAAACCCAATGAAATCTATACAAAAGCTAAAACTAACAAGTGAATTTAGCTGTGTACTAGCAAAGAACCATCAAAAGTTGAAATTAGAAATGTTTCAATGTATAATAGCACCAGAAAACATGAAATACTTAGGAAGAAATCCCACAACATAGGTGCAAAAACTTTTTGCTGCAAACTGCAAAATACTGGTGAAAGAAATCAAAGAATTCCTTGAATACATGGAATGATACATTGTGTTCGTGGGTTGGAAAGCTCTGTTCTCCCAAACTGGTATAGAGACTAAACTCAGTCCGAATCAAAATCTTAGCAGGATTTTTTGTAGAAATTAGCAAGCCAATTCTAAAATTCACACTGAAAGACAATGTCAGAGGAGAAGAACAACTCTTTCATGGGTTTGCCTGGGTCTTTACAAGGACACACACCATCTGATCTCGAGACTTACTACAAAAGCTACAGTCATTAAGGCTGGACAGCACTGCACAAGGGATGGGCACACACCAATGGAACAGAAGACAGAGTCCAGAAGTAGCCCAATACAGATGTGGTCAATTGATTTTTGACAAAGCATAAAGTCAGTTCTTTAAAAAGTTCAGTAGCGGAGAATGGATCATTTTGGTTTGAAAGTCCTTGCAGGTCATCTAAAGGGCAGTTAGAAGGATAGATGAAACTCAGGGAGGGCTTCTGGGCTCCGGAGACATAGTTTGGGAGTCCTTGAGTTAGAGGTGGAAGTGAAAGTTTTGGGAAGGCAGGAACTGCCCCAAGTGGGTAGGGAGATGGAGGAGAATGCCGAGGGATAGCTTTTTGAGTCTAGGATAGGACAGCGACAGGACCATGAGACACCCAAGGCAGAGACACACAGGCCTTTATTTAATGCTGAACATATGGGAAGGGGGGACCGCTGCCCAGAAGCACAGGAAGGATCAGAGCAGTGGGGGACAGAAGCAGATGCCCCAGAGATGAAGAAGGGGAAAATGGGTGAGCAAAGGCGGAACCGTCTGAGCAATGTGAGTGTGTGCGTACGAACCGTGCCTGCTGCACATGAACCTGGTGTCACCTTCTGCTCTGCATGGAAGAACTAAGAGCCACGGGCTTTTCATTACTAGTGGCCTTTAAGAAAACCAGCTACCATCCAGAGGGATTTCTGGGTGCCAATCAGTACTCTAAAAGCTTCATGAATATTGAATCACTTCACCTTCACACCTCTCTGAAGTAGATACAATTATCCCCATTCTGCAGAAGAGGGAACTTTGAGCCCATGCCATTCCATACTATGCTTGCTGCTCTTGGGATGATGAAAACAATGACTCAGGAGGCCTCTGAAGGTTTGCACCTTGTCCCTGCTTCTTATGACACCCAGCAAGACCACACACCTGGTACAGGCAGGTTCAGGGCTGGGTCTGGGAGAGCCTTGTCATGCTGCTCACACCCAGCATGAATGGATCCATCTTGTTCCCCCAGGTGGAGTAGGGGAAGGGCTATTGAATCCTGGTCTCAGATTTCTGGCCCTTGTTCCAAGCTGCCTGTTTCTCTCTGCTCAAATGCAGATTGCCCCCCTCCCCCAGTGTTGCTGGAGAACAGTTCTTGGAGACTGGACCAAGGCACCGTGTTCTGCCTCTGCACTCTCGCTCTAGCACCAAATTCACATGGTTTCCCTTCAAGGACGGGTTTTGAAGCAGCCAGGCCCAGCGGAGTGGCTCAACAAAATGAAGAATAGGTTTGAATTTAAAAAAAGAAAACAAAAACTTGATTCTAAAATGTTGAGGCACACTTATTTCAATGGTTTACTCTTCAAACTGAGAGAAACCCAGAGTTACTTCCAAATTATTTTGAATGGCAATAACCCTTTAAAATTTGTGCGTGAAAAGTCTTCCAGTGTAAGCGAACAGCAAGGACTTGGGGTTTTTTGCTGGCTCTTCATTTCAAAGTCACCTGGTATTTTTGGTCTTCTGTACCTTTTGTAACTTCCTCTGAATAAGAGGAAATATGGTTGCCATTTGTGTTTAATTTATTTTAAACAAATCAAAGCACTGATTTCTACTTCCTGCCTGTGTAATACTTGAGCTGCAGGCTTCAAAGGGCAGAGTAACTATGTTCTTGAGTGATTGGGCGTCTGTTGTATTATTTTATAAACAGTTCAAAGTTTTGCATTGCATAGGAGCAACTGGTACAACATGGAGATATTATTTTCTGTGTGAGCAGCAGCAGAGAACTCTGAGTGACCTTTACATTTGTCTTGTGCTAGTTCATAGATTAAATTTAGATTTGGGTAGAATATATATTTACATAAAGACTCAGAGTTTATTTTTCCTGTTTTCTCTAACACTGCTTAACTTGTTCTCTGAAATGTTTATCGCAAATGGCAGGTTGTCCCAAAGAGCAGTAGAAAGAAAACTAAATACTTACTCATCACTTGGTTTTCTGCAGGTTCATTGGGTTTAGGAAACTCTACCTAGGTGAGCAGCTTGCTTCAGTGGGGGCCTCTCCCCAGAATCAAATCCCCAGGCCTTTGGGTGTGTGGGTTTCAGAATCCAGCAATCCCAGGGCCGCACAGGGCATGTTCCCCTCACACCGGTTGTTAGGGCAAAGATGTTACCATACCTCGATTCCAAAGCAAGTTCACTTTTTTTAAAATTATTTTTTAAGGATTTTGTTTATTTATTTGACAGAGAGATAGAGAGCACAAGTAGGCAGAGTAGTAGGCAGAGGGAGAGGGAGAAGCAGGGTCTCTGCTGAGCAGGGAGCCCAATGCAGGGCTCAATTCCAGGACCCTGGGATCATGGCTTGAGCCAAAAGCAGATGCTTAACTGACTGAGCCACACAGGCACCCCTGCAAGTTCACTTATTTAAAAACAAACAAACAAACAAAAACCAGAATTCAAGCTGGTGCAGCCACTCTGAAAAACGTTATGGAGGTTCCACAAAAAGTTGAAAATAGATCTACCCTATGACCCAGCAATTGCACTACTGGGTATTTACCCCAAAGACACAAATGTGATCCGAAGGGACACGTGCACCCCTATGTTTATAGCAGCAACATCTACAATAGCCAAACCATGGAAAGAGCCCAGATGTTCACTGAGAGATGAATGCATAAAGAAGATGTGGTGTATATATACAATGGAATATTACACAGCCATCAAAAAACCCCAAAATCTTGCCATTGCAATGGCATGGATGGAACTAGATGGTATTATGCTAAGCAAAATAAGTCAATCAGAGAAAGGCAATTATCCTATGATCTCACTGATATGAGGAATTTGAGAAACAAGACTGAGGATCACAGGGGAAGGGAGGGGAAAATAAATAAGACAGAACCAGAGAGGGAGACAAACCATAAGAGACTTAATCTCAGGAAATAAACTGAGGGTTGCTGGAGTGGAGGGGGGTGAGAGGGATGGGGTAGCCAGGGGATGGACACTGGGGAGGGTATGTGCTGTGGTGAAGGCTGTGAATTGTCTAAGACTGATGAATCACAGACCTGTACCGCTGAAACAATTAATACATTACATGTTAATTAAAACAAAACAAAACAAAACAACAGTTCGCCAAGGCTCTGTTGGGGCTGCTCAGCCTCCCTGTCCAGTCTGTGTTGCTGTCCCCTCTGCTCTGGACAATCACGGCCATTTGTACATTCTGCTGCTGGTTGGCGTGATGGGCCAGGCCAGGCACATGGCCATCACAGTGCTGGGTGGCCTCTGTGTGAGAAGCTCTTCTCTCCTGCTGGGAGGAGCATGGGTGAGAGTCTGGGGGTGGGGTCACTCAGGGCCAGACAGATGCTAATCAGTGCTGGCGGTACAGCGCACACACAGGTCTTGCCCAGCCCAGAATCACGGTCTGGGGTAGCCATCGATGGGCCTCCCACCAAGAGCTCCCGGATGTGCAGGCTCAGCAAAATATGTGGGTCACACGCCACTCGGGAGCAAGGCTTAGACAGCATCTTTCGAGGCGGGGAGGGGGGGTTGCCATCTAAACTAACGTGCACTGGAGGGAGGCCATGAGGACTCCGGGTGAAAGTTGCAAGCCCAGTGCTCTGATCAGGGACCTAAGGGGCTGGCCCTGTCCTGCTCCCAGGACCGGGCAGGGGCAGTCCTGACAGGAAGCAGCTTGGCAGGCTGCGACGGGCGCTGGGCACTTTAATCTCTTGCCTGTCTTCACTGAGAGGCTGTGAGCGCTCCAATTCCGTTTTTCACTTCTTTGGAAGTGCTGATAAGATGGGAACAGAATAAATCAAACGCCAAGTTACATGTTTCCTGGCTTAGGAAGAAAAACTAAGCATAACCTTGGAAATGCTCCCAGACGGTATTTTTTTTTTTCCTCCCAAGTTGATTTTCCTTCTTGTTTTTTATTGTGGTAAAATATACGTAACCTAAAACTGACCATGTTCACCATCTCTAAAGGCACAATTCAGTGGCATTAAGCACATTCACATAGCCGCGCAGCCATCCCCACCAGCCATCTCGTTTTGCACCCTCCCCATCAGAACCGCTGCCCCCTTACACATGAACTCCCTGATTCCATGCTTCCCCCTACCCAGCTACCCAGGCACCCAGGAACTACAGCCAAGATGTCCTCTCTGCAGGCATGCATGTCCTGGCCCCAAACTACTCCTGGTGTGGGCTGGCCCTGGGCAGAGCTGAGAGCACTGGGCACAACTGTTCCCGTTGTAAAGAAGGGGTTCTGTCAGACGTCTGTCATCTTTTTCTTTTTAAAGTTTTTTTTTTTTTTTTTTTTGAGAGGGAGAGCACAAGCAGGGGGCACAGCAGAAGGAGAGGGACAAGCAGACTCCCTGCTGGGAGGGGAGCCCAACACAGGGCTTGATCCCAGAACCCCAAGATCATGACCTGAGCCGAAGGCAGGCCGTTAACCAACTGAGCCAGACAGGAGCCCCATTAATCATCTTTATAGTGGTCACAGCCAACCTGTGCAGAGCACAGGCATCCCCAGGCACCGTCCTAAACCCACTGCATGCAGTTCTAGTCCTTCAGCTGCCTTTGGTCTCGTCTTTACTGAACAGATGCAACAGGAAGCAGTTTCATTAACCCACATCCTTGACTGCAGGGTGAAGGAGAGGGAGAGGCTCTCTGAGGCTGGACTGGGGTTTTATTTTTTTTCTGTGTTAGTCCCGATCCCCACAACGACCCACGAGGGCTGTAGATATTTCACTGGCATTTTGTATCCAAGAAAACAGGCATAGAGAAATTAAATCTAATGAAAATTAAAATCCCAGATTAGATTAAATCTAATCAAAGGGTGTGTTTCTTCCAGACCAGAAGCGTCCATGCTCCTCAAGCCCCGGTTGGAGGATGGTGCAGGAGTCTCTCTGGGCCTTCGTTCCCACTGTGTCATCAGGGCTGGGATGCCAGCTGCATCAAGGCCCAGAGTGTGTGCTCAGAGCAGCTTCCCCTCCTGGGAGAGAGTGACTAGCCTATGTCATTTCTGGCTTAACTTTCTAGTGCAAAGGTCCACTGCAGGCCTTCAGGGACACGAATCAGTACGTGTGTTTTGCAAACAGCTTCGGGAAAGGGAAAGGGTGATTCTGAAGATCTTGGGCGGGGTCAGAGCAGCTGACTCTCTGAGTGACTGAGTGACAACGTCAGCTCTGGGCACAAGTCCAGGCCACAGCGTGCGTGGGCTTTGACCCCCTGGCCCTGTTGTCTCTGTGTTTACCCAGTCTGCTTCCTCTGCAACTGATGTCATTGTGACTTCATATTTTGCCCTCAGCTGATGAGGGCCACCTGCAGGACACCTACCCGCTGAAGCCCACCCCCTCTTGCCCCTCCACCCGCCCACTCTCCAGTGGTTCAGGAGCTCAAAATGGTCACCACATTGTTAAACGGTTGGAAAAAATTAGAAGGAGATCTCACAACCCCTGCAAATTATATGAAATTGCAATATCCGTGTCCACAATGAAGCTTAATAAACACAGTCACACATTTGTTTAGGAATTGTCTGTGACTGCTTTCGCAGTCTGATTAGGGACTGTGTGGCCTGAAGAGCCAAAAATATTTCCTCTCTGGCCTTTTCCAAAGTGTTCCAAGCCCAGGCAGAGTCCTCCTTCCTGTGATGATAGCAGTTGAGTTGGTAGTAGCATTTCACATGGTCAGCTCAAACCTCTAGCTCCTAATCGGAAAGGAAAGTGCATGGAGAGTCAACCCGCGTGATTCTCAGAGACAGAGCAGGGCTCATGCGTCCCTACCTCTGGCTGCGTGGGGCCGGAGACCAATCAGGGGTCACCTGTCCTTCACTGAGAGGACGGGGCTCTGCTGCAGGCCCCTGGCAGGCAGCTCAGGCCCGTGTACAGAGCCTTCCCTTTTAAGGCTGAATAATATGTCATCATATGTACATCTTGCTGGTCATATAGCCACATGTTGCTTCTTCATTCATCCATTGATGCGCGCTTGGGTCACTTCCTCCTCTTGGCTATTGTGAATAACGATGCTATAAACATGGGCATGCAAATAGCTCTTGGAGACCCTGCTTTCAATTCTTTGGGGTTTACATCAAGCACAATGATTACTGGCTCCTAGGGTAGCTCTATTTTTAATTTCTGAGGATGCTCCATACTGTTTTCCACAGAAGCTGCACCATTTCACATCCCCCCCAACAGTCCTCCAGGGTAACGCTTTCTCCAAACCCTCCCCAATACTTGCTATTTCTGTTGTTGCAGTATTTTTTTTTTTTTTTTTTTTGGTAGCCGTCCTAACGGGTGTGGGGTAGATTTGTTTTGTTTTGTTTTTCAACAAGGCATAATTTTCCTCCAATGAAATGCGATCTTGTTTCTCATTAGAGGAGCCTGAGCAGGTGAACACCCTCGTGAAACCCACATCCCATCAAGAGACAGCACATTTCCAGCACTCTGGAAAATTCCCTCTCCACCTTTCCCGTCTGCCCCTCCCACCCCGCCCACAGAGAGCCATCGCCATGGAAGGGTTGTGCCCCTCTTTGGGCTTGATGTAGCTGGACTCACACACTGGGGACTGTGGGGCATTTTGTTGACCCAAATACGCCTCCCTGTGCCTGGTGAGGTCAGAGTGGCTCTCCCTACTGGGGAAGAAGATGCCATGGTGCCATCAGGAACCAGGAGAGGGTCTTTGTTTGCAGCTTGCAAAGTTTCCTTCAGCATAAGGCAGCGTCCCGCTCCTGGCCTCTCCAGGAGCAAAGCTGTGTTTGCTTTTGGAGGACTCAGCACAGGATGCCCTGTCCTCTGCTGGATGACAGGAGAGTGATGTCAGCCCAGGTGTTTCCCGGCAGGGCTGGGGAGGGGGAGGGGAAGGTTCCCGAAGACAGGGCTGGGACCCTGAGCCCACAGCATGTCAGCAATGCTTACAATAGCTTTTCCCCGAATATGTTCCATTTCAAAACGGTGCAGTCTTTATGAGAAGTAGGTTCCTGAAAGGCCGCCATCCCGTGAGTCCAGCCCACTAGCTGGGGGGAGCGGGTTTCACCATGGGTTTGCTGAGTGACCGTGAAAAGCCTTTTGCTCTTTCAGAACTTTGAGTTTTCGTGGATTTTTCAACAAGATATTGTTTCTGGCAGGCGCTTGTGCCACGGAACTGAGCAGGACAGAAATGGGGGTGAGAGAGCACGTTTTCTAAATAACAATGCAAGTATGGTGACAGGGGCGCATTCAGATTGGGGGTGGTCAGGGAAAGTCTCTGGGAGGGACACAGGAGTCACACCTAAGGAACGGAGGTGTCGGAGTCTTGGGGCTCAGGACGCAGCCATCTCCAGGCTGATGCGGGAGGAAGCGTTGAGCCGGCAGACCTCTTTGCACAGTCACCGGCCAGCTCAGGGACAGCTCAGGGACAGCACTGGGACAGCAAGCTGGGGGTGGGGTGGGGGGCTGCCAGACACACAGTGTCTACATGGTGCCAAGATCCAAGGCGGCAGCGGGACTTGTTAGTGAAATTTGTCTGCACTTGCCGGCTTCACAGGGACACACTGCCCCTTTTACCCCGTCAAACGCACATCCACGTCCCCTCTGTACATAGGCGCCTCTCAGCCTGGCTCTGTGGTCACCTCGTGGCCCCAGATGGTGGCTAGCGACCACTTGGTGCATTCCTCAAAGATCCCATTTCCAAAGCGAAGGTCAGTAAACCAACGTATGCTAAAGCACATGAAAATTGGGTGGAATCCAGAAAACCGTGGATTTGCAGAGCACCGCTTTAAATCTTGAGCTTCTCCCACCCCCTTTCCTCTGTCTAATTGTGGTGAAATCCACACAACACGAAATCTATCATCTTAACCATTTTGAAGTGTAAAATTCAGCAGCACTAAGGATACTTGCATTTTTTTGGTTTGTTTTTTGTTTTTTTAATTAACATATAATGTATTATTTGCTTCAGGGGTACAGGTCTGTGAATCATCAGTCTTACACAATTCACAGCGCTCACCACAGCACGTACACTCCCCAATGTCCATCCCCCAGCCACCCCAACCCTCCCACCCCCCTCCCCTCCAGCAACCCTCAGTCTGTTTCCTGAGATTAAGAATCTCTTATAGTTTGTCTCCTTCGCAATCCCATCTTGTTTCATCTTTTTCCGTCCCTACACCCCACGACCCTCCCCCTGCCTCTCAAATCCCTCATATCAGAGAGATCATACGATAATTGTCTTTCTCTGATTGACTTATTTTGCTCAGCATAATACCCTCTAGTTCCATCCACATTGTCGCAAATGGCAAGATTCCAGGTTTTTTGATGGCTGCATAGTATTCCATTGTAGGTATATATATATATATATATATATATATATATATATATATATATATATATACCACATCTTCTTTATCCATTCATCTGTTGATGAATATCTAGACTCTTTCCATAGTTTGGCTATTGTGGACTTTGCTGCTATAAACATTCAGATCACTACGTTTGTATCCTTAGGGTAAATACCCAGTGGGATACTTGCATTGTTGTACAATCTATCTCAGGAACCCTTTTCTTCTTGCATGAATGTTTAAATCTTTAAAAAAAAAAATAATAAGATAAGGGGTTCCTGGGTGGCTCAGTGGGTTAAAGCCTCTGCCTTCGGCTCAGGTCATGATCTCAGGGTCCTGGGATCCAACCCCGAATCGGGCTTTCTGCTCAGCAGGAAGCCTGCTTCCCCCGCTCTCTCTGCCTGCTGCTCTGCCTACTTGTGATCTCTCTCTGTCAAATAAATAAAATTTTTTTAAAAATGAGATAAAATGGAATAAAATAAACAGAGCAGTGCTCTCTTCAAAAATCAGCTGCCAGGAGCCAGCGTGTACTTCTTCGGTCGTTGCCTCCCTGCCCCTCCCTTTGTGCACCATGGTGGTCTGCCATGGCCCTGGGGCCTTTGTGGGGACAGGAGCACGGCCCAGCCATTGCTGACTAGGTCAATGCATTCAGGGGCTGTTCCCCGTTACCTGCGTGCTTCTGAGTACATCGTTGGCGACCCCAGAACTCTTATAAAGCTAGGGTAACAGGAGGGACTCGTGGATACAGTGGACACTAGCATTTTGGCAAAGATCAGAGTGTGGGGGCCCTCCCCCCACTACCGCTAGCAGAACCCCCCACTTCTGGTCCTTAACACATCTTCAATTCCACACTCAGCTTCACAGGGGGCCGAATGGTCAATTTAGGCTGGCAAGCTGGAAGATTTGAGATCTGTGTTTCTGGGTGATATTGATACTTTTGTTTTTTGTTTTTTGTTTTTCACTCATTGTCCAACAAGAGGAAAAAAGGCAGTGAACCAGGAACTTTGGTTTGTTTTGATATTTGATAGTAAAACCCTTTCTTTATGTGAAATCATTCCTGGCAATGGTGTCATAGGAGAAACCAGGCAACAGTCTCTGGTTGAGGGGACTGGGGTGCTTCCTTGTGCTGGGGCACCCCCCACCCCTTGAGGCTCCTCCTCGGATCCACCCAGCCCCGTGTCAAACCCCTTCTGAACTACACAGATGTTTCTCAGGGGGCCCCCACCCTGCTGATGTCAAGTGTCCTGTGAGGTGAGCACACACACACACACACACACAAGAGTCCAGATAGGCACCCCAGAAGCTGGGGGGGGAGGTGACACCACTTAACATTTGAAGGAAGGAGGTGGTTGCCAGGCAGAGGGAGAAGGGTATGCATTACCCATACATCAAGGGGGAAAAAGACTTTCCAGTTAGGGTGGTGGAGGGAAGTCCAGTGACTTGAACTACACATGTTTGAATAGCCCAGGTCCCCTTAAGTTTTTCAGTATATATGTTGGAAAATTTTTCAGAGGTTTTCGATAATTTGAAAAAACTTGCAGACAAATCTCATAGCCTAGGGATACTGAAAACATTAGGGATATAACACAAAATGTGTGCTAATCGACTATTTATGTTATCGGTTTCCAGTTGGCCGTAAGCTAGTAGTAGGTGTTCTCAGGGAGTCAAGAGTTACACATGAATTTTCAACTTTGGGGAGGGAAGTGGCGCCCTTAGCCCTTTATTGTTCAACGGTCAAGTGTATAGAATCTCTTTCCTAATATCTAATAAAATGAATAAAAACTAGTAAAATGAACTTTCCAAAAATTCAGCAGCAGCCGCTAACAGAATCAGACAGTAGCTCTCCAACTTCAAAAACTGGCAGCCAGGTAGAGATAGGGAAGATGCTAGGGCGTGAGGCTAGGCTCCCCGCCCCTCAGCGTTACCCCAGGAGATGCAGCAGGACTGGCTGCAGGACTGTGTGCCAGGTGCTGTCCCAGGTGCTGGCTGGAATATCTCCAGTCCTCAGGGTCTGCGGGTTGCTGGGGGGAAGTTGGGGGATGGGTTAAACAGGTGATGGGTATTAAGGAGGGCACTTGTGTTGACCACCCAGTGTTGTATGTAAGTGATGAATCACTAAATTCTACACCTGAAACGAATATTGCACTATATGTTAAATAGCTGGAATTTAAAGAAAAACTTGGAGAAAAAAATAAGAAATGAAATAAAAAGAAAGAGAGACTTGCCATGATGTACAGTATGGATGTCTTCCATCCTGCCGGATGCCATGGAAGCTGCTCCAGGTCACCTCCCACACTCTGGTGTGAGAGATACCTTTTCCCTGCATTTATGGGCTAATCTGTTTCCAGATGATGGAATGCTGCTTCACACTCTCCCTTTTTCCTGTTGGGTTATTGGTCTTTTACTGACTCATTTGTACGGATCCTTTGGCTCTGCCAGATCCTAATGGGTTGTGGGCTCTGCCCCCCTGCAAATATTTTCTCCCCATCTGTGGCTTGTCTTATTACTTTGTAGTGTCGTTTAATTTAGGGAACTTTAAATTTGAGTATAGACCCCTTTATCAGCCTTCTTCGTACTTCTAGTGTTTGAATTCAGAAGTTTTACTCCAGGGGTGCCTGGTGCACAGCCAATTAAGCATCTGACTCTTGGTTTGGGCTCAGATCATGATTTCAGGGTCATGAGATCGAGTCCTCCAGAGTCTGCTAAAGTTTTTCCCTCTCTTCCTCTCTCTCTCCCCCAAATAAATAAGTAAATAAATCTTTTAAAGAAAAGAAAAGAGGTTCTATTCCATACTCCGGGTCATAAAGATTGCTTTCTGGATTTCATTCTGCAGGGTGTAAGTTTTTTTTTTTTTAATAACATATAATGTATTATTTGTTTCAGGGGTTCAGGTCTGTGATTCATCACTCTTCAGAGTGTAAGGTTTTATCTTTAGGTGTTTGGGGAAAGGTGTGAGGTAGAGATTCAGTTCTATTTTTTTCTTCATGTGGATAACCCACTGCCCCAGAACATGAATTGAAATCGCATCCCTCCCCTGCACAGGGCGATGCCTCGTGGCCATCCGTCATATCTCTACATTTCCCCAGGTCTGGTCCTAGACTCTGTTCTCAGCTCTTCTCTCCTAATCCAGGAAAGCCTTCAGCTGGTTCAGCTTTCTGATTCATCTTTATAACCAGAGGTGGGGGCCCCCGCCTTGCTCTTCAGAATTAGGCAAGGTTCTTCTGGGCAATTTGCTCTCTTACCACACATTTTGGAATCCAGTGAAAATCTTATCAGGGTTTTGATGGCAGTTGCTTCTAAATTAGGAGTAATTTCTGCAGAACAGACATGATTATAATATTGAGTCTTATTATTTTTTAATATTATTAGGGAATCTATGTTTCCAGTGAAGTTTTAGGACTTTTTAAATTTTTAATTTGATTTTTTAAAAATATTTTATTTATTTATTTGAGAGAGAGAGAGAGAACATGAGCAGGGCAGAGAGGCAGAGGGAAAGGGAGAAGCAGGCTCCCCACTGAGCAGGGAGCCCAAGACCTGGGGCTCGATCCCAGGACCGTGGGATCATGATCTGAGCCAAAGACAAATGCTTAACCAACTAAGCCACCCAGGTGCCCTGAAATTTTATTATTTTATTTGTAAAGGCCTTGAATTTATTAGATTTATCCTTAAGTACCATTTAAATGTGTTGCTATGTAAAGGATAGTTTTTAAAACCACATTTCCTAATCGTTGTGCTAGTGGGTATAGAGGAGGCTGAGTTTTCAGTACCGATCATGCAGCTCTTTTGCTCCCTTGACAATCACTCAGTCATGACCTGCCACGCAAGTCCACCTGCTTGTCCCTTTCTTTTTTTTTTTTTTTTTTTTTTTTTTTTTAAAGATTTTTATTTATTTGTCAGAGAGAGCGAGCGAGAGAGCGAGCACAGGCAGACAGAGTGGAAGGCAGAGTCAGACGGAGAAGCAGGCTCCCTGCGGAGCAAGGAGCCCGATATGGGACTCGACCCCAGGACGCTGGGATCATGACCCGAGCCGAAGGCAGCTGCTTAACCAACTGAGCCACCCAGGCGTCCCTGCTTGTCCCTTTCTGACACTCACACCTTCTCGCTGACATTTGATGTGACCTAGGATCTTCACCGCCATGTTGAGAAGTAGGGGGCAGTGGCAGGCATGATACACAGAAAATTTAAAATAATAAGAGGATGCGATGCCCAACTATATGCTAATAAATTTTTTAAAGATACTTATTTATTTATTTTAGAAAGAGAGGGCATGAATGGGAGGGCCAGGGAGAGAAAATCTCAAGCAGACTCTGCCCCTAGCTCAGAGCCCAAAGCCAGCCTCGATCCCATGACCCTGAGATCACCGCCTGAGCCGAAACCAGAGTCTGATGCTTAACTGACTCCACCACCAGGCGCTCCTCTGCTGTTATATTTGAGCATTTCATTGAAATGGACGGTTTCCCAGGAAAAAAATAAAATTTTCAAAATCTGGATCTAAAATAAACAGGCATACTTTTTATTGCTCCTTTGCTGTATTTCTTACAATTATTTTCATGATACCTTTCCCCTCTCATAAGGGAAAATATTGTAGGGTAGTAGGGTTTCCCCCTGCACCTCCAGTTACAGCCTAAGCCAGTTTGCCAGCCTCGTGGCCACAGTATGGATAACAGAAAGGCATCCAGGCTCTAAATTCTAAACAATCGTGTCCCTCTTGCTGTCTCTTTGCACTCTGGTCTGAGTCGGACAATATCATTTAACAAGACGAGAGGGTGTGTGTTCATCCCAGAAAGTTAATCCTTGCAGTTTACCTAGCTGTTGTCTTTTTTTTTTTTTTTTTAAAAGATTTATTTATTTATTTGACAGAGAGATCACAAGTTAGGCAGAGAGGCAGGCAGAGAGAGAGGAGGAAGCAGGCTCCCTGCTGAGCAGAGAGCCCGATGTGGGACTTGATCCCAGGACTCTGAGATCATGACCTGAGCCGAAGGCAGCGGCTTAACCCACTGAGCCACCCAGGCGCCCCTACCTAGCTGTTGTCTTAAGCAAAATTTCTTTTTCTTACTTTTTTGAAACGCAATTTCTTATTACTGTTGACTTCTTTTCTCTTCCCTGCTCTCTGTGCTGAGATGGGCAGAGGGTGCAAACCACACGTCTCCTCCCTCCGCTGCCCCAGAAGCATCCTTCCATGTGTCAGGGGTGGTGTTAGCCTACCTTGGTGGAGAGCTCGCCAGAGCCACATCCTGGATGACCGACCTGCGGCTGGGGAGGAAATCACAGAGCGTGTGTCCTTTTATGACTGGCTTATTTCACTGAGCCTGACGTTTTTGTCCAGGGTCACCCATGCTGGAGCATGTGCCACAGTTTTTTGCCTTTTTAAGGCAAATACTGTTCCATTGCAGGGATTCCCTTTAGTTTTCTCATCTATTCACCTATATCTGGAGGCTTGGACTGATTCCACTTCTTGGCTATTATGGGAAAATGCCACTATGAAAGTGAGTGTACAAATATCTCTTGAAGACTGTGCTTCCAGTTTTTTGGGGGGTATAACCAGAAGTAGGATTGCTGGACCAGACACTAGTTCTATTTTTCGTATTTTTAGGAAACTTCATACCGTTTTCTATAGCAACTACACTGATTTGCGTTCCCACCAGTGACGCACAAAAGTCCCAATTTCTCCCTATGTTTGCTAACACTTGTTATTTTCTGGTTTTTCATGGAAGCCATCCTAATCCATTAGGATTAGAGTAATGTCTATTCAAGTCCTTTACCCCTTTTTAGTTTTTTAACTTTTTTAAGCTGGAAATTTGGAGAAAAGGGGAGCATCCTTTCCCCTTTCGTGTCATCTCTATCTTTATTATTTATTTATTTTTTTATTATGTTATGTTAGTCCCCACACAGTACATCATTGGTTTTTGATATAGTGTTCCATGATTCATTGTTTGCGTATAACTCCCAGTGCTCCATGCAGTACGTGCCCTCCTTAATACCCATCACCGGGCCAACCCATCCCCCCCTTCTAAAACACTCAGTTTGTTTCCCAGAGTCAAGAGCCTCTCATGGTTCAGTCTCCCACTCCGATTTCCCCTCCATTTTTTCCTTCCTTCTCCTAACGTCCTCCTTTCTATACCATGTGTTCCACATATAAGTGAAACCATATAGTAATTGACTCTCTCTGCTTGACTTATTTCACTCAGCATAATCTCCTCCAGTCCCATCCATGTTGACACAAAAGTTGGGTATTCATCCTTTCTGATGGAGGCATAGTATTCTATTGTACATATGAACCATATCTTTATGCATTCATCTGTTGAAGGGTATCTCGTCTCCTTCCACAGTTTGGCTCTTGTGGACATTGCTGCTATGAACACTGGGGTGCATATGGCCCTTCTTTTCACGATATCTGTATCTTTGGGTAAATGCCCAGTAGTGCAACTATTGCTTTACCTATTTTTTAACTGGGCTATTTGATTTTTTTGTCGTTGAGTTGTAGGAATTCTTTTTGACAGAGAGAGAGACAGAGAGGGAACACAAGCAGGAGTGGGAGAAGGAGAAGCAGGCTTCCTGCTGAGCAGGGAGTCCGATGCAGGGCTTGATCCCAGGACCCTGGGCTCATGACCTGAGCTGAAGACAGACACTTAACAACTGAGCCACGCAGGCACCCCAAGTTGTAGGAGTTCTTAATATAGTCTGGATATTAACCCCTTATTACATATTTGTAAATGTTTTCTCTTACTCCTTTTCACTGTGTTGAATGCATCCTTTAGTGAACAAAAGTTTTGAAGTTTGATGTGGTCCTGCATGCCTTGGTTTTCGTTAACGATATGCCTGTGTGGACCCCAAATCCTAGAGATTCTCTTATTTCTGGGATGCATTGTCAAGCTGGGGTATTCTCTGATCATATTTGATCGACTTTTCTTGATTTCCTTCCAGCCTGAAGCTCCTAGACTTGGAATTCATGAAAGTTCTTCTTGGCAGAATCAGTGTTGTTCCTGAGATTTTCCCAAGCAGATACCCTCACTCAAAGGAGGCTGGGGTTGGCAGCCGGTCCTAGATGTCTTTCTTTGGGATCCATGTAGGCAATGCAGAAAGATGAAGACAGAAAATTTGGACTAGTATGAGAAAATGTCTCCAGAGGTTGCCGACCATCTCAGTTCAGTTATCAAAGGGCATTTGGAGCTCCCGCTCTGTTCTGGGTCCTGGGCCGGGAGCTCTGAGAAGCTGGGGGTTGGGGAGAACATGTTGCTGTCTTTGCATGTTACAGCAAGCCAACCCCCTCCCCTGCCACACGTGGGGCTGGCCTCACCGCTCCAGCCCCCTCTTCTGTCTCTGCGAAAATACCGCAAACATAAACCATAAACAGCCCATGTCTAGCTCATTTGGCTGGCGTTAGAGGGCCTCTGTGGGGGTCTGGAAGGCAGACCTCCCTCCCCAGTGCTCCCCCTCATCTGTTCATCCAAGCCTGGCCATGCCAACTGAGCCTTGGTGGAAACCACAGCAGGGAACTGGGTCTTATCTATTCCTTTCTTCCTTTCCATTCCCTTCTACGACAGCAAAAAGATGGCCAATTTCTTCGGTGTCCCCTTCCTATGGAGTGAATTGTGCTTCCCTCCCCCAAACCCTTGTGTTGATATGTAACACCCAATGCCTCATAACGTGACTGTATTTGGACATGGGTCTTCAAAGATGGGGTTAAGTTAAAATAAGATCATAGGGGTGGGCCCAAATTCATTCTGACTGGGGTCCTCCTAAGAGATTAGGACACAGACGCAGAGGAAAGACCATTGTGAGGGGACACAGGAGAGTGATGGCCATTACAAGCCAAGGAGAGAGGCCTCCTGAGAAACCAGCCTGCCGCCATCATGATCTGGGGCTTCCAGCCTCCAGACATGAGTCAAATATGTTTCTGTTGTTCAAGCCAGGCAGCCTGTGGTACTTCATTCCGGCAGCCCCTGCAAGCTAGTATACCCACCCACAACCCCTGCTTGCTCCTAATATAATTGCATGAGTCAATGATGACCTCTAGCAGTTGTAGACCACTGTCAGTGTGAATGTGAAATTCTCCCAAGACTTGCTTGTAATATTGGCAAGTGGCCGTGAGCCCAGCATCCTGTCGTGAATGGGTATGTTCCTTATTGAAATGCCACTTTCAGCCCTCTGTTTCCCGGCGCCCTTGGCAAGAGCCCAACTTCATGTTCCAAATAGGAAAAGGCGGGTTGATTTAAAGACTTAAGACGTTGTTAGGCGTTACCTTGATTTATGTAAAAATAATATCAACCAGTTGAATAACAATAGCTCACCATTCACCTGCGGTCTGGGAGGCTAATAAAACGGGCACATTAATCTCTATTGTGATGACATCAATTTGTACCAGGCAGTTCTTCCAAGTCAAGAAACGTGTTATGTTGTTCCAAATGTACGTTTGCTTGCTACCGGGTTGTGTTAAGTGGTTCCAAAAAACGAGCGTGTATATTTTCTCTAGGGAAACTCTTGTATATTATTTCAGCTGAAAACATCTCTCGCGCACAATTACTAATCAGGGGTAAGAATCAGCATTTGTCCTGCTGACCCAGCTGGACCCTCCGCTCCTGGGAGATGGTGCTGGGGAGCGGTGGCTCGTCCGGGGCGGGCGCTCTGGGGTCCATTCTTTAGACTGGGCCCCAGGAGCTCATGCAATGCCTCAGAAGGAAGCGCGGCTTGGGGCCGTTCCTGTTTTGTCTTGCTGGAATTCAAAGATACGTTTCAAGCCTTTTCCCCCACTTGAGTGGAGAGGGCCTGGGCCAGTCTCACGCTCTGTGCCACACAGAACACTTGAGGAAACCTGCTCAAAAGAATGACTTCATGAGAGGAGAACTAATATTTGCTGTTTCTTCTTGGTTTTCTCATTTCCCAGGGGAAGGCTAATCTGTAGCAACACAGAACCTCTGGAGGCCAATAAAATGGAGCTGGAAGAGAAGTGAGATTGTTTCATTGTCGCCACCGTGAACTTGAGTTTGTTTTCGTTGCTTTTCTTTTTTCCCTTCAGGAAAACGCTGGGTTAAGAGCCCTGATAGATTTTTCTTGTACCCCCTGGTTCTGCTTTTCCCCCCATTGTTCCAGCTGCCTTTTTATCACCGAGATCTGTGTCGAGTTCAATGCCGTTCTTGTTTCATGTACTTGTTCCCCGCCCCTGGGCTGCCCACCTCGGCCAGGCCCTGGGGTCCCCAAGGGTAATGGTGTGTGGTCCCATCACCACCCTTTCATGCTGCAAATGGCCTTGAGTGGCCCTGGAACCAGCTGGGGGGGGGCGGGGGGTTGCCGCCGGGGCAGGAGGGTTGTTGGCAGGATGGCAGCGTCTCTGGGAACGAAGTTCGTTAGGCATTTCCCAGCCTGGCATCTTTGCACTTGTGGGTGCCTTGGGGTGGGGTTCTGCGAGGTCCGGCTTGCTGGGTGTGAGCACCTGGGCTGCCCTGTGCATCTGGTCATGAGAAGGCATTTATTGTATAGAAACAAGCAACCAGAGGCAGAAATCACAGAGCATCGCGGGCTTGGGGCACTGACCTTGAATGTCAAGACGGAAAAAGGGGACCAAGAGCCTCACCCATACAGCTGAAATGCTTTCATGGGCAAGAGGACAGTAAAATGGGTGGGAATTAGGTGAAGTTCAACAGTGGAGAGATTTAGGCAAGGAAAGGGGATGGGAGGCAGGAGGTGTGGGGTCCCCTTTTCTACCTCAGTAGCTCCTAGATGGAGCTATCCAGTTAACTGGAGGGAGCAGGGACCAATCCCAAGCCCTTCACCCTGGCGTTTATTTGCAGGGCTCGTGGAGGGGGCCTCCTCTCCTGCTTGTGGAGGCCTCGGAAGATCTGATTCTGAATTGGAGGATAGTGACATCAGAAACAGATGCCTAGATGAAGAATTTGGGGTCTCCGCATTTAAATCCCTGCCCAGAAATGGGTCATCCAGGAGTGCCCAGCCCTCCATTTACAGGGAGCCAGAAAATCCCCTCCTGGGTCTGCCTGACCCCCCCTCAGTCTGACCCTGTGTGTGCGCCTCACCCCCAGACCTCCTGAGATAGCTCTTGGCAGCCCCACCCACCACCTGTCCCAGGGTCAACTCTAACATGCTCTCCAAACCGTGTGGAAAGTTAAATTCATCTAGAAGGAGCACTGATCCCATGAAAATGTTTGTAGGGGTCACAGTTGTCAGTGATGCTCTGCTTTTGTTAAAACGAGATTGCCTTTTGTTATAATGGGATTTTCCCATCCTCCTCAGCTGGTGAGCTGGGGCATGGGCCTGCTGCGGCATCACCCCTGTCACTTGGGGCTCCTGGGAGTTGGGGGGTCTGGGAGCGCTGAGCGGAGTGCTGTACTTGGGGGAGTGAGGCCACGGTGCTTGCTTATCCAAACCTTTAACCTGCAAATACTGAAACACTGCTCCCAGGGAAAGCACAGCTCCCTATGAGCCTCTGGTCACAACATTCCATTCACCATCAATATATAACATAAATAACATTTGTGTTAAAGACACTATATCGAATATATATTTTTAATTCTTTGACATTCAATACACAGCCATGAGGGCTAACTTAAGCTTGAATGAGGCTCATCTAACATATATTTTCTCCATATGGCTCATTCCAGGCTTCTCGTGCCTAGAACACCAGATACAGATACACCTGTAAAGTAGAGACAGCAGGTTGACTGCCTGAGGTCAAACAAGGCAGCAGCAAGTGCCCATGGGGTTGCCCACGCACCCCCTCCCAGCCACACAGATGGGTGCCAGCAGGCTCCCAGGTATGTGAGGAGGGTCCCCAGGCAGCGTTCCTGAGGCCCTGGCGCACCCCCGTGGCACACAGCCTCCTGATCTAATATCTGAGAGCCTGAATGTCACACCCACTGGCCTGGGCTTGGCGGAAGCACCTCCCAACAAGGGTGTGGCTGCTTTTCCTGTTTTCCCCAGTCCAGGTGACACTGGGGGGCAGTGGAGCAGGGTCCAGGAGGGATGGTTTTGGTCTGGCAGCCGCTTCTATTTTCCTTCTAAAGATACAGTGCACGTAGGGGCTTGTACCCTCTAGGACCCTGCTGGGGTGCGAGCACCCTGGGATCTGGCCGTGACCTTCTGGGGCTGTCCAGGAGAACCGGCCCCAGAAGGGGCCACATCTCTTCCCTGCTCACCTGTTTCTTTACCCCCCGGCTCTCCTCCTGGCAAGTGGGCCAGGGCTGAGAGTCTCAGAGGGAAGCTCCGTGCAGCCACTGGGGTTCCAGAAAAACCAGCAGCAGTTTCCTTGGCTGAGGGTCACCTCCTTCTCCCATGCCTGGCACATGGCCCTTGCCCACAAACTCAAGACAGTGAAGCCGTCGCATCCATTCCCATTCCTGCCACCTCGTCCTGGCCCCGTGGTCTAAGCCAGGAGTATAGGAGGAGGGGGCTTTCCAACCTGGGACACTATCCCACCTGGCATGCAGGATCCCCCTCCCTGGGGTTTGCCATCCTACTAAATGTCACCGCGGGCGTGTGCACACAGCTGACCTCCCAGTCCGGGCTCCTGGGAGGATCATTCCTTTTCCAGCTTCCCTGCTCCCTATAAATGATATAGGACAAAGCAGTTCTTAATCTTTTGGCAGCAGGGGTGGGGTGGGGGAAAAACCCCTTAGGTAGCTTGGTGAGCCCTATAGAACCCCTGAAAGTGGTCATCAGTGACCCACATTCATAGATGGAAGAACTGCTAAATCTTAGTTCGAGGTCAGTGAAAATAAAGACACATGTCTGTGGCCATCTTGATCGCTCTCCGTGGGGCATTTAAGAGACCATGGGCCCAGCCAGAAAGCCCTGGGATGGGGATGTACAAACCTGTTGTGGCTCCAGAGGTATACACAGTCCCCTGGGAGAGGCATTTGCAAAGTGTGGGCTCTGCAAACAGGGCCTAGCTCCCTCTATCTCCCAGACTCACCTCCTGTTCCACTTTGCTCCAAAATTTGCCTCTGCTCAGAAGTGGGACAGGCCTGGAAGACATGACGTGCTCTGGGCTGGGGTTTCGTGTTTGGCCAGGATTCGAGCCCATGTCAGCTGTAGAGCCTTTGGTGGAAGAGGAGCAAAGCAGGGGCTAGGCTGAGAGGGGCAGAGGGCCAGGGAGCCTAACCTGTGGAAGGAAGGCACGTGAGCACCATGGCAGCAAGGAGCGCACCCCAGTTGGGCTCCAGACCAGTCTCACCCCGCCTCTGTGGAAGGTTCTGGCCTGGAGATGAGAAGACTCTTGTGCAGTGGGTGTGGGGTCTCTCCAAGGTTGTGCATAAATCTTGGGGACCTCTGCTTCTGATCGTTTGGCTTTCCCCCAACCTGCAGAACATCTTTCCAACCTGGGAAACTTTCCAAATTGGGAAAAGGTCAGCCCCTAGATCTCATAGTTCCTTTCTGATGGAGCACCGTCTTAAGAGGGGTACTTTCTGTATACAGTTGTCTTCTGACTATGGTTAAAAAAAAAAAAATACATAACACAAAACTGATCACTGTAACCATTTTTAAGCAAACAATTCAGTGGCGTTAAGTACATTCCCAGCGAGAGACCCTCAGCACCATCCACCCCCAGAGCTCTTTCAGCTTGCAAAACTGAAACTCTGTCCCAGAAAGCACTCACACCCTATTCTCCCTCCAGCCCCTGACAACCACCCTCCTACTTCCTGGCTCCATGAATCTGACTCCTCTAGGGCACCTCATACAGAGGAAACCCAACAGTATTTGTCCTTTTCTGTCCGGCTGGTTTTGCCGAGCAGAATGTCCTCAAGGTTCAGCCTCCTTTTAAGCCCGTGTCAGAATGTCCTTCCTTTTTTGCCCTTGCTTCCCTTGCCTTTGGTGATCTTTCTAGAAAGAAGTTGCTGCGGCTGAGGTCCAAGAGTTGCTGCCTGTGTTCTCCTCAAGGAAATTTTTTAAAAAGATTTTATTTATTTATTTAAGAGAGAGAGACATGAGCGAGGAGAAGGTCAGAAGGAGAAGCAGCCTCCCCATGGAGCCGGATGTGGGATTCGATCCCGGGACTCCGGGACCATGACCCGAGCCGAAGGCAGTCGTCCAACCAACTGAGCCACCCAGGCATCCCTCCTCAAGGATTTTGATGGATTCCTGTCTCACATTGAGGTCTATCATCCATGTTGAGTCTATTTTTGTGTGTGGCGTAAAGCAATGGTCCAGTTTTGTTCTTCTGCATGAGGCTGTCCAATTTTCCCAACACCATGTGTTGAAGAGACTGTCTTTTTTCCATTGGGCATTCTATTTAAGGCGAAATGCCGTTCCAGTGTGGGAAGAGACTACTCCCAGTCTTCTGTGGGTGGAGAGCTGGGTGGCTTCCACCTTTTGGTCATGGTGAATATTGTTGCCGTGAACATGGGGGGAAGGAGGGGTGCTTATAGAAGTTTGAAAAGTTCCTGCTTTTATGAGTGTTAACATTTTAGGGTTTGGGGTTTTTTTTTTGACCCTTGGAAGGGAGTTGGCAGTGACCCTGGGTCTTTTCAGCTCCGTGGTTCTGTTTAGTTTTCCTTGTGCTCCCCATGCCCTTGCCTGCCTGGGGGAATGAGGAGGAGGTGACTTGTGGACTGACTTGGGCTGGGGCTCCATAAGCTGCCAGTGTTCCCACCGGCTCACCAGGCAGAGGCCAGCCAGATCAAGGGGCCAGGGAGGTCTTAAATCCCAGACCCTGGAAGTAAAAATTGGCCAGATGCTCTCTTATCTTATGAGACGTGTGTGCTCCTTTGACAGCTCAGGGTGGAACAGAGATCAGACGCAACTCTACCCAGCCCCCAAGTCATCAATGGACACTGGCTCTTGACTGTACCTCAGACAGCTAGTTAAGGGCTCCACCATTTGGACAGTGGGGTTATTGAGAGGTGGTACCTAGGAGCCTTGATTAGAGAGGAAGGATGCCTGGGGGCACCAGGGAGTTGGAACTAGAGGTTCAAGAGAAGTGAGAGAGGTCCCTTTCCCTGCCCTCCTGCTGGAGATTAGTAGTCAGTAATACCACCCCTTGAACTCACTGACTTCTCTGAATCCTTCTAGAATCTGTCCTGAGTCTCAGGTCCCTGCAATCCAGCTCTGGGACGTGGTGACGGTCCTGTAGGATGCGTGTACAGAAGGCGATCTTACACAGAAGGGGCCTGGGGACAAATGGTTTTCTCCCCTCGCTGAGGACAAGAGGAGCACGGGCCCCTCCTTGCGAGGCTGGGTCATCAGGACGCAGTGAAGGAAGAGAACGCAGAACGTCCTGGCCTTCACTTGATAAGGGCACACACAGTTCAGAATTCCGCCCCCCCACCCCCGCCACCGTCCCCCAACCAGCGTCCTGGGCTCTGCGTTTGTGGGCACTCACTGCCCTCTAGTGGTAAAATGGAGGCTGGACATGCTGTGTTTCAGACCGCGTTCACCAGTTGAAGGCCCTGGCTGCTGAGGGACGCCAGGCAGAACACTGTGATCCTTATCTCCCACACGCTTTCAGTATATGCCTAAGTTTGTACACGTTGTGTCAGGTGCTATGGGCATATGAGATGAATTACACATGGTTACAGGCTGAGTTGTGTCCTCTAAAAAGTCCTAACCCCAGTACCTCAGAATGTGACTTTATTGGGAGATCGGACCTTTATTTATTTTTTTTTAAGCTTTATTTATTAAAGTAATCTCTACACCCAGTGTGGGGCTTGAACTCATGACCCTGAGATCAAAAGTCACAGGCTTTTCCGACTGAGCCAGCCAGGTGCCTCTGGAGGAGGAACTTTTAAAGGGGTGATTCCATTCTTCTCAAGTCCACATAGAACATTCTCCAGGATAGATCCTCGATAAGGCCATAGGACAGGCTTCAATAAATCTTAAAGGACTGAAATCACACAAGTTATCTTCTCCAACCACAATGGAATAAAATTTGGAAATCAATAATCAGAAAGAAATTTGAGCAATTCATAAGCATGTGGAAATTAAACAATGTTGAACTAAGTAAACATGGGGTCGAAGAAGAAATCATAAAGGAAATTAGAAAATACTTTAAAATGTATGAAAATAAAAATCCAACTTACTAACACTTGCACGATTTGGCTAAAATGACACTCAGAGAGAAGTGTAAAGCTCTGAGCACTTACATGAGGAAAGAAGAAAATTTTCAAGTCAATAACCTAAATTCCTACCTTAAGAAACTAAAGAAAGTGGGAAAGAAAGGGCAAAATAACCCTAATGCAAGCCAAAGGAAGAAAATAATGAAGATTAAAATGAAAATACATTAAAAAGAATAGAAAAACAATAAAGAAATCAACCAAACCAGAAGTTGGTTTCCTAAGAGATTCACAAAGTTGATCATCTTTTGCTAGACTGACCAAGAAAAAAGGGAAGACACAAACTACTTAAATCAAGAATGAAAAGGCGGCCATTACTACCAATGTTACAGAAATAAAAAAGACCGGGAAGTAATGCTATGAACACTTGAATGACATGGTGGGCAGAATAACCGTCCCCCTAAAATGTCAGCGCCTTAGCCTCTGTGACCCATGAATATGTTACCTTACTTGGCAAATGAGATTTGGAAGATATGACCAAGTTAAGGTTCTTAATATGGAGGATCTTAACTTGGGTGATCTGGGTGGGCCAGTGCAGTCTTAAGGATCCTTATAAGAGAAAGAAGGAAGCAGAAGAATTAGAGTCCGGGATCTGAAGATACTACATTGCTGCCTTTGAAAGAATACAAGTGGCCTTTAAAAGCTGGAAAAAGCAAGGGAACAGACTGTACCCCTGGAGATGTCAGAAGGTATGCAGCCTTTTTTTTAAAAAAAAATATTTTATTTATTTATTTGACAGAGGAATAGAGAGCACAAGTAAGCAGAGCAGGAGCCAGAGGGAAAGGGAGAATAGGCTCCTCCCTGAGCAGGGAGCTGGATGTGAGGCTCAATCCCAGGACCTTGGGATCATGACCTGAGCTGAAGGCAGCTGCTTAACCAACTGAGCCACCCAGGAGCCCAGAAGGTATGCAGCCTTGCTGACACCTTAATTTTAGCTCAACGAGATCCATTTCAGACATCTAACCTCAGGAGCTCTATGATATTAAATTTGTGTTATTTTAAGCCAGGGAAGTTGTGATCATTTGTTTCAGTGCAATAAGAAATGAGCATACATGTCAACATATTACATAACCTAGATGAAACAGACACAATCCTAGAAAGATAGAAACTACTGAAACTGATTCCAGAGAAAATAGAGAATCTGAGTACACTTACAAGTAGAGAGATTCGATTGGCATTCAAAAATTTTCCTTAAGAAAAGCCCAGGGCCAGATGGCGAAACTGGTGAATACTACCAAATACTTAAAGAAAGTTTACCACCAATCCTTGAAGAGGAGGGGATACCTCCCAAATTATTCTAAGAGGTCAGAATTACCCTGATTGCAAAACCAGACAAAAGCATGACAAGAAAAGAAAACTACAAGTCAATATCCCCTATGAATATAGATATCAAAATCTTCAACAAAAACTAGTAAATCAAATCCAGGAACCTCTAAAGAGGACTATATCCCATGACCAAGTAGTATTTGCATTGCAAATGTTGATTCCATAATCAACCAGAGCAATAACCATATTAATGGAATAAAAAATGGAAAATAATGCATGACCATCTCAGTAAATGCAGAAAAAACCATTTGACAGAATCCAGCAAGCTTTCATGTTAAAAGCCAACTACAAACAAAAAAACCCAACAAAACAAACATGTTTTAACAAACATGTTAAAAACTAACAAATAAAATGCTAAAAACAAACATGTTACAAACAAACAAACATGTTAAAAGCAAACAAAGAAAGTAGGACTGTAAGGGAACTTCCTCAACCTGATAGACGGCATCTAATGAAAAACTTTACAGCTTACATCATAAGACTAACGGATTCCACCCCCCACGATCAGAAACAAGACAAGGATGTTCCCTTTTGCTTCTCTATCCAAAATTGTACTAAAGGTTTTGTCAGGGCAATTAAGAAAGAAAATGAGGGGCACCTGTCTGGCTCAATCAGTAGAGCATATGACTCTTGATCTCAGGGTGTTGAGTTCGAGCCCCACACTGGGTGTAGAGATTATTTAAAAATAAAATCTTAAAAAAGAAAGAAAATGAAATACAAGACAGATTAGAAACGAAAAAGTGAAACTGTTTGCAAATAACATGAGCTCATGTTTAGAAAATCCTCAGGAATTTTAAAAAACTATTAGAGCTAATAATAATACATCAGCAAGGTTGTAGGATATAAGATCAATATACAAAAATCAATTCTTTGTCTACACACTAGCAATGAGCAACTTGAAAATGAAAGTAAGAAAACAGTTCCATGTACAACAGCATGAAAATAATTAAATACTGGGAATACATTTAACCAAAGAAGTGCTCTTGCACTTGTACAAAACATTTTTGAAGAAATTAAAGAAGACATAAGTACACGGGAATACATCTTGTATTCATGGATTAGAAGACATAATATTATAACAATGGCAATACTCCCCAAACTGATTTACAGGTCTAGTGCAATCTGACTTTGTTGAGGAAATTGACAAGCTGACCTAACATTCTTATGGAAATTAAAGGGGCCCTGAATAACCAAAATAATCATGAAATGGAGAAACAAATTTGAAGGATTCATACTTCCTGGTGTCAAAGCATATTACAGAGTGGCAATAATCAAGACTCTGTGCTATTGGCATAAAGATAGACACCTAGATCAATGGAGTAGAGTCCACAAACGAACCCTCACATTTATGGTTAATCAAATTTTTGATAAGCGTGCCAGACCATTCAGTGGGGGAAGACCATTCAGTGGGGGAAAAGAAGACTGTTTTCACCAAATCATGCTGGAAGAACTGGATATATCCACATGCAGAAGAATGAAGTTGGACCCCGCCACCACCATCTCACACCATATACAAAAATGGACTCTAAATTGATCAGGGTTAGTAAGAAATAAACTATAAGAACTAAAGTAAGAACTTGGAACTAGGCTAAGAACTAAAACTATAAAACTGTTCAAAGACAATGCAAGTATAAATCTTCATGACTTTGAATTTTGCAATGGTTTCCTAGATAACTGACACCAAAAGTACCAGCAACCAAAGAAGAATATAGATAAATTGGACTTCGTCAGAATTTTAATGCTTTTGTGTTTCAAAGGACACCATCAAGAAAATGAGAAGACGGAGTACCTGGGTGGTTCAGTAGGGTAAGTGTCTGACTCCTGATTTCGGCTCATGTCACAATCTCAGGGTCATGAGATGAAGCCCTGTGTTGGGCTCATTGCTGGGTGTGGAGCCTGCTTGAGGTTCTCTCTCTCCATCTCCCTCTGCCCCTCCCTCTGTCTAAAAAAAAAAAAAAAAAGAAAGAAAGTGAAAAGACAACCCCCACAAGATGGGAGAAAATACTTGCAAATTATATCTGATGAGAGACTAGTATCCAGAATATGTAAATAGCTTTTATAATCCAACAACAAAAAGCCAGACAACCCAATTTAAAAATAGGCAAATGACTTGAATAAACATTTCTCCAAAGAAGATATAAAAAATGGGCAATAAGCACATAAAAGATGCTCAACATCATTAACCATCAAGGAAAAGTAAATCAAAGCCGGAATGAGATAGATACGACTTCATACTCACTAGGATGGCTGTAATCCAAAAGATATGCCATAACAAGGACTGCAAGGGGAAATGAGGACGGGGGAAATGAGAACCTTCATACATTTCTGGGGAGAATGTAAGCTGCTGTGGGAAACAGTCAGGCAGTTAATCAAAAAGTTAAATAAGGGTAACCATGAAACACACCAGTTCCATACCTGTGGATATACACAAGAGAACCAAAAGCATGTGCCCATGTAAAAACGTGTACACAGCTGTTCATAGCAGCAGTTTTCATAATAGCGAAAAGATGGAAATGACCCAGATGTCGACCCACTGAAGTATGGATAAAATGTTGTATATGCATACAATGGAATATTATTCGGCTATGAAAAAGAATTGGGTCCTGACTCATGCTCCACTATGGCTGAAGCTTGAAAACATGCGAAGTGGAAGAAGTCAGACATAAAAGGCCACATATGTATGAGTCTGTTTACCGAGTGCCCAGAATAAGCGAAGCTATAGAGACAGAAAATAGGTTAGTGGTTGCCAGGGGCAGGGGAGAGAGAACGGGGAGTGACTGCTGATGTCTGTGGAGCTTTTCGGGGAGGTGATGAGAAGATGATGGAATCAGATAGTTTATGATGTTGCACAACTTTTAAAATATAGTAACCACCACTGAATCATACGCTTTAAAACTATGACTCATGGCAGACGCAATACATGCCATTAAAATACACACGTGGAAATCCAAATCGAAGAGAAAGAGAGTGGGAGAGAGAGCGAGCCCTGATCGGACTAGAAGGATGTGGGTGTGTGGTGGGGGTGCAGCTGGAGAAGTGAGGGAAGTCTGGTCATCAGGGAGCCCCTACATGGAATGTGCCTTGCAGAGTGAGAGTCCTAATGAGTAGACATGGACATTTTCCTCATAAATAAAAGTTCAGTACCATAAAAAGCCATTTGGTTGAAATGCTCTGTATTTCTTTCTAAGCTCTCCCGAAATAAAGTAAATGTCTTTTGGGGTTGGAATAAGTTTGCCGGAGTGTATCTGTTCCTGGTCGGGTGAAGGTCTCCCCACCCCACCCCCACCCCGTCCTCTCTCAGGGTCAGAAGGAGCCACACGGGGGCGGTGTCTGCCGCTGCTGTCCCCATTCCCGGCTCAGGAGCTGGCCGTGGGACCTGGCCCCTGAGCAAGATTCAGAATGTTCCCACCCCATGCCAGAGGGGCACCTGTGGAACCCTGGGGGAGCAGCCAGTAACAGCTGATGTCAGATGATTGAAAGGAATTGGGTTCTATTGTTCTGTTGCTGTCTGATGGGTTGATGGGATTGGGGTAATAGTTTAAAACTCTTATCTTTTAATGTCTCCCAGAATATTGAGGGATAAAATGTGTCCGGGCCATGCTAGAAAATACCTGAGCAAAGGGAAAAAAGAGATGAAACATATAACAAAACATTAGTAACTTTTTAAAATGGGTATATGGGGTTGCGTTTAATGTTTTCTCATAGACAGATATAGGGTTATATCTGTATGTCTCTATATATCTCTTCTGTATATGGCTAATATCTATGTCCATATAGGTATATATGGATATATATATACCTATATATATGTTTTATATATATATGAATATATATATACCTATATATGTTATAGCTATGTGAGAAAATATTAAATGGAATTCTCATATACTTGTATCTGTGCCGTATCTAATATCTCTATCCATCTATATAAGAAATGGAACCCCCGGATACTCATCAGTTGGATTTTAAAAGTATTAACATTTTATTAATAAATATATCTATACCTCTATCTGTCTCTATCTGTTTGAACATGAAGATTTTCCATTAAAAAAGTACCTGCATGAAAGTGCACATTCAAAGATGTTTTTTTCTGCCCTTTTTTTAGCAAGTGGGGGAGGGGCAGAAGGAGAGGAAGGGCAAGAATCTTAAGCAGGCTCCATGCCCAGCCGGAGCTGGAGGCCGGGCTTGATCTCACCATCTGATTGTGACCCGAGGCAAAATCAAGAGTCAGATTCCTAACCATTTGAGCCACCCAGGTGCCCCCACCTCCCAGAAAGGTATTTCCACTTAACTTCTAAATGATTTTGCTCTCTCTGTTGTTGTGGGGCTGTTGTTTTTTTTTTAAGATTTTATTTTTGGGGCACCTGGGTGGCTCAGTCATTAGTTGAGTGTCTGCCTTCAGCTCAGGTCATGATTGCAGGGTCCTGGGATCAGCGGGAAGCCTGCTTCTCCCTCTCCCACCCACCAGCTTGTGTTCCCTCTCTCGCTGTCTTTCTCTCTCACTGTCAAATAAATAAATAAATAAATAAAATTTTAAAAAATGAAAAACGATTTTATTTTTGAATAATCTCTACACCCCACACAGGGCTCGAACTAACAATCCCAGGTCACACGTTCTACCAACTAAGCCAGCCAGGGTCTTTGAACAAAAATACAGGATGCTACGGTCCGGTCACTTCAGAAATGAAATAGAAAAGAGATTTAGAAACCCTATAGATTTTTAAGATGAACACGAACATAAAATCATACCCCCAGGGCGCCTGGGTGGCTCAGTGGGTTAAGCTGCTGCCTTGGCTCGGGTCATGATCTCAGGGTCCTGGGATCGAGTCCCGCATCGGGCTCTCTGCTCAGCGGGCAGCCTGCTTCCTCCTCTCTCTCTCTGCCTGCCTCTCTGCCTACTTGTAATCTCTCTGTCAAATAAATAAATAAAATCTTAAAAAAAAAAAAATCATACCCCCAGATGCCTCAGCTTCTTGTGGCCTGAGCTGATAATCCAGTTGTGAACAAGGGGACTCACTGTTGGATTATCTACCCTTGGCCCAATCTTGGAAACTTGCAGCCAAGCCTTCTCAGAAGGGGGCTGGCTGAATTCCGGGGACTGCTGTGCCACTGTATAAAGTCACAATGCCCCTGGCAGGGAGCATGCGGCCCCGATGGGCTGGGATCAATCAGCCCAAGCCTGGAGCGGGGAGGCCTATTTGCTTAACTTGCAATTAGGTAAAATGCATTTTGTGCTGTGCAGAGCAGCTCCTGCTGGGACTTGGCGGGTCCTCTGCTGGGCCCTTCCCTTCTTTCCTCCCGGCCTCCTCACCATCTGAGGCTCCCTCCACCACGTGCAGTAAGGACTTACTGGCATTTGGACAGTCAGCCGTCCCTATGTGAAAACAGATCCAGCAGGTCATGGAGGAGCCTGGCCCTGGAACAGGGACCTCATGGTAGATGCTCATTTATTTGCTGAGTAAGTGAAAGGCCAGGGAATCGATAGTGACTTTCATTTTCTTCTTTATGTTTTCCTTTTGGTTTTCAGATTTTTTTCAAGAGTTTATTTTTATTTTATTTTATATTTGAGAAGCAGGGGGAGGGAGAAGCAGAGGGAGAAGCAGACTCCCCACTGAGCAAGAAGACCTAAATGAGCTTTTATCCCAGGACCCCAGGATCATGACCTGAGCTGAAGGCAATGGCTTAACCGACAGAGCCACCCAGATGCCCCGATTTTCAGATTTTCTATAAAAAAGACATTTTATGCTAAAAAAAAAAAATCATAAATGTTCCCTTAAAAAGTAAATGTGTGTGGAGCCACAGGAACTCTCATTCATTCCTGATGGGAATGCAAATGCTACAGCCCCTTTGGAAGACAACGTGGTGGTGTCTTACAAAACAAAACATACTCTCACCCTGTGATCCAGCAATCACACACCTTGGTATTTCCCCAGAGGAGGTGAGCACGTATGTCCACACAAAACCCAGCACAGGGATGTGTAAGCCGGTTTTATTCATAACTGCCAGGACTTGGAAGCCACTAAGACGTCCTTCAGGAAATGAATGGACAGATCAACCGGGGTTCAGCCAGACAATGGAGTGTTACTTGGCGCTATAAAGGAATGATCTACCAAACCGTGAAAAGACCTGGAGGAAACTTAAATGCGTATTACTAAGTGAAAGGAGCCAATGCGAAAAGGCTACATACTGTATGATTCCAACAATAGATCATTCTGGAAAAGGCAAAACCATGGAGACAATACAACGGTCCATGGTTGCCATGGGTAGCGGGGGGACTTTCCGGGCATTGAAACTGCTCTGTATATTAAAATGAAACATACGTGTCATTGCACATTTGCACAAACCCACATTGACAAACCCATTGCACATTTGCACAAACCCATAGGATATACGACATGAAGAGGGAGCCCTAATATTAACTCTGGACTCTGGGTGATGATGATGTGTTATTGTATGTTCATTAATTGTGACAAACGTGGCACTCTGGTGGGGGACGTTGATCACGGAGGAGGCAGTACACGTGGGGGGGCCGGGGGAATACGGGAAAGCTCTGGGCTTTCTGCTCAATTTTCCTGTGACCCTAAAACTGCTCTAAAAAATAAATAATATCTATTAAAACTTTTTTAAAGGAAATATGAGGCTCAGCGAGGTGGGTCCTAGGAACAGAGCTGGCTGGTGCATGCTGTCCCCACTCATGGTGAGAAGCAGTTTTGCTGAGCGGGAGGGCCTGGCCGTGGGAGTGTGCAGAGAACCGCCTCTGAGAATGGGATGGGCAGGCTGTCCCTGCTTGTCCCTGTGCGTGCCAAGGGCTCTTTGCTGCCCCACCCAAGCTCGAGTCACCAGCAGGAGGCATCCTTTGCTGCAGATCAGCAGCAGATCTGACCTGAAGGTGGGGGGCGGGAGGTGGCTAGCATGAGGAAGGCCCAGGCGGAAGCTCCCCCTTTGAAAGGCCCTGCCCCTTTCCTGCGGGGAAGGATATGAGCCTTCAGGAGCCAAGGCTGGCCAGTGCCCCCCACCCACCCAGGCTGGCTGGGTGGAGAACACAGGGGGAAGCAGGAGCCTTGGCTGGGCAGACCCTGTTAGGGTCAAGGGAGGGATGCTGTGGGCAATGATAGGGAGGGCACAGCGAGGCAGTGCTCAGAGGACAGTGGCTTGACTCAGGGTCCAGCCACCACCGTGGGACTGCCTGACTTCCCACAGAAGGTCATGCCCAGTCCACAGGTTGTTCTGGGGAACATTCTATTTCCTTTAACCATCCTGTGTCTGGGGTATTCCTGGCGCCTGGTAAGGACTCTGCTAGGCATGGAAAAAGCCTGTCTGGGTTGGAGTTTGAGGGATGAAGGGTATGGGGCCCCTGGAGGTGGCCAAGCCTAGGAGGGGGCAGAACCTGCTTTCTTGTGGAGAGGAGCTGGGCTCCACTGTCTGGGCTCCGGGGGTAGAGCCCATGGCCTATAGGGCCAATCTGGCCAGTAGGGCAGCCACACGTTCCCCTTCTGCATGGAAATCCGTTTCAGCCATACATTGTGTTGGACTCAGTGTGTTTTTCTTGGCTTTAATGAACAGGATTAGTTACACTCTTTGTAATTTTTGGAATTGAAGGTATTTTTAACAAATGCAGCCAGTATCGTGGGAACATCCTGAAGTTGCTGGCGTGTCTGTAGTCTCAAATCAGCCCTGTCCCACCCCCAACCTTCCTCCCTAAAGAGTCTCAGTTGCTCAGTGCGATGTCTATTTTTGTTCATTTAGAGTTTCAGACTGAAGCATGGACAGAACTGAGAAAACTGACACTCCCCTGCTGTCACTCCTTTCTTCCTTCTCCTGCCCCCGATCTATGAAACCAAAGTAGAAGGTAAAAAGGACCGGACACTATGGGATGTTCCAGGCAGGGCAAGTGGGGGAGCCTGAGGCCCTGCCCCTCCCAGCCAGACGTTGGTGCTCCCATTCATCAGTTAACTGCACACTGTGGCTGGGAACAGGCAAAAGGATAGCGAAATATATCCGTGATCACTAAGTTAGGAAGGGGTGTTAGTTATCTCCTGCTGCGTAATAGCCTAGCACACACTTAGCAGCTCAAAACATCACAGGTTTGTGATGTCACAATTTCTGTGGGTCAGGAATTTGGGCATTAGTTAGGTTCTCTGTGTGGGGTCTCTTGGGAAGCTGCCATCAAGTGTCGGCTCTGTGGTCTCATCTGAAAGCTCGACTGGGTGGGATCCCCTTCCAAGTTCATTCACGTGGTTGTACATGAGGAAGTAGTTCCTGTCGGTTGTCGGACTGAGGCCATCCTCAGGGCCTTGACACAGAGCCTCCTTAACACACTAATTTCCTTCATCAAAGCTAGCAAGAGGGAGAGTCTGTCTTTTGTAACCTAATCCCAGAGTGACATCCTCAACGTGGCCACATTCTGTTGTGAGAAGGGAGCTACTCAAGGATCGAGGATCACTCTGGCCATGCATTCCAGGAGCGGGACTCAGGGGACCATCTTAGATGCCATCCGCGACCACAGAAGGTAAAAATGGTCATGCTCTGGTGCGTGTATGCCTCTCATGGGGAGCACCATCTCACAGGGAGCACCAAGGAGAAGATCTTGAATCAGGACTCTATAGCAATCCACTTTACTACTCTGACCTTCCAGTCTCTTCCTCTTTAGAATGGGGATCATGGCAACTGCTGTGCCATTTCCCGACAGTTTTAGATTAAATGTGGTAAGGATTAAAGAGCTGGTCAAAACAGCTGACTCAGTGCAGGCACCCAGAAATTCTTGCTGAATGAATGAATGAATGAGCTTCCTGTTGACACAGTGGGGGCAAGTCCTGTTTGGGGGCTTTGATAACAAGACCTACATGAGGATTCCTTCAGAATGTTTGGATTCTGAAACCACTCCAGCTCCTGGGGAATAGGCGGATGAGGGGCCCTAACCTGGACTTGGGCCTTTCATGTTCGGGAATAAAGTTGCCTAACAGCTGGCACTCACTACTGAAAAGGAGGAGGGATAGCCCAAATGAAGAAGGAATAGACACATTTTTCTGGCTTCTCCTTAAAAAAAAAAAAAAATGCTTATCTGATTTTGAAAGTGTTGTTCATGGGTGGCAGAACTCTAGAAGAAGAGTTAGAAAGTATGCTGGTCCAGGTGTGTCAGACTAGTGGGATGGGGTGAGCTCTCCTGGGGCACAGACAGGGTCCACCCAGACCTGCCCCACTGCAGCCTCAGAGGGCGGGGCTGGACGGGAGGGGACTGGGACAGCTCATAGATGATTCTGACTTGCACCCTGATCACAAAGCCCTATGGATGCCTCATCACCTAGCCTGGGAGGTGGTTTTCTATGTCCGCTCTCCCCCAGGTAATGTTACATCAACACCATTTTCCAGTTGCTTGGAGTACTCTGACCACCCCCATACCCCTTGCCACACGAGGCGCTGTCATCAGATTGGGGCATGACATTCTAGGCCTTTCTCTCTGCATTTCCGTGCTTATGTATTTAATAACAATACAGTTTTGGATTTTTTTTTTTTTTAAAGAAATGGCATCCTGCCACACACACACAGCATCCTGTGGCTTACCAGTTTTCTACTTGATAATGATATGTCTTGGTATCTTTCCGTGACTGGACATGTTGCTGACGCACCTTCTTTTCATTGCTTCATGATGTTCCAAGCTATGGACGCACTGAGTTCCATCTGCCTCTCTCCATGAATGAACTTTCAGATTACACCCAGAGAGATTTGGTTCTTACAAACCACACCGCCACCATCAGTGTTCTCCTCCATACACGCACGTGACTGCACGGGAAGTCAAGAAGCAAAGGGGCTGGGTCCCAGGAGATGCATATTTCAAGTTTCCGTCATGCTAATAATGCCATATTGCCCGGTGTCCTATCTGTATTAACCACCCTCTCACCAGCGGTGTGTCTGAATATCATCTCTCACCCTCCTTGCTCTGGCTCAATATTCTCAAAAAAATTTTTTTTAAAGATTGTATTTATTTGACAGAGAGAGACACAGGGAGAGAGAGAATACAAGCAGGGAGAGTGGGAGAGGGAGAAACAGACTTCCCGCTGAGCAGGGAGCCAGACACGGGACTCGATCCCAGGACTCTGGGATCATGACCTGAACCGAAAGCAGATGCTCAACGACTAAGCCACCCAGACGCCCCAATATTCTCAAATTTTTAATGTCCAATAATCTGATGGATAGCTTGAAATCCATATTTCACTGAGTTTGGACTCTGCTGCCATATATTTGATCGATTATTTGTTTCCTTTGTTGTGTGTGAATTGTCTGTCTTTATTCTGTACTTAGTCCTCTTGTTGCCAAAGAAAGATTCCTTATGGATTCTGCTACCAGAGCTTTGCCTGTTATATGCATTCCAAACATTTTTGTCCCCAAGCCCATCTTTTCATTCTCTTGTAACTTTGGTTTTGGTGTCTTTTGTCATAGAGAAGTCTAAACACTTACATGGTCCTGTTTATCGGTATCTTCATCATGGCTTCTCAGAGCTATGGTTTGTTTATCCTATTCTCTGTTCATCAACTGATTTTCCTGTTTTCTTATTTTTCTTTCGTCTCTCACCAACATCAACATCCTGTAGACAAAGATCACCAGGGCCCATCTCTACTTAACAAACACAGTTTTATCGCTCTGGGGCAATGAGGGAGTCTACAGGCCATGGGGATGGAGGGCATCTCCAAGGATGGGGGCTTGGGGTATGGAAGAGCATTTACAGGGTTGGGACGTTAGGATGCCTCGGCAGGGATTAGACAGAGTTTGTAAACTGAGGCGTTGCTGGAACAGCATGTGGGTGGGTGGTCCTGTCTTTGGAACATGTGAGTTCATGTGGAGTCACCGTTGGACAATTTTGTCCAGGGCTGTCTCAGTCTGTTCGGGCTGCTCTAACAGAATGCCACAGACTTGGTAGCTTATAAACAACAGAAGTTTATTTCTTACAGTTTAGGAGCTGGAGGTCCAAGATCAAGACCCTGGCAGAGTCAGTGTCTGGTGAGGGCCAGTTTTCTGGTTCATAGCCAGGGACCTCCCATTATATTCTCACACGGTAGAAGGGGCAAAGGAGCTTTCTGGGGTCTCCTTTGTCAGGGCGCTAATGCCACTTATGAGGGCTTCACCCTCATGACTTAATCACCCCCCAAAGGTGCCACCTCCTAGTACCACCACAATAGGGATTAAGAATCCAACTTGGGAATTTTGACATAAGCATTCAGGCCATTGCAAAGGCTTATCTTAGAACATCTGATTCAGAGTGAAATGACATTGAAGGGTGATGGTCTTGACTTGTTCTGGCACGTTTATCTGTTTTGTGAGTTGGGGCATGTTGCAAGCTGGGGCTTCTGTTTTAATTCTCAGCTCCCCAACAGCCTGGGTGCTAGCGGGACTGGAGGGGCCCTTCTCCTGGTCACTATCCTGGTCATCCTGGGACGTAGAGCAGGCTGTTCTCTTCTGGGCACACAATCAGTCCAGACTCACACCACTGTCCATTTGCATGTCAAGTCAAAACGGAATTCCGTTCTGATGCCTCTCATATCCAGGTCCCTTGTTTCTCTTGTTGGATCATGTGGAGGTGGGGTTGGGGGGCTGGCAGCCGTACAGCAGCACTCTGGAACCTGGCTCACACCTGGCAGCAGCTACAAGGAGAAACACCGAGACAAGGGTTTTCACGAGTGCGTGAAACCTGTTTCCCGTGTTCCATGATGGATTTGGATCTTTTTTAGATGACCCTTTGATCGGGGTATAGTTTGTTCAGCTCTGTTGGAGTTTGAAGAATTCATTCTGTACCTGGTGATGGTCAAGGGTCAGGGTCCTGAGAGCACTATTACTAAAGAACAGGGGTGTCTGCTAGCAAATGTCCTACCAGAATCAGCAGAGGGTGGGTGATGGCCAAGATAAAGAACAGAAACACGCAGAGAAGCCCGCCAGCAGGGGCAGGGGTATTCTTCATGTCATCCTATGCTCATGGACCACATGGACAGGTGTTTGGTTTTTTTTTTTTTTTTTAAGATTTTATTTGTTTTTGTTTTGTTTTGTTTTACAGAGACACAGCGAGAGAGGGAACACAAACAGGGAGAGTGGGAGAGGGAGAAGCAGGCTTCCCACTGAGCAGGGAACCCGATGAGGGGCTCTATCCCAGGACCCTGGGATTAGGACCTGAGCCAAAGGCAGACACTTACTGACTGAGCCACTGAGGCTCCCAATGGACAGTTTTTTATGACATCTTTTCCACAGGATCAATTCCTGACCTTCATGTACAGCAGGAGCATAAAGGTGAATGTGAGTCACAAGCAGAAACCCCTATCAGCAGTGAGACCACGTGGCCCGGATTCATTTATTATAATCACTCACTTTATCAGAACAGAGAATCCCCAAGTGAGGCGCCACACAACTAGTGAGTCATTTAGGCATTATCCAGATAGAAGGGAATCTCTCGGTCTTTGATTTATTCCCTTAAATGAATGACAAATATCAGCGATCGAAAAGCATACTGAAGCCCAGACACAAAATGTTTTTGTAGACAGTTGTTATGTCAATCTTTGGGCAGGAATACGAGTATTTTTTAACATGGAAGGCACACAGTGATCAAAATATACACGATGTATTCATTATTCACCGAGGCATGCCAAAATTCTCTCTTTTTTTTTTTAAAGATTTTATTTATTTGACAGAGAGAAAGAGATCATAAGTAGGCAGAGAGGCAGGCAGAGAGAGAGAGGGGAGGAAGCAGACTCCCTGCGGAGCACAGAGCCTGACTCGGGGCTTGATCCCAGGACCCTGGGATCTTGACCTGAGCTGAAGGCAGAGGCTTTAACCCACTGAGCCACCCAGGCACCCCCCAAATTTTTCTTTTGATTGGACACTTTTTCCTTATTTTTTTTCATGCTGAATTTAGTAAACAACAGAACTCTGACAGTAGATTTGAATAAATTGAAATTTGGAGGGTGACAAACGGGTCAAATTGGATTAGGATGGTGATCATAACAAGTGCTGACAATGACGTGGAGAAATCGGAACCTGTGCTTTGCTGGTGGGAATGTAAAACAGCGTGGCTGCTGTGCAGAACCATATGGCAGGTCCTTAAAAAGTGAAACATAAAGCTGCCATTCGATCCAGCAATCTTACTTCTGAGTCTTGAAGGAATTCAATAAGGAATTGAATTGAAGGAATTGAAAAGAAGAACTCAGACAGGTACTAGTACACCAGTGTTCACAGCAACATTATTCACAATCGCCAAAAGACAGAAACAACCCAAGTGTTCATTGACAGATGAGTGGATAAGCAAAATATATATCCATACAACGGAATGTTACTTAGCCTTAAAACAGGAAGTCCCGACACGTTGCCAGGTGAATGAAGTTTGAGGACACCATACTAAGTGAAATAAGCCAGTCCCAGAAGGACCAATACTGTAGGATCCCAACTGCATGAGGTTCCTGGAGTGGTCAATTTCACAGAGGCAGAAAGTGGCACGGAAGGTATCAGGGGCTGGAAGGAAGGAGGGGATGTTGTTTAATAGGGACAGAGTTTCATTTTTGCCAGATGAAAAGGGTTCTGGAGATGGGTGGTGGTGATGGGCACCCACAATGTGAGTGTAATTACTGCTGCTGAACTAGAAACTTAAAAATAGCTAAAATTGGGGACCCCTGGGTGGCTCAGTTGCTTCTGTGTCTGCCTTCAGCTCAAGTCACGATCCCAGAGTCCTGGGATTGAGTCCCGCATCGGGGAGCTCTGCCTGCCACTTCCCACTGCTTGTGCTCTCTCTCTCCCTGACAAATAAATAATATCTTTTTTAAAAATGGCTAAAATTGTAAATCTTTTGTATACTTTACCACAGGTTTAAAAAAAAAAAAAGTCGGTGAGAGGAACCTTTCTTTCAATGTTAATTAATCAACCCTATTTCCTTTTTTGTAAGTTTCTCTTTATGTTCACTTATGCCTAAGTTCCCAGTTATCTGGATGAGTGGAGGGGTCATCTCAGCAATACTGAGCAATGGCCTGACCCGGCCTTCTTCAGGCCCCCTTGTGGAGTCCCAGGGGGTCAATGGAGGAGTGAAGGGGAGATTGTGTGGGAACTGAAGAGGCTTCTGGGCAGTGTTGGGAGGGAGGAACCCTCTGGAGGAAGCAAGCTTCCCCAGGCCCAGAGTCACAATCCAGTGGGCTGGAGGCAGGACGCTAAGGAGAAGCCCTTCTCTAATAAGAGTCCTGGCACCCAGAAGGTGTTCACAGGGCCCAGGTGTCTGGCCTCTGAGGGTCAAGTTGCCCCTCTCTGGGCCCCAGCTGGACTGAATGCCCAGCAAGTTCCTCTCAGGTCTTTCTCCCTGTGTTCTGAAATCTGGGCCATCTGGAGTCTTACCGCCAGGACAACTAATCTCTGAGACAGCTGTGGGGTTGCCAGTGCATCACAAAACCTTGGAGAGGATTTCTAGAAAGTACATGCCCTTTCTTCATACACATCCCCATCTCTAGTATCCAACTCAATGCCTTGGGGACCCAAAGCCTTAATCAGGCCCCAGCTCATTTCTGGTCAGGCCCTGCCACCAGGGGGAAGTGTACCCTACAGGGAGCTACTGTCTCCAGAGATGGTTCCAGGCCTGGAGGGAGCCCCTTTGGCAGACCATCCCCAAGGCCCTGGCAGACACTTTTAGCTCAGATCTAGAAGCAGTTTTCTATTGTCCCAGTTGTTTAAGTGACTGAGGATCTCTGAGGTGTCTGCTAATCCCTCAGGAGGCAGCCAGAGCAGGCCAAGGCACAAGTAGGGTTTCTACCCAGGTTACAAGGCTGGTTCAGCATTCAAAACTCAACCAAAGTATCCTACCATGCTGACATGCTAAAGAAGAAAACACATGATCCTATCAACTGATCAGAAAAAGCACTTGAAAAAATTTAACTCTCATTGATGATAAAAATTCTAAAAATAGGGGAAAAAGGGGGGAACTTCTTCAGCTTGATAAAGAGCATCTGTGAAATACGTACAATTGACCTTAAGACTAAACATTCTTCCTCCAAGGTCAGGAATAAGGCGAGGATGTCTGCCCTCACCAATCTTATTCAATATAGTTCCAGAAGTTCCGGCCAGTGCAATAAGGCAAGAAAAGTCACTAATATAGGAAAGAAAAAAAGAAAAGTGCCGATTGCAGAGGATATAAATTGTCTATAGGGAAATTCCCCCAAAAAAAACCCTTCAAGAAACTAATAAGTGAATCTAGCAAGGTCACCCAACATAAACATTTAAAAAAAAATTCTATTTGTATATGCTGGCAATAAATACAAAACCTGAAATTAAAATACTTCACCATTTCAAATGTCCCCCAAAGTAAAAACCTAGATGTCAATCTAGCAAAACATATACAGAATTTGGACACAGAAGAGTGCACAACATTGAGAGAAAAAGAACCAAGCCATTTGTATGCACAAGAGCCCAATCCTGAAAAGTCACATCCTCGATCATTTCATTCGCACCGCTATGACATTATTGAAATGGCAAAATCACAAGAATGGAGAATGGATTAGTGGTTTCCAGGAGTTAGGCGCAGAAGGAGGGTAGGTATGGTTATAAAAGGGCCACAGGAGGGAGTCTATGGTGACAGATCTCTCCTGCGACCTGACCCTACCGATGTGGGTATCCGGGCTATATTGTACTATGGTTTTGCAAGATGTTACCATGGGAAGGAACTGGGGAAAGGGGGCAAAGGGACCTCTCTGTGCTGTTTTTTACAACTGAATGTGCATCTGTAATTATGTCAAAAAATAAAATGTTCAGTTGAAATGTTTTTTTAAGTACAGAACAGGTAAGAATGGGTAATTTGGACCACGCAGAACGAATCCCAAGCATGCAGACTGTGAGGCTGGGGTTTGCTATAACAACACACCTCGCAATAAACTAGCATACCCCAGACCCATCAGGAGCTCTATCACAGAACCCAGACATTGCATTTTTAAAGCTTTTCAAGCTTCACTTTGGGGAAGGAACCATAACTCTATATTCCTTTGTGCTTAGTCCTTGCTCCTCTCAAACTGTCACCACCCTGCTGTGGCGCCCTCAGGCTCTGCTCTCTGCATCCTCCTTGCCCATGACCTCCATGCCCCTGCAAAACTTGCATCTCCTCTCCCCTCCAGTTCCCCTCAAAAAGAAGGCGTCTGGCTTCTCCTTGGGGCCCACAGCACCCCAAGCAATGGCATGGCACATGGGTTCCCCACAGAGGCTCCTTGCCTTGCACCCGGTGGGGCGGGGGGGAGCCGCTGCATCTCCCTGTCCCTGTGACAAGGACACCCTATTCAAGAAGCCTGTTTATCACCACCCTCTATTCAGGTCAGACTCCCTCTTGGGTCATACTTGCTAAAGAAATGGGGTTGCAACATAGCCCTGCCTGTTTCCACACGTCTGGGGAGGGGGCTGGCCTTCCGCCACAGGAACCTGTCGGGGAGGCTGGAAGGTGCCTCTTTGCGTCCCGGTCCTGCACACAGTGCAGCCAGCTTGCTTCTCTTGGCTCCCCTTCCCACGCCTGTGGGGAATCATAGTCACACCCTGGGCAGGGCGACCCTGCCTGCCACCTGCCCGTGGCAATGGGTGGGCCATGCACATGGGAGCAGGAACCCGCTAGGTGGACCAGCATCCGACCAGAGATGCAAGGCATGGAGCACCCTCAATAAAGAGTCCTTGAGTCTGCTGTTGGCTTTTGAATTTGTGGTCACGGCCAGCATGTGTGGAAACCACAGCAGGACCGGCCTCTCTCGAGCCAGCCGCTGGGGTTGCTTCACACCGTGTCCTCACTCTGAGTTTAACTATCCATTCCTGGCCTGTCCTGCCCTCCTGCCAGCCTCATTGCTCCCCCTCCCAGCCCTGCTCTGTCTCTAACTGGCCTCTCAGCCTCAGCCATGAGCAGCCTACAGGTGCAAGACATCACCCTGCCTCCCAGGGATATGGGGAGCTGCTGCCACAACTATGTTATCCCCCCTAAAACCTTGGTTGGCTCATGCCACTCCCTCTCAGAACCATCCTGGTCTCTGTCGCCATGCTACACCCCCTTGGCCTGGGCCCTACACACTGCTTTGGCGTCCCCAGCCCCACTAGCCCTGGTCTCAGCAGCAGCTTCTCAAACCTCCCCTCTTCTAGGCTCAAGGACTGAATCCAGAGCCCTTCCCCCGGTGCTCTGACTCCTCTGAGACAGGGTTTGCTGGACTCCTGGGATTTGTGGTTGATGTAGGGGCTGGATGGTGTGTCTTATCCCCACCAGTGCCTTCAGGGTCAGAGGCAGGCTGGATGTGCTGGGTTGGGGTTTGGGAGCCCTGCCCTCATCCCCCGGGCCACATGCTTGACTCCCTCCCAGCTCCCCAGAACTGCTTATCTCCAGACCTCCCAGAGTGGCCCACACTTTGATTTTGTCTCTGTGCCCCCTGGGTTCTCTGTGGCTTCCTTTGCCAACTCGTCTTCATCCGGCCGCCCTCTGCTCACAGGCAGCCAGGGACTAGCTTGCAGAAAGAGGAAGCTCCAGGTGCTGAAAGTGGTCAATGTTTCTCCATTGGGTGGGGGGAGGGGGTCATGGGTTGCCATGGCAGTGTGTGACGTCAGGGTCCTGTCTCCCTGGGTTGGGGGAGGATCACGTGGTCACATGCCTTGCATGTGTTCCCCTCTTCCTCAGTGACATCAGATGGGGTCATTTCTCCCTGGTTCCCCTCCCATGTGTTCCTCTCCCCTCCCCAGCTTCTCCAGATACAGGAATTCATGGTGCAGAGGTGGCTCCGATTCTGATGGGACCCCCTTGCCCTGTCACAAGGGCTATTCCTACTTAATCACACATTTCCAACTGAGCACTGCCCACCATGTATGCTTGGAAGCTTGTTGCAGTCAGTGCTGTCTGGTGAGGCCAAATCATAGCCGGGTCCTTAATTAAGTACAATGTTCAGAGCTCAAGGGACTGAGTCTTCATGTGTCAGGGTGCCAAATTGATCCTGCTGTGTTGCAGACCCGGGACCAGGGGACCAGTGCCTGGGGCAGGTGACCTCTGCAAAGCAGCATGGAGTTGAGCTCTAACCAGAGTCTCATCCCTGATCCCTCCCTGAGCTTGGGGTCCTATAGGGTCAGCTCACCTTCTTCCTGATCTGTGCCTGTATGTAGAGGGCTGGCTGTCTCCTGTGAACGACCTCAGATGGTGTGGTGGATCCATGGAGCCACGGCCTCCCCTCTGAGTGACCAGACGCCCCCGGTGGCCCACAGTCTCTCTCTGAGGTGTTTCAGAATGTACAGAAAAGTAAGATGAGCTCCTTAATCCTTCACCTCATTTGCCAGCTGTTCTGTTTTGTCTCATTTTCTTTCTCACTTTCCATATAAATATGCATGGCCCCATCACAGCCACATAGCTGTGATGAATATTATTCTGGGACAATTGGGGGGGGGGGGTCTTGTCTTTTAGCCCTAAAACTACAGCATATTTCATTTAAGAGCAAGAAAAGAACAGTCAGCTCAAATATCCCCTCCCCATTTCACCCACTGCCCTCCCTTCTCCCCGCCTCTGGGAAACACCCATCTGTTCTCTGTATTTATGAGTTCATTGTTTTTTTGTTTTGTATGCCACGTGTAAGAGAGATCATATGGTATTTTTCTTTCCCCGCCTGACTTATTTCACTTTGCATAACATTCTCAGGCTCCATCTGTGTTGTCTCAAATGGCAGGATTTCCTTCTTTTTCTTGGCTAAATAATATTCTATTGGGACCTGTACCACAATTTTTTTTTTTTTTAATCTATCCATCCATCAAAGGACACTTAGGTCGCTTCCATATATTGGATATCATAAATAATGTTGCAGTGAACATGGAGTGGGGGGTTGTAGATATCTCTTTGAGCTAGTGTTTTCATTTTCTTCAGATAAATATCCAAAAGCAGCCTGGCTGGATCCTAGGGTGGTTATTTTAACTTTTTGAGAAACCTCCATGCTGTTTTCCATAGAACTGAACGAATTCACACTCCCACCAACAGTGCAGAAGGGGTCCCATTCCCCCTTATCCTCAACAACACCTGTTATTTCTTATCTTTTTTGATAACAGCATTCTAACAGGTGTGAGCTGATATCTCATGTTTTGTCAAGTATTTGATTCAGGAAATTTAAGGCTGATGCAACACTGCTACGAATACACAGTCCATATGCAAAACTTGCTTGTTGGACCAATAATATTCTCTCCACCTATGTTCTCCCATACTGGACCATGCCCTGAATTTTGCTGTCCGGGATCTGGAGTGGCCCCCTGGCCCTGCCTGCATCCCTGACCTTGGTACAGGGCACCTGTCTACAGCATATCCCTTGCCTGGCATGCCTGACCATTTCTTCCAGATCACATATCCATGGCCACACATTATGAGTGACATTGGGTCCTTCTCCAAAGGTCCATACCACTCCCTGGTGAAGGTAATTCCTTCCAGATGTCCTCACCTGTGTCAGTGATAAGGGATCCCACAGGAGAACCTCTGGGGCTAAGTAAACACCTCTCCAGGACCTCTCCCCCAACCGTTTTCTAGCACCTGTTGGCAAGTCTTGCCTGAGTCAGTTATTACTATGGTGATTGCTGGGTAATGATTTTTGAACTCCCTCACCTGCTCTCCATTTATTGGTTGGCATTCTACTGCAAGGAAGAACAGTCAGTTTCTGGTCTCGTTTGTCCATTGCAAGTATGGGCTTGCAGGTTTTTGCTTTATTCAGGAAGTTATAATCCGAGACTGTCATTGCTCATACTGATGCTGTCAGCCTGGCTCCCACGTCACCCTCCAACATGTCCCCATCCACTCTGAGCACTTCCTTGCTCCAAAACCAGCTGACACTTTCACTGCCCCAGTCCTGGAGTCTGTCACCAGCCCACAACTGCAAACTCGTGTTAACCACTGACAGCATCGCCGGATTTCTTGTCTAGTTTCTCCCCTGAGCATACAAGACGGTTCCAGAATCACTGTACCCACCACTGTAAATGGCAAACCTACAAAGCTTTGTCTGCACTTCTTGTCTTAGACTGAGTCTTAGAGTAAGACTTTTGAGTTCAGAAGTTAACTGGGTTTGTTTTTTGTTTTCTTCCCTGTGGTTTTTCTTCCCAATATGGGGCTCAATCCCAGGGCTCAGGGATCATGACCTGAGCCATAGGCAGTCACTTAACAACTGAGCCACCGAGGTGCCCCAGATATGGTTTCTTTTGCACATATCAAGAGATAGTACATTCACATGTGTTCTTACTCTTCTTTCTCAACCAAAGGCAACCGATTAGTTGTGCTTGTAAATGTAGACTGGAACTGTCCCTATGGTCCAGGAGGCCACTCCATGAGAAATTTCCCTGCATGGCTGCTGCTCTGTGGTTCTAGATTGTTCTCATACTCATAATGGCCAGTAATGAGTACATTTGTTCCCATGAATTTCACACTGTTGGAGGAGTAACTTCAGGGTGAATTCCCAGAAGTAGGGTCACAGATCCAAGAGTAAAGGCATAAGCAGTCTCACTAGATACCCCTAGATGCCCCTTGGCACTGAGACATTTGATTTGCAGCCTGGGTTTATGAGATGTACCTACTGGTAGTGAGCTGTCCGGCTGCAGGGGAGCGATCTCAGATGTGGGTCAGTGAGCACCTGCCTGTTTATAAATGAACTTGAGCATCTCTTTGGATGTTTATGACCATGTTTGTATGGTGTGTTGCCTGTTGTCTGTATCTTTTGCCCATTATCCTTTCTGTTGCCATCCTTGATTGTTAGTTCTTTATCTAGGAGGGATGTTGGCACCTGGCCCGCAGGAACTCTCCATTTGTCATGTTTCATCCATCTCTCCTTCTGTCGCCTTTCACCACAGGGCAGTGGGATTTTCCCCCCACATCATTGAACTTTTTAATCTTGTATTCTATCCTGTGGCATTCTGAGTCTGCGTACAGAAGAATTCAGCCATGTTTCCCCCTGATCCCTGTATGTTTTCACTGTTACATTGAGAACTTCTTATTGCTCCCAGTTTAACTTTGTGACAGTGAAGTATGCACCCAATTTTGTCGTTTTCTAAATGTCTTCAGTGTCATTTGCTTTAAATACCAATTCTCCGAATATTCCTGAATTTTCTATACCAGTGCCGTCCTGGCATTCCAGAAATAGAATGCCAGGCACGTGTATAATTTTAAATTGTCTAGCAACCTCATTAAAAAAAAAAAATAACAAGAAACAGGTAGAGATAAATTTTAATATTTTTTTACTTAATGTAGCCAGAATGTCATTTCAACATGCAGTGAGCATAAGCTAATGGGTGATGAGGTAACCTGAAGTTTTGGGCTCACAGGGCTGTCTGTGTTGCTCTTGAAACTGACCTCCATAAGGACCAGCCACATCCCAGGGGCTTGGCGGCTACTCCTGGACAAGGAGGGCTGTCCCAGCCTGTACCTCCTGCCCTTCTGCTTGGGGACAGCCCTGTACTGCGGTAGTTAGAAGGGTATAGAGGGTGTTTGCAAGTCTCGAAGGGTCCTTGTTCTTTCCACTGGACCCAAACTTTGCTCTCTCCCCCCAGATAATATTCTCATTCTCTAGGAGGACTTGTCTTCTCAAAGCATTGGGGGCAGCTGACATTTTGGTGAGAAAGCATGAGAACTTTCTCTTTCGGGGGGGAGCTCAGGCTGGGAAAATGCGTCTCTCCTTCATTTTGCTAATGGAGAGCTGTTCATCTGTTGGATGCTGTAAAATGACTCCTTAATACTCAATTTTCTTCCGATTCTCAAACCTCAAACCAACTGGGTAATAACTTACTTGGAAATTTTGGGGAACGTGAAAATAAAAATAGAAGCCGTATTATATACCTTACTACATTGTTCCTTAATTACATAAGTGCCTGACGTCTTGGGCTGCTGGGATATCATTCTGAATAAAACGGACTTTGGTTTTCTGGTTTGTTTGTTTGTTTGTTTTTTTTTAAAGACATGTGTCTGTGCTAACCTCCCTGACTTTATGCTAAGTAGATTTTAATTGCCTTTCCGCAAACCTGGGCTCTTCCTGTTTTTTCCATTTCACTCCTTCTGCTGTAGATAATCCTTCCCTGTGTAAGGTTCTCATCCAGACCCAGTGGAGGTCCCGAGGCAGTTTTCTTCAGGGAGTTTGTGCTCCCGGTTTGAGCATCACCTTGGAGAACATCCGAGTTCTTTCTGCCCTGCCTGCTGCTCAGAATTCCACAGCCTAAGCAAATATGTTTGGTCTCTTTGGTCTAGCCACTGGGGCTGAGCCGACCACACCGCTGGACTTCTGAGCCGAAGACGTGCGAGGTTAGCCATGGGGGACGATACACAAAATCGCCTCCCTCCCCGCTGACCTGGCTTGGTATGCAGACACTCGTCACCATTACTCAGCGCCTTACAGAACGGGAGCTTCAAGTTTTCATCTGGAGAACTGTGCACGGGGCAGGGTTGCTGTGTCTGCAGAAGCCGCCGGCTTTGCTTCTAGGGCTGGCTGGCTCTTCCTTGCCCAGCAAGCGCCCCGCACTGCGGTGGGGTGGGGCGGCCTGGTCCTGGGTCTTTGCCTGTTTTCCTCTGCTTGGCTTCCTTCAGCAATCTATCTTTTAACTTTTTTTCCAGTAGGTAATAGAGTCTCAACACTCAAGATTCCAGAACCAGAAAAAGATGCACACATGGGGAATTCTGCCCGCCGCTCCCGCCTGCCCGCCAACGCCCTTCCTGTCGCCCACTGCTGGGGCTACTTCTTGGTAGCCTCCCAGGACGCCGATGCATGTGTGAGCACATATCTTTGCTCCCGCTCCTTTTCTCATACACAGGGCAGCACGCTATGCCCACCAGCCTGCAACTTTTTTTTTTTAATTGTGGTGAGAGCACTTATTGTGAGCTCTTCCCTCTTAGTGGATTCTTCTTCTGAACTAACCATAGGTGTGCTGCACACCCCTAGAGTATCATTTTGCATCCCTGAAACTCTATACCCATTGAACTGGTTTTTATTGTTTATCTTTTTATGTTATTTTGTCTTTTATATTTTTCTTTTTTTATTTTTAATTTTTTTAAAATTTTTTAAAGATTTTATTTATTTATTTGACAGAGATCACAAGTAGGCAGAGAGGCAGGCAGAGAGAGAGGGAGAAGCAGGCTCCCCACTGAGCAGAGAGTCCGATTCGGGGCTCAATCCCAGGACCCTGAGATCATGACCCGAGCTGAAGGCAGAGGCTTAACCCACTGAGCCACCCAAGTGCCCCTTATGTTTTTTTTAAATTGTAGTAAAATGTACACAACGAAGTTTGCCATTTTAACTACTTTTAACTACTTTTAGGTGTCTGGTTCTATGGCATTCAGTGTGTGACTCTTCTAGGAACCTCATTCACGTCCCTGGAACCATGTAGTATGCGTCCTTCTTGGCTGACATGTTTCCCTTACCCCGATGTCTTCAAGGTTTATTCATGTCGGAGTAGGCGTCAGGGTTTCCTTCCTCTTAAGCCTGAATGATATTATTGCTAAGAATGAAGAACACATCCCCTTCCCGCCTCAGAATGCCCCAGGGGTTCATCCAGGGCAAAAAAAAAAATGGAGTTCTCACCCCCTCTGCCGCCCCAAGACTGCCCCCTCCATGCCCGTCCCCTCTCTGGGTCGCAGCCTGACCCAGCCAGAATTCTAACAGCACCATTCGAGCATGAATGGGCTAACAAATGTGCTACGTACACACATCAGAACAATCATTCAACCTTTAAAAAGGCAGGAGGGGCACCTGAGTGGCTCAGCTGTTGAGTGTCTGCCTTTGGTTCAAGTCATGATCCCAGGGTCCTGGGATGGAGCCCCACGTCAGTCTCCCTGCTTGGCGGAAAGCCTGCTTCTCCCTCTCCCACTCCCCCTGCTTATGTTCCCTCTTTCGCTATGTCTCTCTCTGTCAATAAATAAATAAAATCTTAAAAAAAAAAAGGGCAGGAAATCCCGACACAGGCTACAACATCGATGAACCTTGAGAACATCGTGCTAAGTAAACTAAGCCAGACACGAAAGGAGAAATACTGTAGGATTCCACTTACATGATGTGCCTGGAGTAGTCCGATTCCTAGAGACAGAAAGTAGAACAAAGGTTGCCAGACGCTGGGGAGGGGGAATGGGGAGGTGTTTAAGGAGGGGTGGAATTTCCGTTCGGGAAGATGATGAAGTTCTGAAGATGGATGGTGGTGAGGGTTGCACACAGGGTGAATGTGCTTAATACCAGTGAGCTGGACATGCAAAAGGGCCAATTTGTTATGCACACACACTCATACACACACAGATGTGTTCAGAGAGTGAATCTCAGGACCCTTCTAAAAAGGGCTCGAGGAGACATCCTTGCATGTCTGCGATGGCGGCTGTGTCCTTCCTCAAACTGAACCTGTCCCCATGGGCTGCAGCCCGCTGTGCCCCACACACTTTCAACCCCAGACTCAGAACCCCAGAGCAGCAGGGCTGGGGGCTGCACCCAAGTGAGGGGTCGTGGACGGCATACAGACCTGGCTGTCCTTAACTGGGTATAAGGAAAGGAGCTCTGGGCTCTGCTTGGCCTAGATGCCTCAGACCTCAACATGGCCCCTAGACCCAGACCACAGTCTGAGACTCCAATCCCAGAGCCAGAGCCAAACCCCAACCCGAAACCCTAGACCCAACTCCAGCCTTAGACCAAGACCCCAGCCCCAGGCCCCAGACACAGACCCAGACCCCAGACGCCGACCCCAGCCCCAGACCCCAGCCCCAGACCACAGACTCAGACCCAGACTCCAGACTGACTCCAGACCCAGCTCCACCCACAGACTCCAGACCCAGACCTAGACCCAGACACCAGACTGACTCCAGACCCAGCCTCTAGACCCAGACACTACTCCCAATCTCAGCCCTCAGAACTAGCCCCAGATTTCAATCCTCTGACCCAGAACCCAAGCCCAGCTCTAGACTCTAGCCCCCAGACCCAGACCCCAGACCCAACCCAGAATCCAGCCTCCAGTCTCTGGTCCTAGACCCCAGATCCCACCCCAGGACTCCAAACCCAGACTCCCAAATCTCAGTCCTATGACTCTCTGATGGGAAAAGTCACCCAGTGGGATCCAACAGTTGTCACCCAACAAGGCAAGTGTGGGTGGCACTCATCTTCCAGGTGGTGGATCATTCAGGTTTTCTAGAAAAGCTGAAATCCTGCACATACATGACAACTTAGCACAAAGACTCTTGGCGGCAAGTTAGGGTGCTCTGGGCCCTGATGAACTCTTCCTGTCAGGAATGTGGGGGTGATGAAGAGGGAGCAGGGAATCAGGCTGGGAGCAGCTTGAGGGCCGCAGGAGCTGGAGGACATGGAATCTTGGTGGCACAGGGGTAAGCCTCAGCCATCCTCTCCCTGGCTCCAACCTGGCCCTGGCAGCTCGGGGCATGATCCGCATTCCACACACAGGGGACACAGGTGCATGCTCATGCCTCCTTCCTCCCAAATGGAGGAAATGGAGAGCAAATCCAGGCAGTCAAGAGAACATGGAACCTTATGACCTTGGCATTCAGTACCTCCATTTGATCTGCCCCAAAGAGACAAAAACATGTCCACACAAAGATGTGTACACAAATGAACCAGATGAGTTCCAGCCACACAGCAGAACATTATTTAGTCATAAATAGGAATGGAGTTCTGACCCACACTCCCACATGGATGAGCCCTGAAACCTGGGTGGTAAGCAAAATGAGCCAAACACAGAAGGCCACCTTCGCCCGACTGCATTTATAGGAAATGTTTAGAATAGGCAAGTCCATGCAGAGGGCAAGTAGATCAGTGGTCACTGGGGGCTGGGGGAGGGGCACAAGGAGTGACTGCTAGGGCCCTTCTTTTTTGGATGATGGGAATGTTCTAACATTAGAGAGTGTTAACTGAGGCCCGACTTTGTGAATGGACTAAAATCCACTGAATTACACATTTTATGAGGGTGGATTTTATGGCATGCCAATTGTATTTCCATAGAAAGTTCTAAATTTGATTTGGGGGATGGTTGTACAACTCTGAACATACTAGGAACTTTTGAAAGGCACACTTTAAATGGGTGGATTATATGGTATGAGAATTGTATGGCATGTGGTCTCAATAAAGCTTGTTGTTAAAAAATAAATACAGGGGGCACCTGGATGGCTCAGTGGGTTAAGCCTCTGCCTTCGGCTCAGTTCATGGTCTCGGGGTCCTGGGATTGAGCTCTCAGGGTCTGCTCTGCTCAGCGGGGAGCCTGCTTCCCCTTGCCTCTCTGCCTACTTGCGATCTCTCTCTCTTTCTGTCAAATAAATAAATAAAATCTTAAAAATAAATAAATAAATACTGGGACACACTTTGGCTCAGGTCATGATCTCAGGGTCCCAAGATCGAGTCCCGAGTCAGGCTCTCTGCTCATTGGGAAGTCTGCTTCTCTCTTTCCTTCTGCCTCTGCCCATGCTCTCTCTCTGTCTCAAATAAATAAATAAAATCTTTTTACAAATGAATAAATTAATACAGACACATAACCAGAGCTGTGTGGGAAGTCTCGGGTGGCCCTCGTCCTTGACTCCAGGTAGAGCAAAGGCCCTGAGGAACTGCCATGAGCTTGATGTGTTTGAAAAAAGATGATGAGGCCTATTGGCCAGAGCCCTCAAGGTAAATGGAGAAAGGAAGGCAGGAGAGTGGGCTCAGGCTTCTCACGTGGGCCCTGTTCTTGGTGAGGGTTGGGGCCTATGACCCAAAAGGACAATTCTCAAAGAATCCCCACTGCTGAATGGAGTGCCCAAAGCTCAAGTCGAGGAAGTGAAGTAGAAGGTGCAGTTAGGTGGTGCTGAATTTCATAGGCTGAACCCCTAGCCCCGGAGCCTCCCAATGCAACCGTATTTAGAGATAAGGTCTTCCGGGCTAAATAAGGTTCTTTACGTGGACCCTGATCCAACATGACTGGCATCTTCGCAAGAAGAGGGGATTAGGACACACACACAAAGGCATGGTCATGTGAGAACACAAGGAAATGACCACCGTGAACCCAAAGACAGAGGCCTCAGGAGAGACCCACCCTGCCAACACTTGAGCTCAGGCTTCCACCTCCCAGAACGGTGAGGAAACCCATTCTATGGTTTAAGCTGCCAGCTCCATGGTCTTCGATACGGGAGCTGGAGCAGGCCAGTCCCCATGGAGATAGAGTGGAGACAGTAATTCTGAATGTTTGGGACTTGCTGACCCATGGGGAGGATGAGGGAGAGGAATGAGCAATGTGACTTTAAGATTCTTCTTTGAGCACCTGGTCGGCAAGTGGTTCGTGGAGTCAGACGGGGAACCCCAAGGCAGGAGCACAGACAGTCTGCTGTGGGTCCCGTCGAATGCACCATGACACAACACGGGCATGAGGGGGACATGCCTCCCCCCATGGGGGACAGTTGGCCTGGGGAGCTAGAGTTCTGGACCCAGAGCCCAGGAGCACTAGCCCTCACCTGAACTCGGGGTCCACAGCCTCTTCCACAGGCACCTTTCCTGAGGGGCAGCCCTCAGAGAGGTCCCCTGAGATGGGTCGCTTCCCTCCCCCATCAGTTCTGTGCACTGCGCCTGTTATGTGACACAGGGAAGCCTGTGAACCAGATGGGCAGGAGGGCCTGCTCTCAGGAGTTTGGTTCATGTGAGAGGGATACTAACACATAAATGAAAAACCATGTGTGCCTGAGAGAGAGAAAGAGTGGGGTGCCAAAGCGGAGCCGTCCATCAGGCAAGGCCAGTGGGCTGAGATGGCAGTGAAGAGAGCCACCTCCCAGGAGACAAGAATGAGCAAAGGCCCTGAGGTGGGATGGAACTCAGCCTGAGGAAAGGGGGGGAAATGGTGGAGCCAGGAAGACAGCGTGAGGGAGTGGGGTGGGGGTGGTCCCCAGACTGTCCCCCTTACCCCTGGATTAGACCCAAGAAGCTGGGGTGTTTGCTGAAGGGAGTGCAGACACTTTGGGGTGGGTTACGCTGCTTGAACTTCTGTCAACAGTGGTTTGTTAGGGATCCCCTTGGATCTGTGAGCTGGGAAGGGGGCTCGTCTGTGCAGAAAAAAAACTGAGATGGTCTGAGACTCTTCGGGCCCCGGGGGTGTCGACGCCTTAGAGAGAGCCAGCGGAACCTAGCCTGGTGTCCTCCCCCTGGCCAGCCAGGACAGCGCCAGGCCTGTCCTCGGCGGTCATCGAGAAGGCGGCTGCCAGCACGGAATGTGCCCTCTCACTCAGCGCCTCTCCTGGAGCCCGAGACAGCGGCATTCAGCTTCGCCGTCCTCCATGTGAACCCTGGCCAATGCAAACACGTGGGTGTGGGGTTTCTGCCTGAGTCAGGGTAGTGCAGCCTCAGGCTGGGGTTTTAGCACCGCCCCGAGACCCACCTGGCCGCCCGCCACCCCAGCTTTCCTGCTCTGTCCTGAGTCCTGTCTCCCACCCACCCTGGGGCTCTCTGCTCCTGGAACACATCCCTCATGGGGTCCAGACCCCCATACTCAGCACGCTGTCTCAGAGGCACATCAGGGACACACTTTCTCCCACGTCTCCTCTCCCACCACTTCTGTGGCCGCCGTCCCTGACTTCACAGCTTGGATGGGTCACTCCTCTTCACTGTCCTGCCCTTGTCCTGTGGGTCTCCATTGTAACGCACCTGGACAGACGCGTCTCCCTGCCGCCCGCTTCAGTCCATCCCCACACTGCGGACCGGAGACAGATCAATATAGATTATCCAGTCTGTAGAACAGAGAGAGAAAAGATTGATCCACAAACAGGATGAGATTTTACTGATTGTATTTTTCAAAAATGACCATGACAATGTCTTCCATCCTACATGTGCTTCTGGACCCTTGAGACACCCCCCCTCTTGAATGTAAGTGGTCTTATACTGTCCTACAGACAATAGATTACAAGAGAAGTGATGCTGCACAGCTTCTGAGGCTGGTTCGTAAAAGACAAGGCAGCATCTGCCTTGGTGCCAGAGTACTTGTGCTTAGAGCCTTGAGGCCACCATGTTTTCAGGATCCAGGCTAGTACTCCTGCAGAGATTGATGTAAAGAAGCCCAGATTTCATAGAAAGGGAGATGTTCAGCCAGCTGCACTAACTCCAGACATTCTCTGCCTGAAATCATAGGAACTAAACCCTCCTGAATTTCTGACCCATAGAATCCATGGTAGATAACAAAATGTCTAAATTGATGTTTTAAGTCACTAAGTTTTGAATTGGTACACAGTTACAGATAATCATATCAGAATAGGATCAAGAATCCAGAAAAGGATCTACAACATATGTCCAAAATCTTGATTTTCATCAATGGTGCCATGGCAATTCAGTAGGGAATGCCAAGGTTTTTCAGTAAATTGTGCTAGGACTATTAGATAAGCTGAGGGGGAGGGTACAGAATGAACTTTGACCCCCACCTAACACTATACACAAAAATTAATTCAGGATGGATTATAGTCTTAAACAGAACAGTGAAACCATAAAATTTCTAGAAGAAACAGAAGAGAATATATTTGTCACCTTGGAATAAGCAGGCAAAGATTTCCCTGGAGAGAACCAAAAAAAAGCATGAAACACTAAAAAATGGATAGATTAAACTCTATTAAAATTATAGACATTTATTTCTCAAAACACCATTAAGAAGATGAAAATCATGTCATTGTCTGGGAAAAAATATTTGCAGTGAACCTATCTGACACTAAACTTGTAGCCTGATAGATTTTTTAAAAACCTACAAATCAATAATAAAAAGATAATCCAATTTTAAAATGGGCAAAAGATTTGAATAAACACTTCACAAAAGAAGACCAATAAATGGCAAATAAGCACTGAAGAAACACTCAGAAGCATTAGCCAGCAAGGAAATACAAATGAAAACTGCAATGAGATACCCCTATAAAGCCATTAGAATAGCTGAGATAGGGGCGCCTGGGTGGCTCAGTGGGTTAAGCCTCTGCCTTCGGCTCGTCATGATCTCAGGGTCCTGGGATCAAGTCCCATATCAGGCTCTCTGCTCGGCAGGGAGCCTGCTTCCCCCCTCTCTCTCTACCTGCCTCTCTGCCTACTTGTGATCTCTTTCTCTGTCAAATAAATAAACTCTTAAAAAAAAAATGAATAGCCAAGATAAAAGACTGACCTTTATACGTGTCGACTAGGATACAGAACAACTAGAATATCTAGGATACAGAACAACTAGAATTCTCCTATACTACTGGTGGAAGTAAAATGGTACCACCTTGTGGAAGCAGCTGACAGTTTCTTATAATATTATACATATACATATACCTATGTGATTCAGCCATTCTACTCCTAACTATGTATCCAAGAGGAAGCAAAATATATGTCCAAACACATACGTTCATAGCAGCTGTATTTGCAATACCCTAAAACAGGAAACAACCCAAATGCCCATCAGCAGTGAGTGAATAAACAAGTTGTGGCATACTTATACAAGGGAATATTACTCAGCAGTAAAAAACGATGACCTATTGATACACTTAGGAACATGGACGAATCCCAAAATAATTATGCTGAGTTAAAAGCCAGAGTTTTCAATAGTACATGTTGTATATATACATGAAGTTCTAAAATAGGCAAAATTAGTCTGCAGTGATAGAAAGCAAATCACCAGTTATATAGGACTGGGGCCTGTGTGATGGTGGTGGAAGTTAATTGCAAAGAGGCACAGAAAACTTTATTGGATAATGAAAATGGGGTCTTGATTGGGGTTTTGGTAACATGGTTCTATATATTTGACAATATTTTTTAATTGAGTGTTTAAGATCTGGGCATTTCACTGCATATACCTCAATAAAATAATTTAGAACAAAACAAAACAAAAAAATGAAATGCCCAATCTGTGTTAACTGGATTAAAATAACAATTCTAGTTCCTTTGCCTTTCCACATAAACTTTAGAATAACCTTGCCCATATCTACAAACAATCTTGCAGGAATTTTGATTTTTTTTTAATTTTATATATATTGATAGGAAGAACAACTATATATTGAGATAAGGAGAACTGACATCTTTACAATATTGAGTTCTCCAATCCATGAACATGGTATGTCACTCCTTCTATTTAGATCTTCTTTAATTTCTTTCATCAGCATTCTGTTGTCTTCACATGTAAATTTAAACATAATTATTTCATTTTTTTGGAATATTGTTCATGGTATTGTATTTATAATCTTGGTTTCCATGTGTTCATTGCTGGTATATAGAAGTACAATTGATTTTTATATATTGATCTTGTACTATGCAACCTTGCTGAAATGAGAAGAAACAGTCTACCTTATTAATATATAACATACAGTGTGTGTGTGTGTGTGTATTCTATGGCTACAGTTATTGAAACTATGTATTAGCAGAGGGATAGACACATATATCAGTGAAACAGGGTAGAATACACCCCAGAAATAGATCCACATAACCCAAACTGATTTTGAACAAAAGCTCAAAAGCAACTAAATGAAGAAAGGATGAAGCAAACATTGTTGGAGCAATTGGACATCCATAGGCAAATAAGACACTCAACCTGAATCTTGCACCTTATATAAAAAATACTTCAAAATAAAATTTTGAGCTTAAGTTTAAAAAATTAAAACTATAAAATTGTTAGAAAAAAATAAAACAGGAGAAAATCTTTGGATCTATGACCAGACAACAAATTCTTAGGTTTGACCCCAAAAGCGCAAGCCATAAAAAGAAAAAAATTGTTAATTGGACTCCATCAAAATTAAAAACCTTTGCTCTGCAAAAGACCGCTTGTTAAAAGATGGAAAGTGGAGGGCACCTAGATTGCTCAGTCCTTAAGCCTCTGCCTTTGGCTCAGGTCATGATTCCAGGGTTCTGGGATCAAGCCCCATATCGAGCTCCCTGCTCAGCAGGAAGCCTGCTTCTCCCTCTCCCACTCCCCCTGCTTGTGCTCCTGCTCTCACCATGTCTCTCTCTGTCAAATAAATAAATAAAGTCTTTTATATTAAAAAAATGAAAAGACAAGCTATATAGATGGGGAGAAAATATTCACAAATGACATATCCAATGAAGGACTAGTATAAAGAATTCTCAAAATTCAACAGTTTAAAAAAAAAAGCCAATCTGATTAGAACATGGGCAAAAGACATGAATAGACATTTCACTAAGGAAGATATGCAAATGGCAAATAAGCCCACAAAAAAGCACATCATTAGCCATGAGGGAAATGCAAAGTAAAACCACAGTGAGATGTCATTACACTGTTAAGGAAAAAAAAAAGGGAAAAAGTGACAGTTCCAAGTGCTGGTGAGAATGCAGAGAAACGGAATCATTCCTACATGATTGGTGGAAATGGAAAATGGTTTGACCACTCTAGGAAACAGTTTGGCAGTTTCTTAAAAACCTAAACATGCAGTTATCCTAGGACTGCCCTCCTGGGCATTTCTCTCAGAGAAATGAAAACTCTATTCACACAAAGACCTATGCAAGAATGTCCCCAGTATTTGTAATAACTAGAAACTGAAACAACTCTGACATCCTTCAACAGGTGAACGGCTCAACAAAACTTGGTATGTCCATACCGTGGACTACTACTCAGCAGTAAAAAAGGAAGGAGCTACTTATATACACAGTAACCCGGATTAGTCCCCAGATAATTATGCCAAGTGAGAAAAGCCAATGTTCAAATGCCAAATACTACGTGATCCCATTAATATGACTTTCATAAAATGATGTTATACAGATGGGGTTTCCCAGGGATTAAAGGGAGTGCACTGTGATATATAATATTGTTTTGCAAGATGTTACAATTAGGGAAACTAGGTGAATGAGATCTTGCTGTATTATTTCTTCCAATCCCATCTCAAAATAACAAGTTTAATTTAGGAAAATGTATAAATTCTGATGACTGGCTTACTCATATGGCCATCCTGGGAGGCAGGGGAGCGCAGAGCAAATCCGTGAGGACATACACATGGCCAGTGCTGCCCGAGACTCCCCTGGGCCCCCAGTGTGCCCTAGGGTCCCTAACCCTAACCCTAACCCTGCAAGAGAGGGACCCAAGGCTGAGACATCCTGCAGACAGCCTTTGTCTGTCCCATACCCCATATCCACGGCATCCATGTGCCTCTGTCTTTCATCGGAGTCTAAAAAAGCATCAGCTATCAAGGACATTCTCTAAGCCAGGGACAAGGCCAGGCAGCCACGCAGCTATAGTCGTGTGAGCGAGCTGGCACCACTGTCCCATTCTCTGCACCCCCCTCTCCCCTCTGGAATCACCCTGAGCTATAGGCAATATATGGAAAAATCTAGAACACCACCCGTCACCACTCTGGCATCAAGATCACTGCTGTCGGCCTCTTTCCATTTTTGGTGTTCCCCCACTCCTTGTCACAGTTGTCTCTTCTCTGGGGTTCCAGGAGGCCCTGCCCACATCCATCCCCCAAACAGGGTCCCTTGTCACGTCCTGGTGTCTGACAAAATCCGCAGCCCAGGCCTCTCTGTCTGTGAATGTCCCTTTCCCTGACTCTCCCACTCAGATCTTGCTGAGGACATTTGCTGTGTGCTAACTCCTGGGAGTGCTGGGAATACAAGAGGGAACAGAGGAGGGGCTCCCAGTTAAGACTGGGGGTGCCAAGATGAATGTCCAGGAAAGAGGCATGGAAAGTCTCTTGCCAAATGAGGGGAGAGGAAGAAGGCCAGAGACAGTGCCTGGGCTCAGCATGGCAGGAGGGGTGTGGCCTGACATTAGGCCATATGGATAGAAGCCAGGTTGTCGTGGTCCTCAGAAATGTCTTTGAAAGTGGCCCCAGGTCCATGCTGGACACAGGAAGGAAGGTCCCCAGAAAGCTAAGCGTGTGGGCCAGGGTGGCAAGCCTGGGATGAGATGGGTCTTAGGAATCTCCAGCTCCTGTCTCTGGCTGGGTCCTCTTGGGAGAAACATCAGTTCGGTTCTTTGCCCATTTTCGAATTACGTTGCCTTTTTGTTTCTGTCAGTTTCTGGATTTTTTGGTTTTTGTGTTTTTGTGGGGGTTTTTGACATTTGGATTTTTTAAAATTATCTTTTTAAATACTGTACAGTGAAAAATAAATATGCCTGCTCATCCACCAGAGAAGGTTGGTTTCCCCTCCCTTGAGGGACCTTGTCACCCCCCCTTCATATGCACCCCAGGGTCTTCTCCAAAACCTTCCCCATGTCTCCTACCCTCTTATACCCTTACTATCCCCATCTTCCACAGTGACGAGGACCCAGAAATGGGGGGTGCAGGATGGGAGGAGGGATAGCAGGGGAGCCCCCTGAACTGTCAAACCTGGGTGGGTCAAGGAGCACCCCACACCAGCAGGCGGAGGATGGGTGTTCAGAGAGATCGGGGCATTTAGAGGGTAAAAGCACACCTCGTCTGATGGGAAGGAGAGAGACTCCCCTCACCCTGGGCGGACAAGAGGGAGGGGGTAGGACCCTTTAACCACCGTTCCATTACCTCCTTGAGGTTGAGGGGGGACCCAAGGTGCTGTGCCACCTCCCCCCCCCCCAGATGAGAGCAGCTCCAGCACAAGTCAGAGACTGTGAGGGCCATGGTGTTGGGCAGCAAGCAAGATTGGGAAGGGAAGGATGTGGGCTAGAGGTTTTATGAAACCCCGTTCACCAAACTACCCAACTCCAGGCGGGGGTGGAGAGCTCCCCATTCTCTGTGGGGCCCTTAGGAAGCTTGCTGACAGTCGCCCTTCTGTCCTGAAAGAGAGTCCTCTGAGGGTTTGGTGCATTCCGGGGCTGGGGAGTGGGGAGGACTGCTGGCAGCTCTGAGACTCTGCTCGGGAGATAGGGTCAGCCACAGTCACTGGCTGGCGGTCTCCACGAATGGAACCATCAGTCCAGTTCCCATGGTTACAGCTGCAGCGGCTCTGTTTTTGGATGCAGGGGTCTTGACTCATCTTCCAGGCCATTCTTTGTCATGCTGGGCCCATCAGATTCCAGGCCTCCATCCACGACAGTCCTGTCCTCATCTGTGCGGCGTCTGGCACTTGATGGGGCGGGGGGGGGGGGGGGGGGGTCCCCCAGGGTCTGAATCAGCTGGGGGCTCTGGCTCAGATGTGTCTAGCAGGCTGTAGAGATTACTGTCTGGATCTTTCCAGCACTGAGCTGATAGGTGGGCCAGGGGGCTGGTGGGGGTCCCCTATCTCAGCCTCCAGTCAGCTGCCTCCAGTTTTCTTCCCCCGAGGTTGGGATCTGGGCTCCTCCCTCTTCTCTGATTTGTTTCAGAAGCTATGGATGGGTCTGAGCTCCCTGCCCTGCCCCCCCACCCAAAGCCTCCCCCACAGTTTCCTGTAGTGTGGAGGGAGGAGGAGGAGCCCCGCCCACTCCCCAGAGGGCCAAAGCCCAGCCCAGTCTAAGCTGCTCCACCTCCTGCTAGGACCTGAGAGATGGCATTCCAGCAGGACCTGGGTGTGGCTGATACTCTTCTGGGTGCCCACGAACATGAACAGAACCAGCCCCTCCTCCACAGGGTTCTTCTTATCATCATCACCCTCTCGAACCCTCACCACACCAGATTTGTCCACCATCTCCAGTCCCCTGATGTATGAAACTTGAGGCAGGCCTGCTCCAGACCTCAGGATGGCTGGTCCTGCGGCCTGGGGCTGGGCTTCTGAGGCCTCAGAGGTGCTCTAGTTGGACCCCTGGTTAGGCCAGTGTCTGTTATGGGAGTCGTGGACCCCCACCCTGGGCAGGGGCTCTGGCAGAGCTTTTCATACTGCCTTGGCAGCAGGGTCCACCCCCAGCATGCAGGTCCTGCTCCCGGAAGCATGCAGGTGGGGAGACCAGCCCAGCAACACCCTTGCAAATGCATGTTTTCATCCCCAGCTCTACAGATGTCCCTGCTCTCCTTGACCCTGATTTGGCCAGCATCTGCCCAGGACCCCTCAGCCCTGTTCCAGGTGGCCCTCGGGACTTTGTGCTCAACCTTCATGGCCCACGGCCTACCCCCTGGCCTGTGGGTAGCATCCTCTGGGGGCCTCTGGTGTGTTGACCCCTGCATTATGAAACCCCAGAGAAGGAGGCTGGCAGCCACCACTTTGTCCTATCTGTGCCATACAGCCGGGCAGGGTTGGTGGCTACTGTGGAGGCAAGAGGCACCCTCTACCCACAGCCCACAGTTGCCTGGGAAGTTCCAGAGGGAGGACCAGTTTAACACATCAGCAGTGTGTCCTGCCAAGGAGGCCACTTGTGCCTTCTCACCAGGCAACAGCATGAGGCAGGACTCACTCCAGGACATGCCAGCACCTGTGGGTGGTTGGAAAGTATCATGACTGCAAAAATGAGCCTTTGGCAAGAGCTCGAGGGAGGGGAGTGAGTCCGAGTGATTCCTTTTTCCTAGGGGTCCCACTTCCCAGATCCAACACTGAAACGCACCCTGGTGATGCTTCTTTGGTCTGAACCCCGGCCAGAAGCACTGATGCTTGGTGGTCAAGCCTGGTGCTTCCCAAGTGCCATTCAGAGCCGTTGGTGATGTCTTGGGGGTCTTCTTTCCTACAAAAGCTGCCCAGGTTCAGGGGCTCCATCTCTCGCTGCTCTACCATCTCAAGAAGACCCTGATGGTGTTTCCCATCCGCCTTGGAGGAGCTCCTGGGCTTCACTTTAAAGAATATTTGGAGGGGCGCCTCGGTGGCTCAGTTGGTTAAGCACCTGCCTTCGGCTCAGGTCATGATCCCAGAGTCCTGGGATCGGCCCCTGTGTCGGGCTTCTTGGAGCCTGCTTCTCCCCCTCCCTCTGTACCTCCCTACTGCTTGTATGCGCTCTCTGTCGCACTATCTCTGTCAAATAAATAAATAAAATCTTAAAAAATAAAGGAAAAGAAAAGAAAGAACTTTTGGAACGGGGAAGAGGCAGACATCAATTTCAGCACAGAACATCCTGCTGGGGAACATAGACCTTCCCTCACGCATTATCAAGGCTGTCTCTAGCCGGCCACAAACCTTAGACATTTGGCCTCATCCAGTGGAAGGAGTGTAGAGGCCTCCTAGTGTATGGCGGCTGGTCTGTCTCCCATCCACCAAGAGCCCCCTTGAGGGCAGCACAAGGCTCTGGCCTACCGTGGGTGTGCAAAGAATATCCAGTGGGGACTGGCCACCTGGAAGCAGGTGAGGAGGCAGGGAGAGGCCTTGTCTTCACCCTGGAGGAAGGAGCAGGTGCCCAGCCAGGCCTCAGGGATGACAGCTCCTTTAACTCCCTACCAATGCTCAACCCTGGCTCCCAATGGTAAGCTAGCATAGGCAGCGAGATCCTCCACAGCCTGCGACCAGCACAAGGGGTGGGGAGGAGAATCTGAATCCTTGTCTTCGCCCAGCTACGTCCAGTCACCAGAGACCTTGGAAACCAGGTGACTGACGCCCGTTCTGAGGGCCCTATTGTCTGCTTTCTCGCCTGGGTGTGATAGGCAGTGTACCTGCACCACTGACCAGCCACACCCTCCCTGGGAGGGCAGGGGGTGCCATGGCCCTGTGGCCAGTGTGCATGGTGTAGGTGCTATGAACCAGGCGTGTGCCAAGGCCTGGGGACATGGCCTGCATGGCTGGGTGGCAGGGTCCGAAGTCCTCCATGCATCCTGTTTATCCTGGGGGGATTTCCTGATCTGTCTCGGCCAGATGCTCACATGGCAGATCCAGGAGCTGGGTGCAGGGCGGGGGTGGGGGGAGCCAGAGCCAGCCTTTGGAATCCCAACCCTTGGCCTTCTCTGGCAGGAAAGGCAGGTCACAGGGAAAGGGCGGGAAGCTTCCCTAATTTGCCAGGCTGCTCCGGGTACCCACGCTCCGGCCCCACACTCTGTCTTTCACAAGGGATCTTAACAATGCTTGGATGCCTCTGGGAGTCTCCATATTGGCACATTTCACATCTCTACCTTGTGCTTCTCCCAAGATCTCAGGGCGAGAGCAAGGACAGAACCTCAGAGATGCTAAGAAGCTTTGGAGGAGGTCTCGTCTTCCCTTGACCCCTGCTTTTATGCCCTTGGAGGACCCCTTTAGAGGACATGGTCAGACATCTCTTCTGTACTGAGTCACACTGCACTCTCGGTCCTGTTGGTCCTGTTCCTGCCCTGAGCTGCGCTCCACAACCTCCCCCGGAACACTTCAGGGGACTATGTTTCATCAGATGTGGCTGGAAGTCCACACGGCCCCCCACTGACCCTTGCCAGGGAGAGAGCCCGTCACCTGCTGCTCTGGGTCCCCAGGTCCCCATGCTGGCTCACTGCCTCAGAGCACAGGCGCCCTTTGTAGCCCTCCTCCAGCTGCCCAGTGAATGGGCAACTTGGTGTGGTCCGTGGCTCTGCCCCACTTGGAACTCTGCTCTGTCCCCTGCCACACACAAGCCGCTTTAATGAGGCTGGGCAGCACCCTGCTAGAAGGGGCAGCTGCTGTGGACTCGGCTCTGATTGGCGAGGAAGACGGGCGTGTGTCGTGACCCCCTTACAGTTTTCTTAACAAGGAGATCAAGAAAGCGTTCTCCAGCAGCTCCTCACTGCACACACATTTCCCTGTGAGACAGCCGCCCCCAGAACTCCAGGGGCCCATGCACCCCACTCAGGCAGGCGGGAGGGGCTGGGGACAATGCATGAGGCTCTGAGGCCTGGGCCCCCCCAGGGTCGGGGCAGGGGATGAGCTGTCCAAGCAGCAGATGCACAGAACCACCAAGCTGTGGGATGCACACGCAAGAGTGGGGCGACACTTCTGATGGAGAGTCCCGGGGCTGGGGTAGTTTCCAGTCTTCTCATGGAGCTGGCTGAGCCAGAGCAGTGGGACCAGCACGGACCAGGGTGTGGAGGCAACGCCCACCAGCAGACAGAGGCAGGGGGCAGGAGGGCATCTGGTCACCAAGCTGGTAGAGTTTAGGGTCAGACTGGGGCTGGTCAAGGGGCAGGGCTGGAGGCAGGTCACCCCTCTTTACTGGAATGAGGCCTGGACCAGGAGGTCCAGCTGTGTGGTCTCACCACATTGTGAACCTCTGCTTCCGGTCTGTGTGGGGGGCCACAACACCCCTCCCTATCAGGCATCGGGGCTGCCCCAAAAGAGAGCCATGTAGGTAGGGGGGGGGGACCAGAGTCAGGGAGGGGAGAATGAACTCACCTTCCAGCAGATCAGGGAACCATCCTCTGAAACCAGGACGCTCAGACTGCCTCAGGAGGGGAGGAAGCCCTTGTTTGACCTTGGCCTGAAGCCAGGTTCAAGGTCCCAGCATTGCACAGGGAGGAGCAGGCGTCTCAAGAAAGCAACATGGGACGTTGGGGTACAGTTCCCCAAGTCAAAGCTGGAGGATACTGCACATAAGTGTCCAGGACAGTGTGGCCAGAGGGAAGGGGGCAGGCGGGACTGGATGTGGAAGCTGGCAGAGCAGGTGGGAGAAGAGGCAGCGAGATGAGGTGGGAAGTGCCCTGAGCAGAGCACCACCCATTGGCCAGAGCAGAAGGTCCTTAAGCAGTTTTTACTTAACTTGATCTTGCCTTCCTAGGCACACTGCTCCCATACTCAGCGACAAATCCTTGGGAGTGACTTGGGAGTGTGTCACCTGAAGCAAACCTCGGAACCCTGGCAACTTCTTTGCTCGCCACCCACTTGTCTTTGCGTGGCTGTCACCATCCTTGAGGTCTACTGTGAGGCCATCTTGCATCCCGTGTGACCACACTGACGCCCACAAGTTTGTGGAAAGGAGGAGGGAAACACAGCATGGGGTTGAACGCAGCCTCTTAACTAAAAGAATAAATTTTTTTTCTGGAAAGCATCAAGCTATTTGTAGCCCAAGTTGGTTGAACAGATTTTTCTGGATGTGACTTGTTTTTTCACTCATTAACTTCTTTTCCTTATGAATTAAAAAGTAGCATTTTCCCCCCCACCCAGCAGTGTCTTATTTACTTCTCTTTGAACCACAGCCAGCACTTTTTCCGCCTGTTGGGGAAGCAAGCTCAGAGCCTACTCAAGAAGGCCACAGCCCCTTACCTAGGTTAATGCAGTGGGTCCAAGCCAGCCCCTCTTACTCCTGCCCCCTCCCATGTCACCCATCCCCCTCAGGGCTGCACTGATTGATCAGCAGGAGTTGGGTGAGGGTTTCGCTCGGGCCCTCGCATTGGCAGTATCCAGGCTAGAGAAATGGAAGGACGACTTACGCGGTCCCATCTAGGAGAGCTGGAGCCACACCCCACAGCACCTTCTAGTCCTGGCCTCCGAAATGTCCCAGGCAGATATTCTGCCTTTCAGTCAATGGGTGCTGCCACCCGGGGGTCTCTCAACTAGACAGGGACAGCTCCAGTATGTCTGTTTGGGGCTATCTGCTGGACTCGGTCCCGGGTGACCACAGCCCCAGAGCAAGGAGTGAAGCTTCCCTCTCCCCCTTCCAGGCCAGCAGCTTCTGGTAGGCATTTCACAGAAGGCATTGACCCAGGCCTGCCCTTGACACATTTTGCTTCCAGGGAATGGGTCTGGTCTCCTTTCCATCAGCTACACACTGCTCCATGGCTCCACTCCAGACCAAAGACATTGGTCTCCAACCCCGCAGCATTTCTGCATGGATGCTTTTAGAGTGCACTTACCTTAAGACATGTTTAGGCAGTACTCCTTGTCCTTGTTGTCTTCCATCTCCAGAACTGTTGCAAAGCCCATGATTCTTCTACATGTGCACCTCCCACCCTCTGCCCGAGCTATGCCCTTGACCTGCAGCCCACTCCCCCTCAAGGCCTGACCCAGGGCTGTCTGGAGCCCCGAGGGGGCCCTTTGCAGAGACACATCTGCCTTATCGAGGACAGGTCCCTGCCTCCTCTGTACTCAAATGCCCAGGCTTGTATGGGTCAGGTCATGCTAAATGTCCAAGTGTCAGTTTTCACCAACTGAACCATTTTTGCAAAGCTCCACACCCCCTGAGATGGGGTTCCCACTAAGCTTGTCAGAGCTGATGAAGCCTCAGAAGTCCTATCACTTGGAGTGCCCCCTCCCCATCCCATTCCTTTATCCACGATTCCAAATTCCCCCAAAGCTCTGAAACTTAAAGGTGTTCAAAACTCTGTGACAAAGCCAGCCTTGAGCTGATGTGCAGCACTGTATTATGGCCTTTGCTTACTCCAGTTTGTGTGAATGGCCACGGTTTACTACAAATGCCTTAATGTGTTTTTGAGGTGTAGTCACAGGTTCCAATGAGATCTCATGTAATGTACAAGATATATGACAAATTCTGAATTCCAAGCACATCTGGCCCTGAGGCTTTGGATGAGGGCTCGGATTGGTGGAGTGTCTCCACACAGGTCAAGTTCTGGAGCAGGTGGGTGTCCCAGTAGAGGGGAAATGGGCTTTTGCCACAGAATCTGGCTGAACAATGATGGCTTTTTCATTTACTGGGCAAAGAGCTCTGTGCTAGGTGCCGGGGGTTCTGAGATGGAGGAGCCCAAGGACCAGCAGACCAACCAAGGGGCACACAAGGAGCTGGGAAGAGAGGAAGGCTTCCTGCATGTAGAAGGTGCAGCAGCCACCTCCTTCTAAGGGGGGCCTTTGCCAAGGGAGATGGTGACCACAGGCCAAGCTGTGTCTTTCTATGGGACTGAATGCTCCAGATGTGCCACTTGGCGGCATTTCAGGGAAGCTAAAGGTACTTGGGAGTGTGATAGTATCAGAAGACAGGAGGCACTCATGCTTGTGAATCCTGCTAAGTCAGCAAACTTCTGGGACCTCAGCTTCCTCATCTGCAAATGGGATGCAGGCCCTGACCCTGCCTTCAATTCCCCTAACTGCCCTCTAGCACAGAAGTCTGGGATCTCCCTGTCCCCCTTTCTCGGGGCGGGGGCAGGGGGGGGGCAGGTCTGGCTGTGGATCTGCAGAGCAGAGGGTACAGGGCTGGGGAGAGAAGTGGGAAGGCAGGCATGCTGGAGGTCAGGCCATGTCCTGTCCCAGATGTCAGCTCAGTCACTCTTCAGAAATAATCCCAGAAAATAAGCCAGGAAAAGAAAGGAGGGACCACTGTCCAGAGGCTTGGCCTTTGCAGCTTGCCCACGTATGTCTCCTTCCAAAGCAGGTGTGTCCAGCGCTGAGTGCAGCAGGGCAGCTGGGGCGCTGGCCGGGCATCCGACCTTCCATGCGGTGACCATCACCTTTTCCTGCTGCGGCCAGGAGCAGGACTCCCCTGGACAGCATCTCCCACGCCCATGGTGAGGTGAGGAGGGGCTGGCAGGAGGCTGCAGCACCCGGGGTGGGGGAGGGGGAGGGCAGGCGTTGTGGAAGGGCCACACGGAGGTTAGGTCAGAGGCCGAGGCGAGGACCAGGGTCCCTGGAGAACGAAGCAGGCGGCGTCCAGGCCTGTGCACGGGAGACGCGAGGTGGGGCGGGAGTCGGGCAGCCGCCACGCGGTGGGCGGGGGCAGCGCGGGCGTCTCCGGGTTCCCGGGGCGCTGGCGGGCGGCTGGAGGCGAGGGCGTAGCCGGGAGACGGCGGGCTCAGGGCCTTTGGGGGGCGCCTGGGTCCCCCGCCCCCGCCGGCCGAGCCGGGTCGCGCGTGGGCGCGGCGGGCGCCGATTGGCTGGCGGGCGCGCGGGCGGGGCGGGCGGCGGCGGCGCGGAGGGGCCGGTCACCCCGGAGCCTGGCCTCGGCCTCCGCCGCTCATCGCCGCGCCCCGCCCGCGCGCCCGCCGCCGCCCCGTCCCCCCCGCCGGCGGCCACCATGAGCACAGGCCTGCGGTACAAGAGCAAGCTGGCGACCCCAGGTGAGCCCGGCGCCTGCCCGCGCACCCGCGCGCGCCTTTGTCCCCACCGCCCGCCCGCCTGCCTCTCACGGTGTCTTTCCTCTCTCTTCCGCCCGCCGGCCGGGACGCGGACCCTGACCCGACCCCGACCCTGCAGAGGACAAGCAGGTACGTGCGCGCCGCCGCACCCCCCTTCCCCCCGCCCCCGGCCTACTGTCACCCATTGTGGCACCGACGCTGCCGGCGCCCAGGCACGACCCCGCCCCCGCCGGCCGTCATCCCTCCTTGTCGCGATAACCGATAACCGATGGTCAGCTGGAGCAGTGCCGCCGCGCCCGGGGATAGGGGAGCATTGGGCGCCAGGCCGCTGGGGGACTGGCCCTTGACCCTTATAGCATGGACGCCCCTCCCAGCCTGGGGGGATGGGCCGGGTGTCCCTCTTCCACTGATCTAGCTCCAGCATATCCTCCCTGACCTGGCCTTGGGCCTCGTGCTGGGGGTCCTGAGTGACGGCACAGACACAGCAGGCCACAGGCTTGGGGAGGGGTCTTTGTCCATCAGCCAGCACCTAGAACCTAAGCAGCCCCACCCCACTCTTCTGCATCTTTTGCCTTTTCTTCCCCACACACCAATTTGAGTGGGCTGATCTGTGGTCAGGCCTCCTCCCCAGACTGGGAGCCTCCAGGGCCTGGTCTGAGTCATGCCTGTGTCCAGCACGGGTCTTCCAACCTAGTGGGTACAAATAGGCTTGTGGCTTTCCAAAGGGGCTGACCTGGTCCCTGTCCTATGGGAACACAGGGCCCAACAGGAGGCTGACCTGGGCACCTACTGTGAAATCCAGCAGAGGCTGGGGTTCAACAGAGCTGGGATACCCTGAGAGTGGGGTAGGGGTGGGGTAACCAGGTGGGCAGGGGGCTCTGGGGCAGCCCTGCTGGGACCTGTCTGGCTTGAGCTCAGTCACATTTGGGGGATTTTCTGGACCCAACTCTGCCCCCCCGGTAGCCTTGGCTGCCCTCGTCAGGGATAGGGATTTACACAGTGGGTAGATGCTGGGTGGAACCCTGGAGTCTTGGCCCAGGGTGCGGTGACAGCCCCGGGAGAGACCCAGCAGGTGGGGTGAGGGCCAAGAGTCACCGGCTACCAGCCCCAGTCTCCTGGCTGGGACGAACCCAACCCCAGGAGAGGTGAGGCTCTTGGGGAGGGGCCCTTCAACCTCACCCTGTTGGCAAGGGCTGCTTCAGGGAGCCGGAGCCAGGAGCTGCCTTCCTATCAAGGCAGGTCAGACAATGCCTGAGATGCAGGGACACATGCTGCCAGGCTATTGTTTGAGGGAGAAAGAGACAAGGACTGGAAGATGAGCCCCCACACCTTTTTGGGGGCCTGCAGGCACTTGGAGTCACTGGGCCCAGCAGCTGCTGCCCAGTACCACACAGGGACCCCCTCCTGCAGAGGCATGAACCCCTTCAGGCCTGTGTATGCCCATCCTATGTGGTCAGTTAGGAGGCAGCCTCGCCCATCCTCTAGGACCCAAGAGAGAGGGCACCATGCAGGTGGAAGAGGGAACCCCGGGAACAAAGCCAGGGAGCCAGGTGTTGGGGCGGGCTCTCTGAGGATCTGGAGGGAGCTGGAAGCATGTGGCTGTTACACTGTTAGCATTATTGGTGCTACTGAGCCATAGACTATCTGTATTGGGAAAGAGGGTTGGGGGGAGTTCTGGTGGCCCTCTGCCCCCATCCTTTGACCCCCACCGGCTCTCAGGCAGCGATGGTGCTCTGTTGGCTCTGGCGGCTGCTTCCAGAGATGACTCCAGTGATTCTAAGAATGGAAATGCCTCGAGAGTCTCAGGCACCAGGAGGAGGTGGGCGCAGCTGTGTCTATGGCTCAGGAAGCCCTGAGGAGTATTTGTTGTACTTCATGGGCCAGAGAGAGCGGGTGGCAGGGTCCCTTCCTTTGAGCTTCCCCAGGGAGTCCACAGGCCCTACTGGGGTGAGTTTAGGTGTTGGGGCAGGCAGGCTGGGAGCTGGGAGTGAGACTCTTACCCTCCTGACTTGGGCCTCCCCAGAGGCTCTGCCTCACCAGTGGGGAAATTGAGGCAATCTGAAAGTAACAAGCTCCATTAGCCATGGGGCTGTGGGATGCTGAGGTTCCTTCTCAGCCTGAGGCCCATACCCAGGGGTGTCTACCTTGGAGATGCCCTGAGCCTGAGATGCCAACCTGTCTGGGTGGGGGCTAAGCTGAGGGGCTGTGTCTACAGTGGGCCTGCTGGTGGAGGCTGGGTGGGTCTTGGGCCAGACCCCTCCTGCAGGTTAGCGTGGCAGAGGCCTGGGGCCAGTTTGGAGGCTCTCTCAGGGCAAGGACTGAGGGCCCCTCCGAGAGAGCTGAAGGAGGTTCCCTGTGGCTTCCCCTCTACTCTCCTCTGCATGAAAGACTCTCCTGTTCCCAGCTGTGGACCCATCCCTCCTCCCCAGGTGCCAGGCCCCACAGCAGCGTCATGAGCTTAGACAGATGGACAAAGGCCCCTCAACCAGGGTTGCCAAGAAGGGAGGACCAGGGTGGGGAAGAAGAGCTGGGGCGGAGGGCTTCTCCCCACTGACTCACAACCCAAGGAGTATGTCTTTTCGTGTTGCAGCTCCTTTCCAAGCCTCCCTCTGCCCAGCTGGCACTGGCTGGTTCAGATTCTGGTGGGGTCCTGGAGGAAAGGGTGAGAAAGGGTCTGGTAGTTCGGGAGATGCCTGTGGTCTCTGCGGTGGTCACAGAAGGCAAGAGTTACACTGTCTGGAGCTCTCCAGTCCCCCTAGGCCTTGTCCTGTGGGTCAGAGCAGGCAAGGAAGCTCAGAGGGAGCCGCATACCGGGTAGGGGGTAAGTTTACTCCACTTACACCCCCACCTTTGCTCACAGGAGTGGTCTGGGGGCAGTTGTGGCCAGTGCTGGCTGCAGCTTCCAAGTTTCCAGAGATAGGGTGGGTAGGCCTCTAGTGCTCTAACTAACCCCCATCCCCCGCTTTAAGCTTCTGCAAAGGGGATGGGGGGGTTGGGGGATTGTTGTCCAGGCTGGGGAAGTGGGCTCTGCCCCCTCCAAGTTCCCACGAGTCTGGGAAGGCCATGCCAGTTAAGAACACCCCTGCCCCCCACGCCCCCCCCCCGCGCGCGCGCGCGCACACACACACACACACACACACACACACACACGGGAGGAAGGAAGGAGCGGTGCAGGGAGGGGTGTGGCTGTGGGTAGTTGCGGCGCCGTGACACCGCCAGGAGGTTTCCGGGCCAATTCTGCGAGGAGAGAAGGAATGAGGGGGCCGGTTCCCGCGTGGGGTGAGCCTGGGTACCGGGAGCGATTCCCCCACCCCCGGCGCCCTCTGGCGGGCAGAAGCCGCGCTGCACCTGGGGGGGTCCCGGATGCGGGGCGGCCACAACCGCGCCCCCCAGGGCCCTTGGGTGGGCCCCGGCTTCCCCCACCCTCCCACTCGGGTGGTCGCCACGCTGGGACAGAGGCCTCAGGTCCGACAGCGGGACTCCGCCCCCGCGCCTATGCGCGCCTGTGCTCGGCCCTGCCCTCCGCAGCAGCTTTCCGGTGGCTCCGCCTGCGGCCCAATTTCCAGGCGACTGTTTCCCAGCGACCGCACGGGTGGGGCGGTCCTGTCCCCCCACCCCCCGCCAGCGCCGGCGAGGCCCCGCCTCTGGTTCGGGTGCGGGAGCGGGGCCTGCCTGTGGCTGCGACGCCGCAGGCGGCTCGGGGTGGTCGACAGTGGCACAGGCATGGCACGCACGGCCTCCGGGGTCGGCGGCACCCCGGGTGGGCCACGTCTCTTCTCTGGGCCTCACTTCCCGCGTCGGTAAAACGGGGGCGAGAACCGGCCTTCAAGGCAGTACCGCGCGTAAGTCCCTCCTGTAAGCCCGGCCCCCGGGGGCCTGACCGGGTCTGAGGTGCGGACGCCGCGATGGACTCGCTGGCAGCGCCCCAGGACCGCCTGGTGGAGCAGCTGTTGTCGCCGCGGACCCAGGCCCAGAGGCGGCTCAAGGTGTGTGTGGAGAGGGGAACGGAATGTGGGTCAACGTGTGTGCGCCCTCCAGGGCCCGTCCCGAGAGCTCTGGGACGTGACAGGGCCCGGCAGGGCCAGGGTCCGCCGGGGTGGGCACTGGGACCCCGCGGGCGGGGGCGTCTCCTTGCCGCTGTCTATAAATAGCCCTTGCTCCGCCTTGGTAGCAGCAGCCAGCCACCCCCGCGGCTGGATCAAGGCCAAATGGGGCCTCCCACCCCCGATACACTCAGGACGGTGAGTATTGAGGCCAGGGGGCTTCTCCGGTCTGTGAAGGAACATGGTTGTGTCTGAGGGGTCTTGGTCCTGGCGCCCTCTTCCCACCACCCAAGGGAGGGCACAGCCTGGGCCTGCTGCAGCCAGACGTCCTAAACTCCACACACACAGACACATTGTCAGGTCCCTGCAGAGCCCCTCGCTGAGGCTGGTCAAGGATGCCACCACCAGACCTTTGCCCACAGGCCCTCACCCCATTTGTGCCATTGAAACTCCCCACCCAGGGGACTCTGCCCTCTGCTGCCTCCATGTCTGAGCCAGATAGGGAATGGGGCATCAGACTGCCCCAGGCACTCTAGCATGCCCTTGACCTGCCCTGCCCGGCCCCCAGGATATCGACAAGCAGTACGTGGGCTTCGCCACACTGCCCAATCAGGTGCACAGGAAGTCTGTGAAGAAGGGCTTTGATTTCACGCTCATGGTGGCCGGTAAGTAGGCTGGACTCCCATGCAGGGGGGCTTGGGCCATTAGCCAGCTAGGCTCTGTCATAGGGGCCTCAGACTTAACCCGACTCTTCCACTACACCTGCTGGCAGGTGAGTCGGGCCTGGGGAAGTCCACACTGGTCCACAGCCTCTTCCTGACCGACTTGTACAAGGACCGGAAGCTGCTCAGTGCCGAGGGTGAGTGGGCCCTGCTTCCCCATCCCCTGCTGCCTGACCCCTCAGAGGGTTCCCTCCCAGATCCAGACCCTCCTCCTCCCTTCTCACAGCATGGATCTCCTGTTCAGGGTCCAGGAGGAGTGGCCCAGATCACAGTCAGGCCAAGGCGCAAATATGAGAATGAATGAGAACAAGAGTCCTGGCTGCCCAGTGGGGGTGGGGACTGGGAGATGGAAAGACACCCCCCAGACCATGCCCCGACCCCCGCAGAGCGCATCAGCCAGACTGTAGAGATCCTGAAGCACACAGTGGACATCGAGGAGAAGGGCGTGAAGTTGAAGCTCACCATTGTGGACACGCCCGGCTTCGGGGATGCTGTCAACAACTCGGAATGGTGAGCAGAGCCTGGCCGGGGCACAGTCTCTGCCTAGGCTGGCCCAGCCTCCCCTCTGGACTCACAGACCCTCCTGTCCCTCTGCAGCTGGAAGCCCATCACTGACTATGTGGACCAGCAGTTCGAGCAGTATTTCCGCGACGAGAGCGGCCTCAACCGCAAGAACATCCAAGACAACCGCGTGCACTGCTGTCTGTACTTCATCTCCCCTTTCGGCCATGGGTGCGTGAGCAGCCTTGGAATGGGCTCCAACCTCCACAGAGCGCCACGGCTCTACCGGCCACTGCCTGTCCCCTGGCTGTGTGCTCACAGCCTGCCCACCCTGAGCCCATCCCAGCCTCTCCCCGGGCCCCCCCCCTCACCAGCCCTGGCTACTCTCTGCAGCCTGCGGCCCGTGGATGTGGGTTTCATGAAGGCCCTGCACGAGAAGGTGAACATTGTGCCCCTCATCGCCAAAGCTGACTGCCTGGTCCCTGGTGAGATCCGGAAGCTGAAGGAGCGGGTGAGCCTTGGACTAGGTCTCTGGGATGGACACCAGCCACCGCGCTGATCGTGGGTACCAACGTAGCTGGCCCTGGGTACCGGGTCTGACAGCCCTTGCCCCGCCACAGATCCGGGAGGAGATTGACAAGTTCGGCATCCACGTGTACCAGTTCCCCGAGTGTGACTCCGATGAGGACGAGGACTTTAAGCAGCAAGATCGGGAACTGAAGGTGAGCACCCTGGGGTGGCAGAGGAGGGAACCGAAGGTCAGTTTACATGGAGGCAAGCATCCAGTTCCAACCCAGTGGACAAGAGTCGTTTGTCTGGGCAATAGAGCCCCTTCACCTGAGGCTGGGATAGGTACAGTCCCCCATGTCCCCACTGGCTTGTGTGTTTTGGGCCCCATGTGGTTCATGTGTCCTGGGGCACTTGCCAGGACCCAAAGGCACAGTGCTGGCTAGGGCTCCACTCTGACCCTACTCTTCAGTCTTCTTCCAAGGGGTCACCAGCATAAGGGTCTGGCCCAAGGCCCTGTGGTCCCAAGCCTACTCATGCCCTGGCCGCCAGAATTCTGAGCTCCAGAGGTGGCTATAGCTTTGGGTGACCCAGGACCTAGAGTGGCGAGACAAGACATAGGATAGTCGGCCACTGGGCCAGGAGCAGAGTGGGCCTCTTGGCCCCAGCCAAAGTCAGCAGCACCAACAGGAGGCCGGGGCTTAGCTCTGGGGAGGGATGGCAAAGGTAGCTAGATGGAGCAGATGGGGGGTGGAGTCAGAAGGGGACGATGTGCCTGGTGGCACATGCCTGGCAAGGGCCCCTGGGGTAGAAGTGGTGCCAGGCTCTGGCTTCCGAGAAGCCAAAAGAGGTGGGCAACTCCAGGATCTCTTTGGAGAGAGCCTGTTGGTAATGCTGGAGGTGCCAACAAGGTACGGCATGCCCAGGTCCATCTTCAGCCACTAACCCCACACTCACACTAACTGGGCGTGAGCCCGTGTGCCTGCCCTCCCCAGGAGAGTGCGCCCTTCGCGGTTATCGGCAGCAACACAGTGGTGGAGGCCAAGGGGCAGCGGGTCCGGGGGCGACTGTACCCCTGGGGGATCGTGGAGGGTGAGTTCAGGAGTGGGGCACCGCCTAGGGGGTGGGAAGGCTCCCCCCACCACCACCAGGGCCTGCACCCATCCCCGCTACCCACTCCCGCCCCACAGTGGAAAACCAGGCGCATTGCGACTTCGTGAAGCTGCGTAACATGCTTATCCGCACGCACATGCATGACCTCAAGGATGTGACATGCGACGTGCACTATGAGAACTATCGCGCACACTGCATCCAGCAGATGACCAGGTGCGCAGCCCTGACCCCCGACCGCATCATGCGCCCCACGACCCCCAGCCTTTCCCTAACAGAGGGCTGGTCCCTGCTGCCCACCCAGACCTGCTCTTGGCCCCCCCCCCCCGCTCCCTGATAGCTCCCTCCGCCCACCATGCATCTTGTCCTCCCAGAGCCAATGGGAGCTCAGAGGGGGAGGGCCTTCCTAGTGCTGGGTGTCAGACAAATTCCCGCCCTCTGGTCTACCCCACAGCAAACTGACCCAGGACAGCCGCATGGAGAGCCCCATCCCCATCCTGCCACTGCCTACACCTGACGCAGAGACAGAAAAGCTCATCAGGATGAAGGATGAGGAGGTGAGGAGGGCCCCAGGGGAGGAGCAGGGGCTGGGGGTGGGGTGGGGCAGGGCAGGGTCAGGCCCCTCCTCCTTGTTTCTCACTCCATCCTCCCCTTTTCCTGTCTCCCCTCCAGCTCAGGCGCATGCAGGAGATGCTGCAGAAAATGAAGCAGCAAATGCAGGACCAGTGACCCCAGCCCAGCCCCACATCGCCATGGATAGACTGCCAGTTTCCAGGCTGGCCCTTCCCATTCCTGGACCCCAACTGGCCTGGACTCAACCCTGGAATCATCTGGAGCTGCAACAGACCTGGGCACAACCCCAGTCCCAGAGTGACCTAGACCAGGACTGTTCCCAGCTGTTACTGACCTGACCCAGAGACGCGGGGTCACAGCCCCCAGCCAACCCTAATTTATTCTCAGCATCAGTCCCTCCCCTCATTTGTATCTGCTTCCAAGAGGCCTGAAAGCAGCCCCTCACCACAGCTGGCCCCCTATGGCCTTGGGGGAGAAGCTGCTAGGTTGGGGCATGGCTTTTAAGATCTACCCCTGCCCTAGAAGGCCATGAACTCCAACTCCAGGCCCTACTCAGGTGGGTGGGTAAAACAAGGCAGAAGAGGGGAGCAGATCCCCAGCATCCCGGGGCCTAATTCCCCACCCCAGTGCCACAGAGTGGATGCGGGAGCCCTCCTGTGCCCACTCCCTTGGGCCACCCAGCTTAAGCTGAGACCTCACTTCGTGCCGAGGCGAACCAGGTCTTTCCTTACCTCCTCACCCCCTCACCGGGTAACTCAGTGGGCGGGCTGGGCAACAGAAGCACTCATAATCCCTCCAGACCAAAGGAGGGCAGCTGGCTGCAGGCAAGGATTTCATGGGCCTGATGGGGCTGGGACACCCGTGATCGCCCATATTCCTCACCCATGGCTATGGCCTGGCCTGAGGGCTCTAGGAGTAGTGGGTGGTGGTGGGTGACCCAATAACCCCCTATGCCTGCCTAGACTGCCATTGCCTGCCTGTGGCCGGAGGTCCCTTCTCCCCAGCAGCACTGTTGCCCTGAGTTCCCTAGCCCACCCCTCCCAACCACCAATCCCCAGCATGATACCTTCCCCCCAAACCCCATTCTCCAGTTTTGTTCAATTGTGAATGCCACGTCCTGTCCTGGTGACAGGAAAACAATGTTGGTGAAGTCCCAGCGGTGTCAGAGTGATCCATGTGTCCCTGGGAGGTTGTGAGGGGGCGGAAGCCCTGGCGGCCTGCGGGCCCTGGTGATAGTGCTCTATCTGGGGCCACAGCGCCTGTCCCCTCGGCCTCCAGGTTATTTCTGGCGGATGGCTGCGCTGTGGTCGGTTTGGTGGGGGATCTGGGGCCTGGCAGGGGCGGGGCAGCCTTATCGCCTGGCTCTCCAGCCCAGGCTTCGGGGTCCAGAGCAAGCCGGGTCACCATCCTCTCGCCATGGGCTTCGGTGAGTCTGGGGTCAGGCAGGGCCCCGGCTGTGCTCCTTGAGCAGAGTCAGGCTGGGAGGCGCTGCCGTAGGGAGATTTGAGTGGGACTATGAGGGGACCACTAGCCAGCGCACGAGATGATGGGGGTGGAGAGGCTTGCGGGCAAGGCTCTCGGGACCTCGGGGACTGGAGCTTGGCCCGGCACCCCGGGGTGCACAGGGACCCGCCCCAGAGCCCCACGGGCCTCCAGGCTCACTATGGCGCTTCCCTTCTAGGGCCGCGCGGGGCGCTGAGCCTGCTGCTCCTGCTGCTAGCGCCGCCCAGCCGCCTGGCCGCGGGCTGCCCCGCGCCGTGTGACTGCGCGGGGACTCGTGTGGATTGCGGGCGCCGCGGGCTGACGTGGGCCTCGCTGCCCGCCGCCTTCCCGCTGGACACGACCGAACTGGTGCTGACGGGCAACAATCTGACGGCGCTGCCGCCGGGACTGCTGGACGCGCTGCCCGTGCTGCGTCTCGCGCACCTGGGGGCCAACCCCTGGCGCTGCGATTGCCACCTGGTGCCGCTGCGCGCCTGGCTGGCCGGCCGACCCGAGCGCGCTCCCTACCGGGACCTGCGCTGCGCCGCGCCCCCGGCTCTGCGCGGCCGTCTGCTGCCCTACCTGACGGAGGACGAGCTGCGCGCCGCCTGTGCGCTGGGCGCGCTCTGCCGGGGGGCGCTGGGGGCGCAGCTCCTGCTGCTCGGCCTCGGGCTGCTGCACGCACTGCTGCTGCTGCTGCTGCTGTGCCGTCTGCGCCGGCTGCGCGCCCGCGCCCGCGCCGCGCACCCGTTGTCGCTGACCACCCCGCTGGTGGCGGAGCCCGCGGGAGCCCGCGAGTCCTGAGAGGAGCCCGAGAAGCGCTGAGCGACGCGGGCCCGCCGACCCGACAGAGTCCATCCCTGGGGGCCCTCGCTCTGACCGGGACGAGTCTCGTCCTCCGCCTGGGCACGAATTCCAAGACCACGCCAACCCCTGCAGGCCGCGAGCCAAGCGCGCGCCCTACCGCCGCGTGCCCGCCGCTAGCCCGGATGCCAGGTCAAGGGCAGGGGAGAAGCTGCAGTCCAGCCGCTGGCGAGGTCCCCCACGCTAAACTCCAGCGCAGAATAAACCCTTTTCCCTATCTGACTGGTCTCTGTGCCCCGCCACCCGGAAATTCCCCTCCGCAAACCGCAGAACAGCCTTGGGAGGCTTCTCAAGGGGACGCATCCCTTCTTCGCCTACCCAGAGTAACTGCCAGCCAAACACCGGGTTAGTGAGTGACCTCTCCCAGACCACTCACTCTCGCAGAAGTTCAAGTGGAAAGCATGGAAGAACTCAGACAGTGACCACATTGTAGGGGACACTGCGGGGAGTGAGGACAGTGTGGGAACGGTGAGGACACTTTGGGGAGCAAAGACACTGTGGCGACAAGACAGGGTGAACAGTGAGGACACTGGGGAATGAGGACACTAGGGACAGCAAGGACACTGGGGATGAGGACACTGAGGATAGGACAGTGAAGACAGTGGATAGTGGGGACAAGCAGGGACACTGAGGGTGATGAGGACACAAGACAGTGAGGACACTGTGGGGACAGTGAAGACAGTGGATAGTGGGGACAGCAGGGACACTGGGAACAATGAGGACACTGAGGACAGGACACTTGGGACACTGAAGACACTGGGGACAGTGAGGACACAGGGACAGTGAGGACACTGAGTGCAGTGAGGACTCTGTGGACAGTGAGGACTCCATGGGAACAGTGAGGACGCAGCAACAGTGAGGACATGGGACAGTGAAGACAGTGGGGACATTGAGGGCCCTGCAGGGCAGTGTAGTTGGGAGAAAGAGAGAATGGATGTTTGCAGTGGCAGCATCTGGGGGGTCAATGAGGAGCCGTGAGAAGGCTCTGAGGACTGTTCGGAATGTGAGTGGCAATGACCATGACCTGTGAACAGCTTTGAGGATGGCCAGGGCTGGGTCTGAGGTGGTGAGGATGGTCTGATGGCCCCCCTGGAGCTCCCTGGGCATCTGAATTATGAAGCTCATCCTGTGAGGCAGCTCCCTGCGGGGGCGAGTGGGTACCAGGGGGTTGCTTGGTATCTGGGATCATGTCCTGCACTTGGCTGCCACTCCCCACAGGCAGGTCTCCCTGATTGCCCAGACCAGCCCTAGTCCCTGAACCCCAAGCTGAGCAGCCAGGGCCTGGCGCTTCCTGGGGGTTTAGCCCAGCAAAGCACAAGCTGCTAACCAGGGGCTTGGGGTGCCCAAAGGAGACCTGATGCCCTCCTCACTACTGGCGTCCGCCTCCCACCCCCGTGTGGCCCCCACCTGTCAGCCCATGTAAACAATGAAGGCTGCTCCCCATGAACCCCAACAAGAAGCCTCAGGCCTGGGCCCGGGATGCCTGGCACAGGAAGGCTCCGGCCCCCACTGACCAGGTCGGGGAGGCTGCCGCTGACACGGCCTTTGTCCCAGTCTTTGTGGCATAAGATGGATGACCCTCCGGTTGGGCTGATGCTATCTCGGGGCTGCCGGTCAGACATGAGCCAGGAGCCACCCCCTCCTTTGTGGACAGGTGCGAGCCATCCGGCCCATTGTGGGCTGTGGCCGACTGCCCGATGGTCCATCCGGCCTTATCACCACATCAGGGATGGTGGCCCCTTTTGTACAAATGAACTGCCACCCTCCCAGCCCCCAGGGGTGGCCCAGCACACTCAGAGTCCCTGGTAGGGGTCAGAGGTAATAATCGTTGTCACAGCAATGTACACAGCAACCTCCTAACTCACTCCCAACATGGTACAAGGAGACAGTGTTCCCCTTACTTTCCAGAGGAGGAAACCAGATGCCAGGGAGGGATCCCTGGCTGAGCCAGAGCAGAGCTAAGACCAGACCCCTAGGTTCCCCCTCTCTTCCTCCTCCCTGAGGCCTTCAGGGAGCAAATGCAGGGCCCAGGAGAAAATGACCCGGGGGTCCTAGATGACCCTGAGCTAAAAGAAGGAGGCCCCCCTGGGCTGTGAGCCAAGATTCCAGCAGGAACTATGAGGAAGTGTCAGTAAGAGCCCAGGTCCAATGCCCACTGCCCACAACCTTGAGGGCTTCTGGGCCAGTGTCCAGCTGAGAGAGTAGGCATACAGCCCTGAGAGCCTGGAGCCGAAGCAGCTGGAGCTTCTCTGTTGGAGGAAGGAGGCTGGCATCACCATGTGGTCAGACCTAAAGAAGAACTTCCTTACCCCCTGGTAGATATGGCAGCTAAATTCCATGGTTTCTCCTTTTTTTTTTTTTTTTTTTTTTGCCAGTTGGGCATGATTTAGATTGGCTTCTGCCAAGGTACTGAGCACAGAGGGTGCTGGCCTGGCCTCAATGGCTAACCTTTTCCAGGCCGCCTGGCTGCTCTCCCATCCCAACTTCTGACCCCGAGCTGACCCTCCATGCACTGACCCTGGGGCCTCAGCTTCCAAGGAGTGTGGAGAAGAGGATGGTCTCAGCTCAGCGCCCCTGAATGGGCGGGTGCTGGAAGGAGGAGTGCAGACCTCTACCACTTGGCCCAACAGGCTATCCTGCCCTTCCCCCCAGCCGTTGTCCTCCATCTAATGGACAACATACCTGCCCCAGGCTCTGTTCCCCATTGACAGTCTGGTCCTCTCTGTGACTTCAGACTCCTTCCAGATGAGAACAAGGCAGTGACAACTCAAGGTGCTACCCATCCCCCACACCTCTAGTCCCCAAGCTGGCTGATTCAGACGGATCCTTTCTTTGCCCTGCAGCCCAAGGGTCCTCTGACCACAGTACTGCCCACCCCTGAGAAGGGCCAGACGGCATCCCTGGGGCAGACACAGCCGTGATCTCCCTCTGGTAGCCTTCGTATCCTTGCCCGTGAAATGCGTGGGTGATAACTTCCCGCCGCAAACCGCATCCAGTTCCCCCCTCACTCGCCACGACCCCGTAAGACCACCAGAGGGCGCTCGCGGTCTGCGGAAATAGCCCGAGTGTGGCCGAGGCGGCCGAGGTGGGCACTGGGCAGGCAACCCGGGTCCGCGGAGAAACAGAGGCCAGGAGAGGGAGGGTTTGCCCAGGCTGGTGGCTTGAACGTCGAGAAGGCTGATAGGTCGCACCCCCCACCCCCATGGGAACAGGGAAGGGTGCGCCCCCCGTCCCCCCCCCCCCCGGCCGCTAACAGACAGGGAGGGGTGAGCGCGCCAGTTCTGCCTTCTTCCCTCCTCCTCCCCTCCCCTTTCCTCCGCTCCCCTCTCCTCTCCTCCCTCGGATCGCTGACAGCCCGTCAACAGGGAAGATAAGGGACCTCTTCCGCCAAGCGGAGGGGGTGTCATCCCAGGTGCACCAACCGCCCTCCCGCCGCCTGTTTGCTCCGTAAACACTTATTGAGTCCCTGCTGTGTGCACCGGGACGGGGCTGGAAGAAGCTGCAGTGGCGAGCGTGGAGGGCGACTGTGAGGAGCTGGCCTTAGCCGCTTCTGCTGAGGATACCCGGTGGGGACGGTAGAGGGAGCTCCCCCAGGGGAGTGGAACAGACGCTGCGCCTCCTCCCAACCAACCTGAGGGCGGGGGTGTGTGTGCGCGCGCGGGTCTTCCGTGGGCCCCCTCCATCCTAGGGAGTTGAAGGGGAGCCTGGGGAGCGGGCGGCCCCTCATTGGGCGGAGACTTGAGTGGGGCCCGCGTGGACGAGGCCCTGGGAAGGTCTGGAGGGGTCTAAGCTCTGGCCACGTTGTGGGGGGGGGGGGGGTGCACCCGCCGCCCAGACAGAGCAACAACATTGGGGTGGGTGGCGGGGCCCTGGGGGCCCATAGCTCACCGCACCGTCTGCGCCCACCCCTGGCGTTTCCGATGGAAGACAGGCAGCAGGTGATAAATCACCGGCTCCCACTCCCACCCACCCAGGCTGCCTTGGGGAAGGGGGAGCTGCATGTGACAGAGACAGCCTGAGACAGAGACAGAGAGACAACCACAGCAAGAGAGGCAGCTAGACCTGGCCAGCTGACACGGACCAGGTCCCTTTGCTCAGGGTGTCTGGCCTCCCACCCCCAGGTGCCCCCTCCACCAGTCCCATCTGGAAACCAGCTGAGAGCTACCCCACCCCAGCCGACCCCCAACGGGGAGGAGGAGGAGGGAGGGAGCAAGGCCTTAGCAGCCATAACTCTGTCCACCCTGGTGAACCATAAATCAGCAGGGGGCTCTCGGGAAGCACTCCCCCCTTGGCTGAGGGGGGTCTTTGGGGTCACTGGGCCTGGTGACTGGGCCTGGCCTTAGCTGTTGTGTCCCTCCTTCCTTAAACGGCCCCTGGGGGAATCCCCCAGGCCCATTTCTGTTTTTCCCCAGTGCAGTCTCATACCCAGAACCATCTACACCCAGTGCTGTCTCCAGGGAAAGCACTCTCACCGTGCGCATCAGGAGACCTCTTCGGGGAATGACATCCTGTCCTGTCAGCAGAGCCCCTCGGCTGGCCCTGCAGGACCTGGAGGTCAGCAGTCCTCCCCAGAGAAGCCCTCCTGGAGATTTGCTCTGTCCCAGAGGAAGCACTGTCTGCCCCTTCTTTTGTCCTGCTTTTCTGTCACCACCACCCCCACAGGGTGCCAAGGGCCAGTTGGACAAAGGGTGCTGAGAGATGGACAAGGTGGGGACTCGATGGGTATGAACACCCCCCAGGGCGGTCAGTGTTCAGTGGGCAAAACCTGAGAGAGCCCATGGGAGTGCTCCCAAGACCTGTGGGGTGTGTTCAGGAACCCCACTCCCCAGGCCCCCAGTTCCAGCTCCTGGGGTCCATCAAGTTGACTACCCCTCAGGGCTCATGTCGCAGAAATAAGACCACTTGTATATGGGCAAACAAATGTCCACTATGAAATCTGTCAAAGAGCAGCGGGAGCAAGGACAGTGACTTCCTTCAAAGCTCTGGGAATGTGGTGCCCAAGAAGCCCTGGTGGGGTGGGGGGAACCACCCTCTAACTCTCAGTATAAGCCTGAGTGCCCCAGCCTTGGGACATCAAAAGCAGTGACCTGTGTGTGTGTGTGTGTGTGTGTGTGTGTATGTGTTTGGGGAGTGGAGACTCCTGGGGATGTTCAGGCTGAGGTACAGGGCATGCAGAGCCCAGAGGGGTGCTAGGCTCAGGCTGTGGGAGGGAGAGGGCCAATGGGCCCCCAAGTGTGCAGGGGGAGCTGCCTGTCCAGTTCTTCATTGGTTCTCAAACATTGTTCCCAGCAGTGTGCAGCCCTGCCTGGAGGCCACTGGCTGCGTGGGGGAGGGCTTTGGGGTGCAGGTCTCTTGGTCCCCAACCTTCACCCAGGAGAAGCCCCCCAACCCTTCTCTCCACCCCTTCTACTACTGGCGTCCTGCGTGGCAGGAAGGGGGGTCTTACCTCACCCTGTTTAAGTGTGTCAGACAAACAGAGGGGCTCCAGACCAGATGGACCCTCACGTGGCAAGGAGTGGGGAAGGGGAGGGCTCCAGCCTGCCTGGCCTTCCCCACCCTCTCAGTACTGCCTCTGTCCCAGGCACAAGGGACCCTGAAATCATCCTCACAAGGTCACTGTGTTCCCAGTGAGGTAAAGGAACTTTCAGAATTATGAGGGGCTGGTGGGGGGAATCCTTTAAACTTCGCCTGATGGGGATGCTGGGGTGTGGGGGTACAGACCCCAGGGGAAGTACAGGGTTCCCGTGGTAGCCACTTTTCTTTACCTTCTCTGTGTGGATAGGCCTGGTAGGCCCATCCCCAAGAGGGAGTCTGCAGCCTAGAGCTGGGGGTCTGGAAGGTGGGAGTGAAGTTCCTGGGACAGCCTTGGCATCACCAGGGGGTTGTACCCTCGGCCCCTGAAGCACTCTCAGGCCTGAGTGGGGCTCTGAGGAGGTGCCCTCGGAAGGGTGCCCTAAAGGCCATGCTCGGCTGTACGTCCACGTTGAAATCTGTGTTGCTGTGACTTGTATTTAGGAGCTCACTTTTCTCTGTGCTTTGTTTATTTAAAGATGCTCTTGAGGGATTCTCGTGAGTCTTTGCAGATACCGAGGGAAGGGCTTCTGTCAGGGCCGGGCTGGGGAGGGGCGGGTGCCCCTGACAGCCGCCTGTCCAAACACGCTTGCCCGCGCCCCTGTGTGCCCACTGAAGGTGCTCACCATGTCCAGGTTGCCTCGTCTCCTGTAGGAGTGCAGCCTGGGCACCCCGTCCCGGAACAGGACCATCGACACAGACCCAGAGCCGAGCCAGAGCCCGTGGACATGACCACAATCCTGAAATAGTCATGATAAGGGAGAGTGGGGGAGACCATTGGTTCTCTTTATGGGAAAAATGGGAACAGACTGGTTTTGGTGAACTCTGGGTCTCTCCTGGCAAAAAAATGCTTCATCTGTGTACCCTTTGCTCTGGGGGAGTCCCCTTATTTTATATGTCTCTCTGCTGATAATCCTTTATCCTTTATCAGCAGCTCCTGCTCTATAGGTTTCTTCTCGGTGGATCCCTGCTATGGGAATTTCTGGTGTAGGGGTCTACTGTATGGGGGTCTCTGTTCTGGAGATCCCTGGTCTGAGGTCCCTGTTTGGTGGGTCTCTGTCCTTAGAGGTCCCTGATCAGCTCTCCAGATGCCTGCTCTGCCTCTGGGTGTCCCCAGTGTGGAGGTGAGTGATGCTCTCTCTCTGCATTTGGGATACCGTGGTTCTGCCACAGTGGTTTCCAGGACACCGGTCAGCCCCTTCTCCCTGCACTGGGGATCCACAGTTCCAGAAATCTTCCTGGGGGGGGGCCACACTACTGACTCTCTCATGGCAAGGCCAGCAGGATGAGTGGCTAGAGCGTGCCCCCATACCATCCATGGAAGGATGTTGTTAGCTAAGGCTGACCCACAGCCTAGTTCCACAAAGCTCCCGAGTCCCAGACTTCAAAGACACCATTACGGGTCCACGAAGTCATCCCAGAATCCTCCAAGTGTTCCCTGGAGCATGGCCCCGCAGTTCCGACCTCCAACCCCCACACCTTCAGGACCCCGGGGGACTGCACCGGGATTGGTCCCAGCCAGCAGGTGACTTCAGTCAGCACCGGTAGAGCCTCAAGCCTGGAACTGTCCCACGGGGTCCTTGTGGACAAAGTGGGTCAAGGGTGTGCAGTCGGCAGGCCCAGCAAAGGGACTGTGAAGAGTCAAGGCTGAGTCATGGCCTCACTCCTTAGCACTGCTGCCTGGGCTGTGCTCGGGAGCTGGCCCCATGGGGTCAGGGCTGCCTGGTGCCCCTGGGCTACTTCAAAGCAGGTGGGACCCAAATACGCCTGAGGCGCCACCATCCAGCCCTGGTTCCCATGCATCCTTATCTCCCGACGAATTGCCTGCCCTGTGGTTGCCTTGGGCCTGCTGGTCCCACTCTGCATGTACACCGTCATGCAGTGGCCCTTCCACGGTGGCTGTGTGCAGATGGGAGAGACCCTGCGCACGCGCACACACACACACATACACACACACACATCTTATAAAGCACACACACATGCACAAACACACATGTGCTCACAAGCATCCAGAGAGCCTTCCCTTTCTTCCCTTCCTTGGGTCTGACTCCTCCATGGAGGTGGGAGAGAGCACACCTCCGGGGTGGGTGCCACCTGGGTGTCCCCGAGCATGCTGTGTCACCTTCTGATGTAAGTGTCTGTGTAATCACACGGCTGTGCGCGGGTGGGGATATCGGCTGTGTATGGTCCCTCCTCCCTGTACGAGTGTGTCCACATCCCCCCACACCTGTGTCACCCCCCACACACCCGTGCCCCCTCATCTCTCGCATGCACGTGTCCAGCCGGCCGGCCATGCCCCCACACGCCCCCCTGGCAGCAGCCGCCCGTCCCTGCCCGCCGCGCCATGTGTACACAGAGGCTTGTTTTCTCTGCCTTGCGGGCCAGGGGTGTGCTCGTAAATCGTGCAGTCGATGACACATTTATCCCTCGGGCGGCTGGCGGTGTGAATTTATGGCTGCCCCTCCCTCCCAGCTGAGGCAGGACAGGGGCCTGGACACCCCCGTAGGCAAGCACCTACAGGCCACTTGGCCAACCAAGCTGTC